>NW_006917098.1:636884-979378 GCF_000516985.1 Pestalotiopsis fici W106-1
GGGGTGATAGAGTTCGAGTATAGCAAACAGCTTACCAACAAGCTTGTTCCTGGTTCAGGGTCCAGATGGTTTCAACTCTTTGGGGCACATGCCTACATCATGGGCTAACGTGGGGCAACAATAACCTACGGTAGGTAACGAACGCAAACGTCCAATGGAATCCTCGGCGCATCTAGACGAGGCCCGCACTTACTTACTACATGGCTGAAATTTCCAAGCTTTCGCGTTATGGCAGCGGCGAGCCTCATTACGAATCTGGTCGCCTTTCTACCAATCAAAAGGTCTTCCGAACGAATAAACGTGGACAGCTGGGCAGAAGTTGGAAGAGTCGAGCCTTGATGTCATTGCCACCAAGTGGGCTGAGCAGCGCTGCGGCCCGCGGGGTCTCGCTCTCGGTGCAGTATGTGTGCTGTTGGGTCCCTTTCTTGCGCTACGTGTAGGTGGAGGCGCAGCTAAACCACCCACCCCAGCCCAGCCAGGCAGGCACCAACTGAAGCGTTGGCTGAAGTCCGGATATACTGACAATAAATTTGATATTATTATCTTTAGATGCAACATTCTTCGAAGAACGCAGCATAATCCAGATCTGAATGCCTTGGTATCTTCTGATTTATCTCTACAAAGTTGGAAATGGTCTTGTATTTGTGCACCATGGTTTGCACATGTGCCTAGGTGGACCAAATACAGGAGACTTGATTGTGTACTCTGTACTCGGCATTTCACAGTATCTCAGATATGCGTAATGTTAGTCATCATTGCCCAAGCTATTTACTTCATTACACAATAGAGTACCGGCACACTATAGTACCATGCCCGTACCCACTGTATGACTGTTTGAATTCTCCGGTGGATATGAAGACAACATCGCGGCCTCCCGCCGGTGGATCATGCCCCGGCAAATGCGGCAGCGTGGTCCACATGCCGCTGTGCGCTACCGGAGTCGCCTATCTTCACCTGCTAAGAGGCCGCCCGCAAAATCGAAGACTTTCGAACGACTGACCCACCGAACAACACGGACAGACGATGCCGAGGCCCGGGTTCCCCAGTATAATGGAATCTCGAGTATTCTAGTAGCAATTGTCCTTGAGAGTGCTCAGCCCCAATTTGAACAGCACATTATCTTGGCCATGTCGACTGCTAGCTGTTCATAATCCATTATAGTCATCTCTGTTCTTTCTGAGCAATGACTCACATATTTCATGGTGACACGGCGACCGTGATTTCCAGGAAGACGTAATGATTATGAATACCCACATCCACTGGGTTTGCTTCTTGATGTCCAAACGCCAGCCTGGAAGAACGAAAGGAAAATCCAAACGGCAAGCACTTACACAGACAAGACCAAATTGCACTCGTTCGTCACGGGTCGAATAATTTGTCCCTCAATGCAATTCAATTTTGATTTCCCTTTGCGTCAGTGACTAAGTACTCGACGTTTTCTCATCATAATGGTACAAACGTAAACTAGGCGTTCCGGCCTCCATGGTTCGAAAGAAAAAAAAAGGCAAATCCTGCGCACAAACGCCCTCATAGTGTCGCCATCATGAATACATGTTCCCTCCTATGTTCTCTTCTTTCTGCTTCCTAGTCGCAAATGGCATTCCAGCCGCCGACCATGGTCTGGTTGCCAGCCACAAAGGTCTCGGGGAACAGACTGTTGCAGAGAATAATTGATTAGCAGAAGAGAAAAGAAAAAGCAAAGAAGGAAAAACGTGGGACAATGATTTAGACAAACGTGCCCAAACCGAGCCGCATGTGAAACAGGGTCGAAATAAGAAACGACTTACAGCTCAGTGTAGCAAGTGCAAGAAGAACCGACCTGGCCGCCGACTGCAAATCACGGGAATTAGCAACAATGATTTTCATACATGGTGGATTATCATTCGGTAAAGAGACTTACTGTACTCGACAAAAAAGCTCGAGCCTCCAGGAGCAGAGTTGCATGTGTATTGACACTTGAACTGGGCATAGGCAAAGCCAGTCTCCTTGGGGTCAGGAACACCATATGTCTGTAAGTGATTTTCTCTGTCAGCCTCGGCGGTCCTTCCCGCGTTGTCTACAAGGTAGATTTGGCGTAGAACAAGTAAAATGGAAAGAACATATCAAAACAGGATAAGACATGGCAGGAGTTTGATAGATGGAAATGAGAGAACTGTTGTACTCACATAGGTAGCGGCAACGTGCTGGCTGGCCCAGGTAGCCTCCGGCTTGTATCCCACGCCCGACTGAATGACGGTGGGCTCGGCCGGGGCGTAGTTGATCGTGTAGCCGGCAGTGACGACGGGTGTACCGGTTGTGCAGTAGGCCGAGGTAGTGGAGGGGCCAAAGTCGACGGGAGAGGCAGTAGCAGCCGCTACGAGGGCTGCCAAGGGAGCAAAGATCTTGATCATCGTGATGGACTGTTGTGAGTGTGTATTTGCAAATGTGTTCCGTTGATATGCAAATGAGGTGTGCGGCAGGCAGGTGTATGTACCTGGTCGAATGTTGTTGCTTGTCGTAAGTAGATGAAGTGGGTAAGGTTAGGTAGGTTGAACCAGGAACAGCCCAAGTTAAATAAATTTAATGACTGTCAATTGTGAAAGAGCGAGAATTTAAAATTGCTCTTGCAGTGAATCGATGGCTTATAGTTATGTTGGTCGATTGAGCCTGGACAGATCTAGACCAGATAGTTGAGTCGTCAAAATTTGTGTCACGGTTGGCTGCATCCACACACAAGATGGGCAAGAGGAACCCTCTACTTAGGCCGCATTAATGTAGAGTGCAATTGTAGGACAAGCCAACATTTATGAATGATGAGGCCAATAAGCCAGGTAGGCAGAACCATTTAGTTGGTGAAAAAGATGGCTGCCAACGTCATCCCAGATAATACGGAGGATCAATTCCCAGCGCCATGTATCACCCATATGTCGCTTCTCAGGCGTGCACAAAATTTCTCAGGTAGATGGTGCTTCTCAGCTGCCGTGACCAAAGAGGAGGAAAAGTCTCTCTTTTTTTTTTCTCCTCACTCCTCACGGCCCAACCATACAAGACATTAGTCTTTTGTTCCCCTTGATGGTGGGCAATTGTTCAAGAAGGTGTCGGTACTATATAAATGAAGTCTCTCCAAATGCGAACCGGATGTTACCCCAATACCCCTAGTATGCGACCTTCTGTAGGAAGAAATTGTTGAATGGGACACTTTTTGCATTTACCGTTGGGACACACATAATCCTTCTTTTTGAGATTGCAGCACCAATGAAAATCCCTGGTTCTGGGAGCCAACGCCCAGTTCATATCATGTATGCTTGCAAACTCGCCACCCCCCTGGGACGGATATGGGCATTCGGTGCAGAGGATTCCTTTCAATGCACCATTTACATGCATAGGCAAAATCCAGTCATCCTTGTCAGGCTGATATCATTTTGACCATCTCGAAAGCATCTGTTTTATTCACTTGAGGCAGAGGTTGCACGAATTGGTCAGAAGTATCGAATAACTTACGGCACAGATCGAGAAGGGCTCAAGGACTCGGTGTCAATTCGCAAGATGGCCGCTTTGAGTAGAGTATTTCAGGACACGACAGTTACGCAGTCAGCCGTGGCTCTTGACAGAGAGCATGGAGGGAGGGGGGCTGCCAGGAAGCTTACTTCAACATCCCACCTGTCATTTAACGAGGACTCCTGCAGTCGTCATTGGATAGCGGTGCCGTGCCTGAGATTGCCGCCAGGGGTATCATTGCTTATTTGGAGCATTGGTGATCGAGAGCGCGCCGGATTGATCGTTGCGAGCGAAAAGTTATCAAAACGTGGCAGCTGAATCGCTGCATTCCTGTGTGCACGTCTTTGGAATATAAAGCAAAGAAAATTGCGAGATTCGAGTAGCGAACTCTATAAACCTAATATAGTTTGATATACTAACGATTATATTGAGATAGATTTCATGGCTTTCAAGGATCATAGGGCGAGCGAGCCCGATGCCCACTGAGAGGCACACCCCCATCCTCAGTCACCAGAATCGGGTCCTCGAGCCGCACGCCAAAGCCCTTGTTCCAGCCAATCTCTCCCGCCTGCTCTGCCGTAACGTAAATGCCCGGCTCATTGGACACGACCTCGCCGAGCTTGAGCTTTTCCTTGTTGGCGCCGTTGAGGTACGGATGTTCGTGCATCTCGAGCCCGAGACCGTGGCCGAGCCGGTGCGTGTAGTAAGGGCCGTAGCCCGCCTTGCGCACGACCTCGCGCGATGCGGCATCGACTACCGAGCACGTCTCATTGGCGTGCATGAGATTGAATCCGGCAGCCTGCGACGCGTGCACCGTATCCCAAATGCTCATGAGCTCGGCACTGACGGTTGCGCCGTTGGGCAGCAGCGTGCGCGTCACGTCGCTGCCATAGCCATGCAGGATGGATCCAATGTCGATGAGGACAAACTCGCCATTGCTAAGCGTCTTGCCGTGCTTGCCGCCGTGCGGGTACGCAGCCTGGTCACCAAAGAGCACAATGGCCCAGAATCCCTCGCCGACGCCGCCGCGCTTGAATAGGTTGTGGGCGACCGTGGTAATGGTCTCCTGCGTCGTGTCGAGCGACAGGCAGCTCTGCAGCGATCGGACCAGCTGCAGGGTGTACGAGTTGATGCCGCGCAGAATGGCAATCTCAGACTCGGTCTTGACGGCACGAAGTGATTGCACCTTCTCCGACATGGGCACCACCTCGACGCCGGCCTTTTGCAGTCCCGCGGCAATCATGTACCTGGTGTGCTCGTCGATCATAACCTTGGACAAGCCCGTCTCGCGGGCAAATACCTCGTAGGGCGACTCCTCCTCGGGCCAGGCAATGACCTTCTTGTCCTCATAAACCATGTTCAGCCCAGCGATACGGCCAGCCTCGAACTTGGGTACCAGGTAGGAGAACTGCGCATCCTTGTCCAGGATCATGAGAAATGGTCGCTCCGACAACTCAAAGGTGTACGAAATGTTGGCGTAATACGTCGTAGAAGCTGATGGCTCGGCCACAAAGGCATCAACACCTGCATCACGGAGCGCCGCCGCCAAACGGGCCTGGCGCTCAAGAAACTCGGAGCGCTCAATCGGGTCCACGGCGAGGAGCGCCGTATTGGGCTTCAATAAATTCCAGGCGCAATCTTCGAGTGCCGAGGCCGCCGAGGCTGGTGGGTTTAACTTGTGCCAAAATTGCCAGTAAAAGTAGACCGCGTATACAAGGAGTGCTCTGAAGTACCAGTTAAAAATCACCGCCTTGACGCCTCTCTTCTTTGGAGGTCCGACGTGATCGGGTGGCGCGTCGCTCTGGTCCTTTCCCTTGATAGTCGCCATGTTTGCGGTTGCCGAACCTGATCTGGCTGATCGATCGTCGACAATGACTGGCTGGTAGTGACAGGTAGGAATTGTTGATGTTTGCTATCTACCAGCAGAGGTAGCCAAGGGCGATACCTAGCTGCAGCCTAGTACAGCCGACGGGTAACTGCGGTCTTTATCGGGGCTGTGAATCAATGTGGAGCATCTGGATCCATGAGACGTCACATGAAGAAGGCACTTACAGTTCGATGGCAGCAACGGTTAGATTAGGGAAATAATGCACAGATATGCATTGTAGAAATACGAAAGAGGTCATTATAGCGTACTCTGATGCATATAACTCTTATACCAATGTTTATACTAACCTGTAAGCATTGCGCGGCATATTATTAAGTTTGATAGATGTTGAAATACAGAGAGCATGGGCAGCGCATTCACAGCACCCCGGTCAGCGCTATCTCTACCTATGTAGGCATCTTTCAGCACATACATTTTCAAGTACCAATCACCAATCAGCTGCCAGTACCGCTACGTACCTACAAATGAACTGGTGCTATACCCGTGCAAGAAACATCAGCTCCCAATCATCTGGTTACCTGCTTCATATTTCACTTCATAATAGAAGATGTCGCCGCGAAGCAAGATGTGCTTTTGGATTTGTGACTGTGCAGCAACCTCTTTTAATCAAAGGTTCGACCAAGTCTGGTCTAATATCAAGCATAATTTGCGGCAGCTGCAATCCTGGGCTCAATATTTAGGTGTGACGTAGTAAAGACAAACATGAGCACTTGTCTTGTCCCTCGATATTTCCATCACAAAATCGAGCATTGTTTTTATTCACTGGTGGGAGTGTCGAGTCCTAAATCTCTTTCTCAGAAGTCGGCCGTGTCTTGCTGTCAATTTGCACATCTTGCAGCATTGCTTCCACCTAAGAAATACCAACTCAAAAGATGGCTAATCCGTTCGCTTTCAGACCAGCGCAGGTCACTTTTTGGGTCATCATATACTTCCTGCTATTGGTTCCGCTCATTTATTTACATGACTCTGTGCCTGATGCACCGAGCCTTTCACCTGCGCCTGGCATCAATCTCACTCAGGCTTGGTCGGATTTGATGGTATTGACCAACGACTTTCACCCTTTCAACAGCCATGAGAATGATGCCGTTCGTGACTGGCTCCTGGATAGACTGAAAGATATCCAACGACAGAATGATGCCGGGATTTCTATGGTGATCTTTGACGACAATGTCAGCAATGTCACCGTGGTGGACTCGTCCAACCAAGGTTCAGCCCCAGTACTGATCGGGTCGCGATCCAAGGCCCAAAATATCGGCACATACTACGAAGGGAACAATATTGTGGTATACATACCTGGAAAAGATGATCCACAGGGGCTCTGGAAAGAGCATGGCGATCAATCTCGAGAGACAAGCAACTCCACCGCAAACGCTGGAGTGCTGATCAGCGCTCATTTCGACACTTCCCCAACCTCTGTAGGAGCAGCTGATGATGGCGTCGGGCTAATCTCCATCTTGCAAATGGTCAGCTACTTTGCCCTACCAAAGAACCAACCACGGAACGGCATCGTCGCTCTCCTCAACAACAATAAAGAAGGTGGACTTTGGGGCGCCAGAGCTTTCCAAAAACATCCGCTCAAGTCTTTCTGTCGCACGTTTTTGAATCTTGATGCCGTAGGTATCGGTGGCAAAGCAGTCCTTTTGCGGGCAACAAGTCTCGGAGCAGCAAATGCCTATAAAAGTGTCCCGAGTCCTTTTGGCACTGTCTTGTCCTCGGAGGCCTATGACTTGGGTCTTGTCGAGGGTCATACAGACTACAACATCTTTGCTACAGAACTGGGAATGCAGGGTCTCGATCTGGGGTTCTATGGTTCGCAATCTAGGTACCACACGAAAGAGGACGATGTCCAGCACATCTCAGTGGATAGCATTTAGCACATGCTTTCCAACAGTATCGAGATTGTCAAGTATCTGTCGCGAGATTTGGAACTTCCAGACGACGAAGCCTCCAATGGCGTCTGGTTTGACGTGCTCAGCCAAGTTTTTGTCGCCTTTGGCTTGAATGAGCTCTTTGCTGTGTCAGTCACCCTCTTGGCGGCCACTCCGCTCATACTCCTCCTGATTGCATTCATCCTCCAACGATCGGACAAATATTACTTCTTCTCTTTCAAGAAGACTATTTGCGAAGAAGCCGTGCTTGAACCGGTCCTACTTGATAGCACCAGGGGAATTTTCCGGTTTCCGGTTGCTGTCATCATTGCTACAGGGGTGGTGGTTGTATCAGTCATGATTTTGAATACTTACAACCCTTTTGCCATATACGCCAATGCATACACCGTTTGGGCTACGACAATATCGCTCTTTTACCTGGTGTTCTGGGCCGTCATGACAATATCGAACGACGTTCGTCCATCTGCACTTCATCGTGGATACGTCATTTTCTGGCTTTTCACGATCCTGTGGATTGCCCTCACTATCATCACTGCATTGGAACACCAATTTCACCTCGCCATGGGCTACCCGTTCATTCTTCTCGAGGCGGTTGTTTCCATTGCAGCGATCATCAGTTTGTTAGAATTGTGTGCATTGCCTACCAAAACCAAATTTGCACAAAGTGAGTTCTATGGAATCAAGTTCTACCCTCCACAGATTGAAATGCATATAACACTAGTATACCTATATATACTAGGTACCTATGTAGCTCATGTCCAAAACTAACCTTTTGCTTCACTCAGGCGTTCATGATGACCACGAAACTCGAGACTTTCACGCTAACCTTTCGAGTAATGGGCCGCCTGAAAATGATGAAGAGAATCATTCTGACGAAGAAGATCATTTAGAAGTCAATGAGACAAGCCCGTTGTTTCAAGGAAACAGTAATAGACACTCAAGATTCCCTTCGACTACCTTTGGCACTGTCTATCGTCAATCAATCGCATCCATCAGGAAGATGGCACCAAGACCAATAGCCCCAGAAGTTACGGCTCTGCCATTTGGTGATGAGCAAATATGGTCAGCGAAACTCCCAAGTTCCCTATGGTTTGTGCAATTCCTACTCATTGGACCGTTGTTTCTCGTGGTTATAACAAATCACGCATTAGCACTGGTTGCTTCAATAAGCCAGAGCAATGTTGGAGAAAACCACCTGTTGCCTGCCTACTTGATGCTAGCAGCTTTCAGTGCTCTCTTCATACTTCCTCTCACCCCATTCATACACCGCGGTCAACGGCTTCTCCCATTGATCATGTTGGTCACCTGTACCATGACCATCACGTTTAATCTCATCACTTTTCCATTCGATGAATCCAACAAGTACAAGATGCATTTCTCACAAGAGGTTGACCTCAAAACTGAAAAGTCTGTTATTCATTTCATAGGAGTGGAGGAACATGTCCGTTACGCATTGACCAGGCTCCCATCTGCCATGGGCCAAGAAATTGTTTGTATTCCTCAAAAGCCCGGCAGTCATGGTCTCGACATCTGCTCGTTCGACGGATCCGATATGATGCCAGATCTTGGCGAAAAGAGGGTCAATAGCTGGGTATCATTCAGCTCCTCCAGAGATGGCAAGGACATTCGATTGACAATCGATGGCGAGGAGACCAGAAAGTGTGGGATGGATTTCTCCAACCCCATTACCTATTTTCAAGTTGATGGCAGCGACGAAGCGGTGGAGAAAGATTACCTGGACAACATCACACTCTATCGGCGAAGTTGGGACACGCCGTGGAATGTGCAAGTCAAATTAGCCACAGATGAAGAAGTCGAAGTTCGAGTATGGTGTGAATGGGGCGAATTCCGTCGCTTGCCCATCTTGGAAGAGGCTGTACATTATCTGCCTGAGTGGGTGACACTCACATCGTTTGGGAATAATCTCCTATACGGCTCCCGTACCTATACAGTTTAGTGCAGACTAGAAGATTACAAATTGCCTACATTGCATACCATATCATACACAGCAGTCACTATCCATCTGGTAGCACTGAAGCCCACAGGTACGAAGTGCTACATGAACAAAATTGAAGTAATCACGGTGTCACGAAACGCCTGCTGGGCGAGGAAACGAAATCCAACAGTGCCACGAAAAGCTCTCTCAGGTGCTGCAATATTCACTTTAGTCTCTCGGCAGGTCTCGAAATATTTCGAGAGCGATGCAGCAGAGCTTTCCCTATGATACAGAAAGGTTCTTTTAGTTACTACTTGTTTTATTACACGAGTCAATACCAGCGGACTATGTGCCCTGGTCTGCTTTGCAAAGAATACCTAGTATTAGTGCGGACCTTTTGACTAAGAAAATGGCAATCAGTGGTACAGGATATCAACGTCAAATAGCCTTTTGTTGTTAGTGCCGCGAAAGAAATGATCCGATTTCAAAGCCGCCACATCCAAGCACCAGGAGGCATTTACGCCCCAGGAGGAGGGGGAGGAGGAGGCTGGTCGCCAGGTGGAGGAGGAGGTGCATCGCCAGAAGGAGGCGGCGGAGGCGGAGGCGCTGCACCACCAGCATATTGCTGAATCAAAGCGCTGATATTGCCGGGCAACCCAGGTGGTGCACCCATAGCGTTACCACCAGGAAGACCGGGAGGAGGGCCCATGCCAGGAGCAGAGCCATAACCTGCATAGGCTCCGTAGCCGGGATAAGCTGGAGCCTGTGCAGCAGCAGCTTGATGCCAGGGAGCAGCACCACCACTTGCACTGGGTGCACCACTACCGTATTGCTGGCCACCATAATAGTCGTTGCCACCGTGGTGGTCACTACCTCGTCCGCGATCACCTCCTCGGTCGCCACGATCTCCGCGGTCACGCCAAGGCGCAGAGCCACCGTCGTTGCCGGAGTCGTTGTTGCGGGACCGCCACGGTGCAGGACCGCCAGTAGGACCACGCTGCCACGGCTTGGCATTATCACCGCCACCGTTGTTGTAGGAACCTGGGCCAGCCTCAATACGAGCAGGAGCAGCCCCGGATCCACCGTTGAGTTCTTGCATAAGTTGCTACAGAAATATCAGTTGGAGGGGTTCCAAAGCATTTGAGATCAGACAAATGACATACCTCGTACTCGCGGTCGACAGCATCTCCTCCACCAATCTGTCCAGCAGCTGGACGTTGAGGCGGGCCATCGTTGCGCCAACTGGCACCCTTCTGTCTGTCGGGACAATCGCGAGCCATGTGGCCAGCATTGCCACAGACACGACAGATGATATTGGCGGTAAAGTTTGGCTTGTCAGGACAGTCGTACTTGCGGTGACCAATCTGGCCACAGTTCTGACAGGCCTGGTTCTCATCGTCACGAAGGGTACCGTTCAGGGCAGCGAGCTCACGAAGTTGGTTACGCTTGAGCTCGTTCTGACCTTCGGGAATAGACGCAGCCTGTTGTGTTCATGTTAAATTTGTCGTGATTCAGCGTTCAGGTCTAGGTGTAGCAACTTACTGTTTCAATGATATTGTGAACGAGCTTTTTGGCCTTGTTGACCTTCTCCTCAGTGTCGGCCATGATCAGACAGTGCAGATCTTCCTCCTGGTTGCTGGCATGGGCGGCATCAGATCGTCCTTTGCCTTCCTTGACGGAACCTTTACCGCGAATTGCGATCTTGGCGCCAGACTCTGTTTCCATTTTCTTCAGTGTGTTACCACGGGGGCCAATAAGTAAGCCAACTTTACGGAGGAGCTAGGCGTTAGTATGTTGTCTATCATTCAAACGTGAAGCAGATTGGGCAAGGTTAGATGAATATCAGACTTGACCGCAGCCTGGATTCCATGGCTGCAGGGCATGGTCTGACAAAATCCTGAACGAAAAAGGAAAGGGAACTTGGTTAGAAAGGTTAGAGGGTTAGTAATCTCACTGAAGTTGATTTCCGGGTAGTCATTGACTGGCACATAGACCTTCTCCTGGGTCTTGGTAGGACGACGGTAGTCCTGAGGTGGGTGGTAGTTAGGAATGGTCTTCATGGCCTTCTCGATCAGTTTGTGGCGCTCATCCTCGAGGCGCTTTCGGTATCGGTATTCTCTGGTATTGACACGTCGACCGTAGTTGTCGTACTGCGGGGGAGGCGAAGGAGATCTGTGGTTGCAGGTTAGCAAGTGATTCTCAAACAACCCAAGCAGGATAATCATCACGACAAGAAACTTACCTGTCGCCATCGGCAGGCACGACATCGTCGATTCTGAGCTTCTGGCTGATTTCTTCGATACGGAGATGCAGAGTGTAGGCCTCAAGCTGTTCACTGGTCATGTTGGCTACAATGGCCGTGGGCAAGCCCATCAAGCCAGCAGCCTTGTTCTCAGAGGCATCACCCCATCGGTTTCTCTTCTTGCGTCGTCGCGGGCCATCGGCATCGGTGCGCGGCTCGGGGCTACGACCGCGCTTCAAGTCGCCGTTGCCATAGCTGTCGCCATAGCTGTCGCTGGTGTCGCGCCTGGGGGGAGGAGCGCTGTCGCCGTCGGCTTCGTCGCCACCAAAGCGTCGCTTTCCCAGAGGGATGTTGTTGGATCCCGTGATACCTTGGTTTCTCCAAGACATGGTGAAAGGCGTCGTCAAAGACGTTGTCTTGGGTGAAATTGTTGATGGGAAGGTAGTGGTTGAAAGGTGGTGGATTGATAAGATCAGTCCAACGCTGTAGGTTAAGCCAGAGGTAGGCAATTTTTGGAGGGTCCGCGCCGCGCCAGGCTACAAAACGCATGGCGAAAAGCTCGGGCCCAAGTCACCCGCAGAACTGTACATGATTGGACAGATATTCACTAAACATTTGAACGCGCCCCTAATGTTTGCTGTAAGAAAATATGATGTCTCCCTGGTCAGCTAGGTACAAGTGATTATTCTTTTTATTCTTTACTCGATGCAAGAGTATCTGTATCTCTGATTTACTTGACTATATTCAACCACATGTTTACTGGAAGAACAGTCTTGAAATCGCATTGATGACCCATAGATGCCCCAGACCTGATCAAGGAGTTGGCCAAACCAGCAGGAGCTTCCACGACAAAGTGGTGTCCACTGGTAGATACATACCTACCTTACCTCACATCACCACTTGGTGCAATCATATGTAATCCTCCAGGCCAATATCAATGGTGTTTTTTATGGCCATGATATCGTTCAAGTAGTGCACAACCATCTATATGCCCCATGACCTACCTCCAGCACCTACGACGAACACGTTTGAAAGGCGGCGGCAGAATCTTGGACCTGCAAATCTCGCAAGTGTGTACAATGCGTGGATCAGGCACAGAATATTCCATGCAAAAAGTGGTAGAGCCGCTCAACGACCCATCAAGCGCTTCCATCACACTGTCTGCCGTCGGTTGTCCAGATACACGAAGACCAGCTCCCATGAATGGCATTCCTCCGGTGCCGTACCGGTTGTACGGGGACCCAATCTGTTCAGGGCTCAGCGGCATTATTGTAGCTTTCGAAGCGGACTTTGGCAACCTACCCTGGTTGGATAGTGAAATGATGGAGCAGTGGCACGTGCAGCTGTGACTTGCAGACGGGGGAATTGATATGATGCACGATAAGCTTGTATACTGAGTTATGTCGCGATACTTTTATACTCTTTTCCCTGGACAAAGCCAGTCAATAGATTTATTTACATTTACGCGAGGCGGTGTCGACAAAGAATGCGAGACAATGTAATTCAATGAAACTTTAATCGTAACAAAGAATCACATCTGCTAGATTTGAGGATGGGCCATGAAAGTATACACGCGAAACTGGGAATGTCCAACATGCTAGTAGTAGGTAGAACAGTTCAAGAAATGCCTTGTCAGTTGTAACGTTTAGCCCGCTCAGTGTCATCACCCATAACATGAAATCAGTGGCTAGGTTCCTCTGGAGTTTCATCATATTATTATTTTATTACCACCCAATTCGTACATCGAACTTGGGGGGACACCTTGGTGTCTACCATTGCAATTATATCTAACAATCGAATCAGATCTGAACCCAGGCTCTATACCCGTGTATGGCGCCGTTTCTACAGCATGTACACATCTCTAAGAAAACCTTGGTCCGTCCCCAGACAACTGCCCAGTTCATAGCACCCTTCTTTTTATTTTTTTTGCCCACCATCATACACGTATCCACACAATAATCTATCCCGCCGCGATGACGACTGCATACCTCTAGTCGTGACAATCGTTCGTAAGCCGGGTCGTCAAGATGTAAAAAGAGTCACTAATACATGGCTCACGCTGCATTTGCTCGATCGTGTATTTCTTTCAAAACACGGTCGGACTTGTACAGCCTTGAGTGCTGGAAAGCAGAACAAATCACATCTTCGCCTCTTCTTCATGAATTTATGCCTTGCGGGAGCGAGTGGTGACACCGTTGCTCTTGGCAGAAGTCTTAACCTGGCTTCCCGACACAGCGGCGGCCACGACGTGAGGCTCAGGGACGGGTGCCTGAGACATACGGCGAAGAGACTTGCGAGCACTAGGCGCCTTGCCATCCTTCTTGTAAGTGGCGAAGTAGAAGGAGATGAAGAGGACGAGGTAGGAGGTGAGGACACCCATGCCGGAAAAGGCGGCGAACTCCTCGCCAGCGCACTTGCCAGCATTTGGCATCCACTGGAAGTAAGTCGAGGTAAAGTAGGTGTAGGATGCGAAGTAGACAAAGCCTATAGTTTCGGTCAGCATCAAGCAAAGCGTGGCAGATATCAAACAACTGAACATACCGAGATCGATGATGAACTGGATGATCTGGAAACGAGTGACCCACTCCTTCCACCAGATGCGAACACCACGGGCGCTCTGGAAGTAGTACCAGTACATGATGACGTGGACAGCCAAGTTCAGGTCAATGACAACCCATGAAACTGAGGTGTTGCCAATCAGCTGGGAGTAGCACAGAACAGCAGTAGCGCCATGGTGGTAGCAGTGCAAGAAGGCTAGGTATTCAGTCAGCATAAGATGGTTCTCGGAAGCGCTCGGTTGGTGGGTTTGGGCTTACTCAGAGGCTTCTTCTTGAGAACCAGGAAGACAGTGTCCAGAAGCTCGAGGTACTTGGTCAGGTAGTTCAACTAAATCTTGTCAGCTCGTGCCCACAAAGTAGAAGTCATCAGTGATGTGCTTACGTAGTAGAGAACGACCAGAGGCTGTGTCCAACCACCATCGTGGTCGCAGATGGCGTAGAAGATGCCCTTTCGGACGACCGTGGGGAGAAGCTGTTCAATGAAGAGGGCTAAGAGGATGGCGCTGATGGCGGTCAAGTAAAAGTTGTGGATGAGGAAGAGGGACTTCAGCTTGAAGGCCTCGCGTCCTCTCATCAGCTCACGTCCTCCAAAAATTACAATGTAGTATATAACAACGAAGATCGAGGTTTCCTTGAGCGTTGACATGGGCGTTCTGCCGGTGACGAACTTAAAGTCGTCGGCCGGGTAGCCGGCAACAAGCTCAAAGGCCTTGTTGAAGATGGGCCATAGCTGAACACCGAACGGTCTGTCGAGCGTCGGGATCGGCAGCGACTCGAAAAGAGCCGCAGGAGATGTGCTAGCCATGACTTGTTGGAAATGAGCGAGCAGCCCCTTTGCTGAAGTATGCAATTGACCAGTCTTTGTGAGGGAGGAGGCTTGTGCAACGAGAGCGCAAGCTTCTTCAACAGTCTCGAGGACGGGCGCAGCGGATCAGTCGAGGTGTCGCGGGCGCGAGCCGGAAAACGCGGGTCGAGAAGAAGAAAAAAAGACCCGGTACAAGGAGCGACAAGAAGAAGCAGAGAATCGAAGACGAAGGTGAACGCCTCTGAACAGTCGCTTCGCCAAGCAGCCTTTCGAAAGGTGGGAGAAGAAAAGTAGAAGAAGGAGAAGCCAGACAGGAATCACCGATAATATTATGGTCGCGTACCGTTCTTTTAGAAGACGGCTGCGAATTAAAAGGGGAAATAACAAAATGGCACTAAAGTTTTTCGTCGGCCATCGCAATTCGCCTAGCATTGGTCCCTAGGCCCCTGTCCTGGGGACTCAGCGGAGGCCCAGCAAGCAGAGAAAGCAGAGCAAAGCAGCATAGCGCAGCACTAGGACTGTGAGGACATATAATTCGGGATCCGCGACCCCCGGCGCCCGTGGAGTCCCCCAACGACAAATTGACCCAGTGGCCGTTTGGATATTACCATTTTACTGGCTGACTGTGTTCATAAAACGCGTACAGGACAGATTAGTACCAAGGCTGCCACATTCGGCGTCGCTACCAAGAACCGATAGAGCCGCGAATCCAGCTAGACCCAGCTAATTTGCGATGCTGCATATAGCGAAATTATACATTAATGTAGGCACCAAGGACGCCGGACCAATGAAAGCTATCGTGGATTATATTCAATCTCATGCCACGTGAGATGGATCGTGGACAATGTTAAGATGGCGTGCCTCGGCCACAGGCGGAGTGACCGCAGAACAGACTTTCACGATTCTTGGCCAGCGCAAACTATGGACTGGGTTGGAAATGCAACAAGGTTGGAATTCCATACTATTGTAAATCAAACTGCAAGGTACTGAGGTCACGGCACGTTACCCCCACAACCCAGAAGATTGTGCAGTATCAATGCCAAACGGACTGCATCTTCTGTCCGTACTGTCTAGTAATAGGTGGGTGCTCGGGTTTCAGTATAGCATTATATCCTCTGCTCAGTCAAGACAGGCATATAATCGAGTTGTCGGCATTGGAATATACTCAAAGGTCGATACTCTCATCAAAAATGGCACAGACAATTTGCTAGATCGGATCTGTCAACGGTTTCGCCGAGGCATGATCACACGTATTGCATACTGTGCAATTTTGGGACCAAGAGCAACTCCGCTATCCTGCATGTTGGCACCAGGGAGCCCACATAAAACCAGTGTGCTGTCATCTCCTGACCGAGGACTGCTTCTATCCGTCCAGCAAACGAATCATCACATGAAGCCTGCTTCGTCCTCATAAAGAACGCTGCAAGTCAAGTTTTTGAAGTAGTAGAACACTTGGAATAGTCATCAACGAATGACGGGGAGGATAATTGCATTATGCACACAACCTTAGGGATATTCCTTGCATGAACAACCATAATGTACTACTACCTCTGATTGATTCTATTGGTATAGCTGGGATTTCCGATCCGATACGGGATACTCGGGTCCTCGGCTAGGTTGCAGTGGATGCAATCATGTGCTTCAGATGCAACGATGATTTTCAAACAATGCAGCAGACTGGAACAATGGGATTCTGGAATGCTTTTGGCGGGTGGCTTGCCGATTTGATGCCACCTCCACGCGACGCCACATTTTGGGTGCACTGACGTTCTTGAGGTGTGGTTGGAACCTGAAGCCACCAGAGGGGACCCTGGCCTAGCTGCCTAGAGAGCACAGCACTGCACCTGTGGCTGAAGCATTGAAAGCTCGGCCAGCTCCACCGGCACGTCTGAGCCAATCAAATTACGTGAATTGAGCGACTTCCTTTTCTCCTCTGGTCCGCCACGATATTTCGAATCTCACGATTCAGTTGCTCCCAAAGAGACATTTCGCGACGCCCTGTCCCAAGCATCCACTTTTCGCCAGACACTCAATCACATCCATCCGCGACCGTCACGACGCAATGGCTTCCACCACTCTTCTCCGAACCCTCGCCCGCGGCCCCTCTGCCAGCATCTTCCGCGCAAGCCGGCCCGTTGCCTCCAGCCGTGCTGGTGCCATCGCTCCCATTGCTGCCTCCAGATTCAACTTCAGCACAACCGTTGCCCGCCGCAGCGACCCTCACGCCGAGGAGACCTTTGAGGAGTTCACTGCCAGGTGAGGACGCACTCTCGGCCTCAATTGCCCAGTCTTGCTCTGCAATGCGGAGCTGCCTGTTTATCGTGCCGTGGACTGCCCCATCAGACTATCTGCGCGCAACATCAGCTCCGATATCATCCAATTGGGCATCAAACCCCGTCTATGAGGACATCAGTAGCTGATATCGATCTCTTGAACAGATACGAGAAGGAGTTTGAGGCCGTACAAGATGTTTTCGAGCTGCAGGTAAGCGATCTCTGCCCGTCTTCCCAAACTCAATTTTCGGGAATCGTATGATCATGCCACTTTCGGCTCCTGCGTCATCTTCCACAACTGCGGATTACCGCCACTCTTCACCACATGGATCATGTCAACAGACAACTGATCATTACCATTGTAGCGCAACCTGAACAACGCTTTCGCCTACGATCTCGTTCCCTCTCCTTCCGTCGTCGTCGCCGCCCTCAAGGCTGCCCGCCGTGTCAACGACTTCCCCACTGCTGTCCGTATCTTCGAGGGCATCAAGGCCAAGGTTGAGAACAAGGGTCAGTACGAGCAGTACCTGGCAGAGCTCAAGCCTCTGCGCGAGGAGCTCGGCATCCTCCTCAAGGAGGACCTCTACCCTGAGGAGTCCAAATAAGCGAACAGCAACCGGCTTCGATTTGATACCCTCGGCAATACTCAATTCTTGAAACCTCGTCAACCAACTGACTAATTGGAATTGGAAGGGGGGATTCCACTCGGAAACAACGGTGTAGAGACTGCCATCCTTACGGATGCAGATGTGTATATGTCTACTACTTACAACCTTTAGAAGCAAAAGTCCCCAGGCGACATTGGTGAACGGGCAGACTCGGCTTTGGCGAACACTAGAGGACGGATTCCTTTTGTTGTGTAAAGCATCAATGAGAAACTTTAAACAAACACGAATCGATCTTCATTTGCACTGGTCATGTGGTAGGAGACGAGTACAATGCTTACCGTGCTTATAGTGACTTGCAACGAAGATGTCCACTACTATATTCGACGACTATTCTGGGATAAGATGTAAGAGTGGATTGGTCCTCACGAGGCTACCTTAACAAGTCGCTCCGGCTTTGTTGTTTCCACTTGCAATGACATACTCAGATGTCATTAGCAATGGTGGTGGTGGCGGGATCTACAATGATGCCGACGTCTTTTGCTATCTTCATCTGTATTCCTGGCGTCGATCTGAGCATTGCCATGTGCCCTGCAGAAATTACCTCCGTCCCTTATAGGCTCCTCGCAGCCTTCGCTCGCCTTGCACTGGTGCTGTCCACAGTGGACTGACACATGCTGCAGAAGAAACAACAACGAATACACAGTATTTCCCTGGGCGCCAGCCGGTGGGAAGTTCGATGAGCTCGTGTAGTAATTCTTCAAGGCTTGACCATACTGCCACTGTGGCAGTCCTGGTCTGCTCTGGGCCATCATGGCATCGATATCAGCCGCCTGCGGTTCCAGTGCACTTTCCTTCACAATTTTTGGGCTTTGACAAGTTAGTACTTGGCATTTGTGCAGGTCGCAGAAGCCTGGCGGTACTGCCAAGCCACCCGTTCGTACAATGGCACGACCGTTGTCACACGTCGGCCATAGGCAACGGTGGCTGTCGCAGTAGGTCTGGTTAGTGGGGCAGTGTATGTGGCATTGCAAAGGGTACGCATAGGCACAGAATTTTTCTGGTTGGTCTTGGGCCATTCTTAGAGTGGTGGTCGTTGATGTGATCTTTTATACTTCACTCCTCCGAGGCAAGAATAGCTTGCAATGCCGAGTTCCTCGTCTGTGGTTATGTTGATTGACAGCGGTAGAGTTCTTACTTTTACTGGAGCAGAAAATCATCTTTTATAGGTAAACAGGATTATTTGTGAGCTTACGAGTTCAAGTCATCGTAACCGATTAATTGTGTATCAGTTCGTTTAGTAGAGTGAGTCGGCGGCTCATGAGTCTGCATCACGGCCGTCTGCTGGACTGTGAGCTTGCAATTGTCATATTCCCGGCTTCTATACCTCCGCGAATGCAGTCGATCCCAACTTGCACCAAGAATAGGAGTCTCAAGCGATTATTTAAGCTCCGCTCCGACGCTCAACCAAACTTCAAGCCAGACGATACTTATGCCTGGCAATTCCCCCAACGTCGACCCTAACTTGATATACATGTCCAGAAGAACCATCATCTGCAATTGACGTGATAAACAGCGTCTTCATATCTGGCGATCCAAATGCTGGACAGGAGCACATTTTCGCTCCTGGCACCTCAACCTCGGCCACTGCCGTTCCCTCCGGAGAAAACCTGACGAGCTTCCCCTTGGAGTTTGCCGCGGTCCATATATATCCATCTTTGTCCACAGCCAACCCATCTGGCATACCGCCGTTCTCGAGATGGGCAAACAGGCGTCTATTCAAGGCACTCCCCGTCTTGACATCGTAATCATACTGCCAAATTTTACCTTGCGGCGTATGAGGCACATACATGGTCTTGTCATCTGGTGACCAAACGGGACCATTGAGCACGGCGCAGCCCTTTTCGTCTTCAATGGGGAACTCCTTGACCTCGCCATTCTCGAGACACCATAGCCGGCCGATCCGGCTCTCTTCGTCTTGGGCCATGGTGCCAGCCCACCACCGACCGCGGGCGTCAATGGCCCCGTCATTCATCCGCACCTTGTCGTCTAGCTCGGGGCCGTCCTCGCCCTGGTGTCGCACGCTGGCGATGCGCTTCAGCACGCCTGTAGACAGGTCTAGCAGAGCAAAGCCCAGCCTTGTTTGTACTGCGAGCAGGTCGATCCGGCCTTGGACCAGATCCAGCCTGGTAATCGGTTCCATAAAGGTATAGGTCCGCTTGGCATCCCAGCCTATGGACAATGGCACCCAGTGCACCAAATGGTGCTTGATGTCCACAAAGAAGAGACTATCTGAAGCCGCGTCGTAGAGCGGCGACTCGCCGAGCGCGGAATGCGAGGGAAAGAGCTCTTCGGCCGTGTACTGCTTCATGTTTGGAAGTTTTGTTTGGATTTTCCTCCTGAATGGTAGGACTTGTTTGAAATTACCTCGAAAGCCAACTCGGAGAGGACAAGCCGTATTTGATGTCGAGAATCTGGTCATGAATTTCGTCGTGGTCGTACCCGGTCTATGACGTAAGGTGGAACATTCGTCATCACGACGAATACGCAAACAGTGGACCTGAGTTAATCTGGATGAAGCTTTAGCAGCCATTTTGTCAAAGTAAATATGGAACTATTATTCATGTTTATGCACTTGATCGGAGGGGAAACTCCAGAGGTTGCAAATTGGTTGTATGGACGTTTTTGAGAACCTTGCAGATCGGCAATTTTTATAGTTGATGTGCAGTCTTGATCCGGCAATTAGTGGTTGAGCGGGGCGCGATCGCCTGGCGCCTAGTAGTATACAATCGCTGGCTTATAGTCCATCGATTCACAAATAAACAAGCACACGTGGAAAGCAAGAAACAAGTCCATTTTTCATATGCACTACTCAAATATTACAAGCCTTTTTCGAAAGCCCTTCCTAGGGTTCCTATTTTTTAAACAAAAATAAATACAAGTAAATGAACGCAAGGGCAACTCTGAATGTATTTCAAGTACTAGTCTTCATCCTTATCCCTACCACTCCCCCTTCACCTAGCTCTCATTGCTTTCATCGCTCATAGCAAGCAAAGCAACGTGTATCAGATTCATCGTAATTGTCGTAGGCTGCAGGTTGTGGATTCGTTGGCAGGTAGCGCGAGATCGATTGACGCTGCATGCAGGCTCATCGGCCTTTAGAAGTCTATTGTGGGCTGTCATTTTAAGAAGATGACGAGTTCCAACGCTTGTCCCAGTCTTCCAATTCGTTCTGGGTATTGGCAGCACGCTCCTGTGTGTTTTCTTCTGTGACATATTGAGATTCACTCAGAGAATTTGCTGCTGCAGATGGCTTTTCAGCCAAGTATCTTGCAAGCATAACAGACTCTTTCTCGGCATTTCGTTGTCTTATTAACAAGTCAGTACTTCAGTCCGCGATGCCATTCATCAAAATGCTGTAATCATATACGCACTTGTCAGAAGAATGAACAACGTCCATACTTGTTGGACACTTTGATTTCAAAGGTTTTGGGGCGATGATGGGAGGGAAAAGTCCAGAAATGTCCAAAAATGTCCAAAGACATCAAGTACGAATAATGGTACAACTATCTGAGCAAGTAGAGAAGGATTGTCTTGTAACTTTTTGACCATTCTATCTGATTCAGCGACTTGTGACCCTTTTTGTAAGAAAATAATCTGAGTTCCGTGTCATCGAAGATGTTGATCATCAAAGTCATGATCAAAAGATTTACCAAAGTCGATGATCAAAATATTGATCAAAGTCATGATTAGAACATCAATCAAGTCACTCTGAAGGTGTGCGGCCGAAGCCTATGCATTTCCTAATCCCTGTAGCTCACTTGGGAGAGAAGGAGTGTCTGTCTATTGGTCGAGGTTAGGAGGTTAGTTCGCAGGTAATTGCCTACATGGAACCTGAATAATAAGCCGTAGGGCGAGAACGCTGTCTGAGAGGCATCTTAAGTTTCGAAGTCAGTTGGAAGAGCCCAGATGTCCGACTTTTAAGCGGCTTTTCTGATGAGATGTCGGTGCCTATCAGAGAAATGTCCCGCAATTGATGCGGGCTGATTCCAATTGATGCAGGCTGATTCAGGAAGTATGGTCAAGAAGAGCAACGCCAAGCGGTCGAGGTACTGCAGATAATAGACAGAGAGGGGGGCAGGTGACTGGCCTAATGTAAGAAAGTGTTCGTTTCTAGAATGCTTTCTGCGACTTCAGCGCCTAGCTACAATAAGAAGGGCGAGTAATATCACGGTATCTGGTGGTCGTTACTGTTTGGCCGGCAGGGGGTCCAGAGCTTTAACAGGACCATCCTATACCCCCTGCAACGCCCGGCATATTGGCTACAATGTATGTACATATATATGTACAACACAGTGGCCCAAGAAAATCAACGGCTTGATCAAAATCGGTGGTAATAGCAATTGATAGGTACCTAGGTACATACATTGACTTGATCAATGAATTGGAATTTACATCAAATACTCAGTAAGTCTGCCCCTCACGTCAGATTTGCACAATAATATTGTAAAAATACTCCCAAAGAAACCGCAGAGGCAGCGAGTCAACAAAAATTGCAACGAAAGCAATAACTGGGCTTAAATCACGCCCCTGGGCGATCACGGAGCCTGGCGCCACAAGGATGGGCCGCGGCCGTTTTGAGCCAATTTGGTTTTGTGTATGTTTCGCGCAGGGCCCTCTCAAGTCTTAACAATTTACTTAGCCTGAAGCAGTGCCAATGTGATGATCAACCAGGATTCAGTGTATCGCTACACCTTAAGTGCATTTCATGCGATCACGAGCTATGCCGCTTCTGTGGGGTGACTGTGCCCAAAACCAGGCCCTGGGACTCATATAAAAGCAAGCGTGTGACTAGAGGTAATGCGAAAGCCCGGTCGAAGAAAAACAGACAAACAGATCTGGGACGGGAATATCCAAAGAGTTTTCCATCTACGCCGTATGCAGCCACCGATCTCATTGCTTGCCAGGCAACCAATACAAAACCTCGTTCTACAGAAATTCCAATAACCCCTTCGCTGGTATTACCATGCATTGGACACAAGCGTACTGGTATTCAAGAATGGCTAGGCAGCGTTGAGCAAGGCTCTTGCGTAAAGAGCTCTGCTATTGGCAGCCCTAGCAAATGGCCAGACTTTGATGAGTCTTCAGGGGTGAAGTTTCCAGCGCCAGGATCAGACACCAGGGTATCCATTGATCTCAAGTCCGAAGATCACGCGCCACACGATGCTACACCAGGCTGCAGCCTTACCTGTAACACGCATGCAAATGCAGCAGGAAGTTCCCTTCTATTGAGTTCCTCGAGTTGGCTCAATCCATTGTTGGGCCATCCGCTATATTCTATCATCGTTCAGGCCTGGGCCAAATTCTGGTCTGAAGACCCGGTGGACCAAGATGGCTCAACTGGCAACACTCAACAGTCCGCCACTCCCGCGCCCTCAGGCTCTGCGTCTGATAGTGGATCTAGCAAGAGGCCATCACAAGGCAGCAAGAGAAAAAGGAAATCGGACGAGAAAGATGGGACCGGAGACTCCAAAAGAACGAGACCTGATTCCGATAACGGCTCTCCAACGGGGGACAGCAAAAATGTTCTTGCGTGCCATTTCTACAAGATGAATCCTAGACAGCATCTTGAGTGTTTGCAAAGGGGATTTCATAACATCAGTGCCCTAGGGCAGCACCTTGGCAAACAACACAAGCTTGGTCCTATTCATTGTGGAAACTGTTGGACATCGTTTACTAGCGATGGAGAGCTTAGAGCGCATTTGCCGTTGTGCAAGCCCACGGGAGGTATTGCAGTGGATCATTTACCAGACGTCCCAAAAACACGGCAAGATCCCTCTTGGAAGTGGTACTGGATCTGGAGAAAATTGTTTCCGAACTTTACGCCACCAGATACGCCTTATACTGATGGTCCCGAGTATCAATTAATTCAGCAATTCGTCGACTTCTTCTCAGATCGCTATGCGCCAAACATTGCATCACAACTTGGATCTGAACCGTCACTGACGAGTGTCGTCGAGGTTTTAAGAGCAGCAGCGCGAGAGTGGGCATCTACGCCCGCCCATACGTTGAATTTTAGACCATTGCCGACTCCACCAACAACCATCTCTGAAGATGAGACCCGCACTTCACCTGCAGCACTTCAAGGGCTTTCAGAAAACACGAACACATATGGCAATTCCCAGCCGACAGAGTCGCTCGCCAATGGATCAGATGAAGGCATCGCTCCCTCAATATTGCTGGATAATGAGAACCTGCTCAACATGGGCCACCGCCCAACGGAAAGCCTCGCCGAAGGTTTTCAGGTACCTACCGTTCGCACAGACGAGATCAATACAGCGAATAACGCCACGACTTACACCGTCCTTGATTCCAGGACGGGTATGATTGCCGCCAGGTCAGAAGAAGAGAATACGAGTGCGTGGAGCCCAGAGCAAGCCTTCGTCGAGGAACCATCAAATGAAATTCCTTCTGAGGATTGGATCTATGCTGGCGGATTGACAGAGGAAGAAGATTGGATGCAGGAAATGAATTACGAAAACCTTGGTCTTTTACCTCCTTCATCTTCGAAGGACATGGATGAACCAGGGGAGCACCTTGAAGACTCTGACGATGAGGACCAACCATTGATGTACTAGCGAGGGTAGAGCAATACAAGTCAACTAAAGTCAAGCTGAGAATGCAGATGAAAGTGATGTCTATCGTTGCACTTTAGAATAGGCACGGCAACCAGTATTGGTCTTCACCTGACTCCACTCGGCGGGCGACTCCATTGGTTTCTGATTGGTTCTATCCGAATGTGATACGACCAGTGTCTAAAAATGAAGGGTGTAATTGAGATTATTTCTCTCCTAAGAAATGAATGCGTAGAAAGTAATTTGATACCCCTTCCTGTTGATTCCTGTTGTGTCACACGGACGGTGCCACACTCCACGACCATCCTATGGCACATCAGACTGGCCGTACATTGATGACTTGTGACGCAACCATAGCTCAGAATACCTTGGTAAAACTGGGATACAGAGATCAATACCCGTTTGCAAGGCCGTTCGAGGATTTGTGCGCCATGTGTTACCAGGACCGGTTG
This sequence comes from Pestalotiopsis fici W106-1, assembly GCF_000516985.1. NCBI lineage: Eukaryota > Fungi > Ascomycota > Sordariomycetes > Amphisphaeriales > Sporocadaceae > Pestalotiopsis > Pestalotiopsis fici. The sequence goes on from NW_006917098.1 coordinate 661,645, forward strand.
ACGACAGCCAGCAGCCCCTCTGTAACCTGTCTTTGGGCGACTCCCAAGGCCTAAAGTAGGAGCATCATCTGGAAAAGCTCCAAAGTTCAGACACCTCAAGATTATAACCAATGTAAGATACTGCTTGTATCGAGATGGATGGGTATATACATGTTTCATGATTAATGGCAGTTCACAGTATTACAAGAGCCGTGTGTTAAAACTTCCATGTACTCTTACCATCATGAACACATGTCGCCTAACCTTGAAATTAGACAATTACATTGAAGGGGTATAATGTATAACAACATCAACTCTTACGCCTGAGAAAAAAATCCCAAAAAGTCAAACAGTAACATACCTACATATGTACCTAGGTATGTATGTACCTAAGGTACTTTTTATAATGCGGGATGGTGGGGCGTTACAAGCTTAACGGCTCCTGTATTAAAGCAAACGCCCTTCAATAGCAAATGTGTCTTGTGACGTGAACATTGCTCATGGTTCTTATAGTTTGGCTTGTGATTTTAATTTTTCATCCTATGGCAAGGAAGACGCAGGGCTCCCAAGGCTCTGGCAGCGGTGCACTAAAGGCAATGTTTCAAAGTAATATAGGTAAGTAGCTTGTTTGATCTCAGCCTCTTCAAAATGGTGGTTGGCCTTGATATAAAGGTTTGATCAATTTTTGTTTTCTCAGTCGTTTCACCTGGTTTACCTGAAATCAATACCTTTCACTTGCTCATGTGTTTATGGAGTGGTCATTTCAACCTCAATCACACGCTGAGCATACGCTGTACAGTGCATGCCTAAGGCTAGTAATCATTCCATCTACTTGCATTGGGTACTTGTCTCCCGCTAATCTCTAATCTCTTGGCAAAGACTTTTCTGATTCTAAATAATACCTGATGGGAAAAGAATCCCCATGGATTCCCTACCATAATTGTTGGTCGGTTGCGGTTGTTCAAGAAGTGTACGGGATCGGACACTCGAAATGTGGCGCAGTCGCCTTCGCAGGCGGCCACCCGGCTTGGACCCACTCCAACCCGCGCTGGAAGCGCGACACCAAACCGGAGACACAGTGATAGCTACTGGAAGCTTTGCGGCCGCCGGCAACACACAAGAGCACAAGGCCGGTAAGACTCAATACATCCACACCTACTGATGACACCTAGTACAATGAGTACTGATTTGGGACGCAGATGAGACCATACCGTCAATGAGCTCGACGGTTTCCGAACCTTCTGCTACTGCGAATCACGGCAAGAACGAGCGAAAACGGCCGAGCAGCCAGACGCCGAGCCAGAGCCAGCGAAGCAAGCGGCGCCGATCGGGCAGGCAGGATCGCAAGAAGAGAGAGCGCCCAAATACTCTGAAAAGCCAGGGGTTTTGGCCCATCAAGGGGATCGTGCAGGAGGCGTCCAAGGACGACGGCTCGAGCAAATATCTCGTCGAGTGGGAAGGCGAAGACGCAAACGGGGAGCCGTGGCCCCTCGAATGGGTTTCCGAAGTTACTCACGAGGCGCTGTATGCTTGGCAAACGGAACAAAAAGCAAAAGCTGCTGAGTCCCAAACGAACGTTGGCGACGAGGAAGAGGAAACCCAGCAGCAAGAGGTCAGGCCGAAGTGCACAGAGGTACTAGACTCGCAAGCCACGGGCGAGTCATCTCTCGAAACACAGAGCTTTAATCTGCTGAAGATTGAAGTAGAGCTCAAACAAAGGCCTGATTTCGACCCTTCTGCCTACCTGGCCGTCGCTGCTTCTTCAGATTCTGAGGCTCATCTGGAGGATTCTAAGGGTGATAGAATCATCCCTGATTCTCAGGAACCATCAGCGTTTACGACCGAAAATTCTGGCCCTCGTGTCGATACCGACTTTGCTCTTTTGGATTCGCTCGACTCCCAAGTATCGGAAACAGTAGCAGAGATTCCATCGCGACAGCCGGATTGGGTGACACAGCGACAGAGCCCGATCCCAGAGATCACCAGCTTTTTGCATACAATCCCGTCTCCTGTGCCTGAAACCAGCGCGCAGAACTCTCCTTCAGAAAACTGGAATTTGCAGCCCTTGTTTGGGCCGTCCGACTTTCAAACGCAAGAGCCTTGCAACTCCCTAGGTGCAGCGACTGACCCCGAAGGTTCACAAGATCAATCTTCCCAAACCCTGTTATCTTCTTCACTGCTATCTCGGCATCCCCAGCCAGGGATTGGCTCATTCGATATTCTATCCCAGGCCGCTCAGATTGTCCCCCATACCCAAAGTCAGTCGACGGGCACTTCAAGCCAGGCCCGCTTACTTCGGGACTCTGGCGAAAATAGCGAATTTCGTGGAGACATCGTGCTGGATTCGTCGCGGCGCTCTCAGAATCGCCAGGCTCAGTCGCAGAGTTCTACGCAAGCCTTTATAGGACTACATGGTAATTTACGAATTTCATCTTCAGCCCCTCCTGCCTACGGACTAGGTCCATGGCCATCACGTTCGCAATCATCAGGGCAAGCCTCTTTTGATGAGTCATCCACCACTCACGGAACCCATGATATCAGAGGTGTCAGGTCCGCATCACATTTTTCTTTGCCAGCCCAAACATCTGCATCAGATTTCAAGCCATCTAATATCGCTGGCTCAAGGCATAGTGAGGGACATAGAACCCTAGTACGCACGATGGAAGATCCGAATCCGCCCGGCGAGAGACGCCAAACCCTTCAGGAGAGGATGCGTCAACTGGCACAAATAAACTTCTCCGGGGGTCCAGCAGATACTCCACCTGTTGACGCCCCAAGCCCCATAAAGTCGCAGAACCTAGAGCTGGTACATCCTGAACTGCCCGAAGTTCCTCTGGAACCTGCAGATATTCTTCACATATCGCCATCTCTTTTAGTGCCTTCTGTGGAGATGGAGCACCAGGACCAGTCTCTATCTGCTTTTGGACACGAAACCATACCACTGCGAGAAACAGTGTACGAATACCCGCCCGTGCCGGACAATCTCAGCCATCTTCCCGACCATATGAGTCACGAACAGCCTGCGACTTTGGACCCGTCTAATCTAACCATGTCCATTGAACACGACATGCTGGGACCCGAGAACGACGATGATGGAAGTCCCTCAATACCGACCGACAATCTGCAAGCCCCTAGCGAGCACCATGCCAGCCCTGGCCTCACAGAATCCATACATGGCGATGTAGCAATCACTAACCAACCCAACATTCTTCCTTTCATTGACGTACGCCACCACGAGTACATTATTACTCTACCTCTTGCGAGCAACCTTCGTCCCCAGTACGTCGAGGTGATAGAGAGGAGCAATACCGATCTAGTGGCTTATAACGCGGCTTTCACCGTACCTCCTTACGAAACCCCCGACGCCGCGCTGGTTGCTCGAGTTGATGGTATATTCCAACAGCTATTGGACATTTGTGACCTTCCGCCCTCGTTGGAGGCTATTCAGAAAATGTCACCAGAAAAGGTGTCAAAGTACATGAGAAGTACCCACAGTAAATATGCCTTTGTCGGGTCGTTGTTGGAGCATCTGCAAAAGGCCGAGGCTACTGCTCCCAAAAAGATCTTGATTGTAGCCAGACCTGGTGCAATAACTAGTCTTTTGTGCACTCTTCTCGAATGCATGGGCTATCAACCATGCCATTTACGGGACGGCGAGATCCTTCAGGACGATGGCGCTGTCGGAGCAGCAAGCGGATCTTGGTGGCTTGGATCACTGATTGTCACTATTCACCCTTCCACTGATGAGCAGTACGTACTGCAGAGTGAATACGACGTGGTCATCGGCTTTGATCACACCTTCAGACGAGATCTTTTGCCTCGCTGGACTAATGAGCATCCAATAAGCATGCACCTTGTCCACACTACCAGCATTGAGCATCTTAGCATGCGTATTTCCGACAACATTGAGCCACTCACCCGCAAGAACTACCTCTTGCTTGCGGTATGTGCTTCGCTGCCCGAAATACTCAATCCAGACCTGGAGTCCGAGGAAGCCCATGAAATTACTGAACGCTTTGCCAATTACATTCATGGAGTCGATCTCGATGATTTTTATTGGGACCACCAAGAACCGCCGGACTCGATCTTTGAACACATTGCTGCCAACTCTCAAGGTTCTGCAACTCAATCTAACCCTTTGCCCAATGGATCTCCTGACCACGTTGTGGGCCGCAAACGGTCGTTGGTACGTCCCCTCTCCAACCAAGCTCTTATAGTGTGAATAGCTAACAAGGAATAGGACGGTGCCGATGAGACAGAGGCTGAGGCCAAACGACTCAAGACTGCCCCGCCAGGCATAATTACCACGAAAGTTGCCATTGCGCCACAGGTTCCCAGCACTCTGAAATCGTTCATCGGAGAGGGTGTCGCAGCGAGTGATGATGACTCCGTTGTTCAGATCTCAGTCTCACGAGCGAAAGAACTTCAGGCCAAGGTAAGTCTCCTAAACCATCAAATTTATTAATGGATACCCGTAGCTGACCATTGTAGATGGCAAAGCTCAAGGCAGAGCTCGCAAGCACCCGCCGTCAACGTGATCAGTACAAAGAATTGGCTGATCGATCCAACAAGGAGGTTGAGAGCTGGACCGCCTCGGTCAACCGCATTCAACCACGGTACATGGCTGCTTTGAGAGACCGCGGTATAGCTCATAAGGAGAGAGATACAGCGCAAAAACAGCATCGCGACCTTGAGAGTCTTTTACGGGTCACGCAGAAAGACTTGGCATCCACTAAGGATGCTCTATCCGAATCGAAGCAAAGGCTGTCTGAAGCTCAAGAGGCTTTGCTCAGCGGCGGAAATCCTAAAGCGGCCAAGATGGTCCGCATCGAGAAGGAATTGGAAGAAGGGCGGGTCCGAGTGGTAGATGCGGAAAAACGGAACGCATTGGCACAAAAGGACCGCGAATATGCCTCGGCCGAATACCAGAATGCCTCACACCATGCGGCAGAGCTCGCAAAGAAGAACGAGTCTCTCAATGACGAGATCGTGAAGCTCAAGCGTTTGGCCAATGACAATATCGTCAAGATCAACCAGACGCAACGAAACAATGAGGTCAAGGAACTCCTACGCCGCATTGAAGAGAAGAACACCATCGTCAGAGAACTAGAAAACGATCTCAACCGAGCCCGAGAACAGAACACGCAGCTCAGGTCGGGCCGCAGGGAAACGCGCCAGTCTAGTGTGCCGCGCAGCCCACGGCTTGCAGTTTCGAGTCCTCGTGGCCCCTCTAGGCGAGCCGCTACCGAAGTGGCAAGCGGCAGTGCGAGTCGAGGTGCCAGTCCTGCCTTTGGACCATTGGAGGCTGGTGCAAACATCATTCCCGGCGTTGGGAGTATATTTGCAGGCCAACAGCAGGGAAATGGCCGCTATGCGCATTTGCGAGATTAAGATTTGAAATGTTTGAACATGCAGGATATCAGAATTGACGCCAAGGGCTGGCCAGTTACTCTTCTGAGAAGACCTGCATGGTGTTGTATCGTTTTGTTTTCTTCAGGGGTTTGTTTGTGGTTCAGACGTAGTGTGTACATACCCGGCTGAAATACGCCTCGTTTGTTTAGATATTGATTTGCTATAAACCGATTAATCTTTTTCAGTCGGCTTCGAAAAGCTGGCTGTGCAAAATGTGTATGTAATTTTGTGAATGACTTTACTACAACACATGTTCAACTACTCTGCGTCTTCGATTTCCACGATTTCGACTTCCTCGTCTTCCTCTTCCTCTTCCGAATCAACATCACCCTCTTCATCCTCCTCCTCCTCTTGTTCCTTGTCCACCTTTTCGCGGCGCTGGCGGATCAATTTCACTTCTACCTCCTTGTCCCTACCCATCCCGATTTCGAACAGAGTCTCGGGCTGGTCTTCATCGAAATCCTCACCGTCCTTGAGATACATTTCCGTCAGTGGATCAATGAGCTCTCTTTCCACACCGTCAAAGATGCCTCGTGCTCCTGTCTCGGGGATATAATTCTCCTTGGAGAGGCGCGAGAACAGGCTCGAGTCATTCTTGACGGCGATGCGCACATTGCCAATGTACCGATCATGTTTCGGGTCCTTAGCCAACACTATAGGTTTGGCCACTTCGGCTTCGTAGTCCATGAAACCCTTGTGGGCAACGATTATGCTCTCGGCGTCGGAGAATCTTAGAAACGGCATAAAAGTCTTGATGCGGCCGGTAAGAGGTGCGCCCCATTTTGAAATGGACTCTCGACGTAGTTGTTGGCATAATTCGTTGACGCTGTGCGAATCGGGTTAGTTGATCTGGTCAGAGCAATGGGTCAAGAGTACCTACAGTCTTTCCTGCTCATTCACATCGTCAGATTCCAGGCCAGCCTTGTTCTTCTCGTGGAAACTGTGGATCATATTGTCGAATGCATTTGTAGCCAGGATCCAAATGGTCTTTTTGCAATCTACGACAAGTTTCGCATCACGGCGATCTTCATAAGTACCTATAAATCCAATCTTAGAGTTAAATCCAAGATCACCAATAAAGCGAATAGATGTGTACCTTCTTGAAAGGGGATCAACAGAGAGTTGTGCACCTGTTGTTCTGTCTTTTCGAATTCGTCCATGAAAATCACACTTCTCTTTTCATGTTGTTCGACGATGAAATTGTTGACGGGCGATCCTTTTGCCCAGTCCGACATGGGCGGACGCGCTCCAAATAGATCAGTCTCATTGTTCATGACTGTGCAATTCACCGGCTTCATTTCCACACCAAGTAGAGATCCCAGAGACTTGGCAAGTTCCGTCTTGCCGTGTCCACTGGGGCCAGCAAATACCAGTACCAAGGGCTTGTTTGACTGTCGGCTGAGGTGACTGTTAGGAAAAGTTAGTACAGAAAGAAGAAAAATATTATGATTGGGAAGCCGTGTTGATCTCAGAGTTCTGGGGGAGACGTACGAGAGCAACTTTCTCATGAGCCATCTCGTAGCAACAGGCTGCGCAATAATGGATTGGTAAAGACCCAAGACACCTTCGGCATTCTGGCGGAACACGACCGTCTTTTCGCGACCCGAGGGCTGGATAAACTTGCTGGCTCGGTCCAGAAAATACCGCATCGTGACATTGAGCGCGGCCGACATGACGGTGCTAAAGTCGGGCGTGCACCACTTTTTATTCTCGTCGCCGAGGTCGCGCATTTTACTCCGGTCGGGCCCTTCCTCGGGCAGGTCCTCGTCGTAGCGCTGATAAAAGGCGGCGGGGATGGACGACGGCAGGGCCCCGAGGACCAGCAGCGTCTCTACCGTCTTGGTCACGGTCTGCAGGGTGCGGCTCCCACGCAAAATGGCAAACACGAGCAAGGGGATCTTGTCCTCGCCGCACGTGATGTTGGGATCACCGCCGTACTTGACCCAAAGCCGAATAAGCTTGACATTGTGCGTCTCGACGACGTAAAAGATGGCCGGGTACTCGCCACCAATCAGGGCGTTCATATTCTCCTGAACAATGTCCTCGTCGTAATAGTCGAGGTAGGCTTGGACCTGGGTGTCAGTGGCACCCCCCTGGATGAAGCCAATGAGGCTCTCCAGCTCAAAGACGCCAGAGCCGTCGGCGCCGCCCTTGATGAGTTCGGCTGGCTTGTCAAAGCGCGGCAGGGCAGGCCAATAGGATTCTTCGTCATCTTCGTCATAATTCACAGTCTCTGAGTCTTCAGAGTCGTGATTGCTGTCCTTGTCAGTTTCAGACGATGGGGCTTCGCTCTCCGAATCCGTTCCGCTTGCCGTTTCTTCGGTATCTTTATAGGCGTCAAGAAGTTTGTACCTAGCAATGGCTTTGGCCACGTCATTGTCACAGATCTATTCGGGCGAGGTTAGCGAAAAGGGAACGGCTTGAACCGAAGGTAGAGCATTTGGTGATGGTGACATACCTTTAGAAGGCTCCTTGCTTCACGTCTAGTGCAGGTAGGTTGAGCGGCAATGACTTGCTCAATCTCGGTCTTTGTTGATTTACTCATACTGTCTGATTTCGTAATGTTCAAATTGACTGGTTACTTGGTTCGGATTTCAGTTGTCGGGAATGTATTTTGATGATTTTACGAGAAAAACTCAATGCTTGTTCGATATTGGAATATAAATAGACGACAGTAATGCATTTAGACGCATCTGAAACTTTTTCTTTGATGAAATATCTGAATAATCTTGTAGGTTCCCACGGCATTTTTGGAAACCCCCCGGAGCGTGCGCTACTTGTCTGGAGGTAACGATGGAGACAAGTCCTTTGATCATGTCTCTGTTTCTCTCATTATTCTATAAGAAAGCCATGGTGTTTTCTTTGAGAATAGCATACTCTGAGGTTGCATCTTGATTGATTTTCCAGCACCCCTCGTTCCGTCATGGAACATTGTCGAGGCTTTGACTAAATCCCAAGTCAAATGACTCACAATTTGGAAAGACATTCATTGGCATCCAGAAGAGTGAATCGTAAATGTTTCAATAGTATCAATCATACGACAGCTAGAGCTAGAAATATCGAGAAGCTTTGGTATTGAACCACCGTCTTCAATGCCTTCACTGATATTCCATTGGTGGTCGGCCTCCCAAGAGTGAAAGGGCCGACAATTCTTATAAATGCATCGCCTAGTTCTAGTGGACATTCGCTTTTGTCGTTCTATAAACTACATAACCAGATATCACTACATACTCAGCCCAATAGCAGACACCGAAATTCAGTCTCCATCATGTCTTTGAGAAACTCAGCAAGTCGCAACTCCCGCCTGAACCGTTCAGGCGGTGCAGTAAGCGCCGCAATACAAAGCGAGTTTGAAATGGAAATGGAAATGGAAACAGAGCGACCAGAAGATCCCGTCCCCTCCTCGAAAGTGGAATCGACCTCCAGAGGGCGACGCGAAACCGCTAGTACTCCGACGTCGAGCCGCTCCAAGTCCTTGAAGCGCAGTAAAAGTATAGCAAGATTGAGCGAACGACGAAAAAGCATCAGTCGGAGAGACAGTACCCATGCAAAGGAGGACGAGGACGAGAAGCTCATGAAATTCGTCGATAAACTCGCCACGGAGCGCGAGGAGCGCGAAAAGGTCGACAAGAGAGTGGAAGAACTGGAAGCCGAGCTTGCGGCGCTCAAGACTTCAAGCGCTGCGACCGAGCATGGACTCAAGCAGTCTTTGGGAAATACACAGACGCAACTGAGCCAGCTGCAGGAAGCTGAGAAACAAAGGGGCAAGGAGCAAGTTGCCGAAGCCACCAAGCTCGGAAAGTCTCAGCAGGATCTAGCCGAGTCCCAGAAGAAACTGGCAGAGATGGAGGGGAGGCACGACTTTGTACGGGGAGCCCTCGATGCACTCAGGACTTCAAGTGCGCTTGAATCAGTACAGATATCAGCGCTCAAGAAAGATATCGAGACAGTAATGAAGGAAAGAGATGTGGCGTTGCAACAATCACGGCTTACGATGCGCGCTCAAAAGGAGCATACCGCCACTTCCTCAAAGCTCAAGGATATCCAGTCGGAGCAGAAAATAGCCCAGGAAAGGGAGAAGGTCTTGATAAAAGAGCGCGACGCTGCAGTCTCCAAGCAGAAAAAACTCAAAACCGACATGATTGAGCTCGAGAAACAACACAAATCCGACATGACTGAGCTCCGGGAAGCTTCCAAGCCTATTTCGCGCATGGTTGTGATTTGCGTCGACTGCAGCGGAAGCCTATCTCGTGTCATTGGCGAGATTCAGCAGTGCTACCGAGATGTGGTTCTGTATCTCAAGGCCAAGTGCAGCGATGCCAGGGTTGCTGTCATCATGCACGGAAGCTCCCGCCAGACCGTTCACCGCCCTCATGTCATTTCGCAGAGGACATTGACCTTTCTGCGGGACACGGGCAACGCTGGTAGCGAAGACTATGCCTACTGTCTTGGCGAGGCTCACAAGATCTTGGCGCGCGAGGTAGCTGACAGAAAGGTCGTGGTCATGATTGGCGATGGTGACGCACAATACAAGTCTGAATGGGATCTCAAAAGCGCCGTCCAATACCTTTCTGCCAATCAAATCCCCGCCCACTCTATTGTCATTCCCAACGGAAAGCCTTGGTACAGCACTGGGGGAAACACCACTATGGGGTTAATTTCAAAGGATACTAGCGGTCGCACTGAGAGTAAGGATACCTACTTTTCGGTCCTGGACGAGTTTGTCGGTGGCAAGTGAGTGATAGTTTGAACAGATGTTGTACCGGAATAGAAAAATAAATGTATTGTCAGGAGGAGTGAGCTCAGAATTATTGGGGAAATGATTGGCATTTGTATTCAATACGACTTTCTGTGATATATGGACAGTGATGGACATTCCTTCATATCTCAATACAACACTGACCAAAACAAGACTGACAAACATGCCGTGAATTACGCATTGGGAATGTGTGCTGCAACCTCAATCTCGACTCGCATATCATCCGCTCCCAGTCGAGCGACACCTACTGCCGTCCAGATGGGCTGATGATCCGGCATCCACTTTTTGAAGTTGCGCGCCATGGCCTGGAGAGCTTCGTCATTGAGGGGAAGGTGATACGAGTTGACGCGGTAGACCTGTGACCAGCCTTGGCCGCCGGCCGTCTTGAGCGTCAAGTCGACATTCTTGAAAGCCTGGTCGATTTGCTCATTGATCTCCTTGGGGAATTGGATCCCCTGCTTTTCCGGCCACCAGCCGCCTGGATATCCAGGGTCAGTCCAAGAAGAAGAAAAAAGTCTCTGCGTTGAAGCGAGAATGGAGTTGATGTCACCTTGACCGGAGCACTCAATCTTGTCTCCAATGCGGACTGCTTGCTTGTACCCGAGATCCTTGGTGGCTTCCTCGCCGACGCCCGGGTAGTAGGAATACTGCAAATGGGCCATTTTGAATAAAGTCGTACTGTAGAAAGGGTATTTTCTTTTCGTTTCTCTTCCTTATTTTTGATGTGTTCCATGATAATCTTCTTCCCAACTACCAAGGGGATCGAGTTTCATTTATAGTCGCGATGAGCCACTTGAAAATAAGCAATCTCAACATTGTCACAGGTCTTGCTTACGAATCTGAGCATTTTTAATCCGACTTTTGGTCATGTTGCCCAGAGGTCCATGCTTTTGATGGAGTTGAAACGCCGCAGTCTGTTGGACTTGGCGCTTATGCTCTGCTCTTTCGATGCTGTACAGAAGCCCTGAAGCTTTTGCGCTGACTAATTTCCAACCCTACCACGACCAAGCCGCGAAAGAAAAACATATGAGCTAGGTAAGACCTGTGTTTCTCCTTGGCACGCGTCAGTTTATTGGAGTTCAACCTAAGCCGCCACTAGACTTCAACGAACAACCTCATGGGCACGGAAGCCTTTGGAATCAGGTGGGGGATTTTGACTTTGACGGTCGCTTTTGAGACCACAATATATAATGCGCCTGTGCGCTCCCCTCTTCCCCACCACATTGATAGAGTAATCGTGGACGGTGGAATCATATACTACACCAACCATGTGGAATCAGCATCGACTTCAAATGCACGAGCAACGTGCAAATCGCCACTAGGTACAGCACAATCCCTTCATGCAGTAAATGAAGCAAAATACTCACGATCCGCATATTATTAATTCCGAATGAGTATTCATGATCATATGGTACAGGGGCCTCTGTGCAGACCGAATCGGCAAAGTTTAGGTACACTATGGAGGCCCTGGTGAGAAAGGTGTGCGCATAGCTCAAATATTGCGTGGCTAAGTCCGATCTAATATACCATTTAATGATTTCCCGATGAAGATATAAAATAAACAAAATTTCTTTCTTTCAAGAAGAAATCAATCGACTAGAATCGGTGTCTGGGATAATGCGCGATGGCTTGAAGATATAGTCGTTGAGTTTCGACGTATGCTTCCTGTTAATAATGGTTCGCAAATCGTGGAGGTTATATTTTCTGGGATCAGCCACGACCGCAAGCGTCAATCAAAGTAAGACCTCGATACGGAGTTCTACGCCGGGGCTTTTATTGGCAGTGAGAGCCATTGCATTCAAACGGGCAATTGATGCTCATCGAAGTCGAGATCCATGTGTTTATATGGAATCGAAGACGGAACCACTGTCAGCTATTGCCCATCATGCTCATTCAAGACAACCTCTTGCTTGCGGTCCCCGGAGGATCTTCCTCTTGTTACGCCTCTCCTCTGAGGGAAGGCCTGAGTGGGCGGAATGATCTATCATGAGGTGCCAGCCAGGGGGCGAGTTCGTAGCTGCATGTGGTGCTGGTTCTGGTTGACAATATGGTTTGCATAGTTTCGACCACAGGATACTCTGCTGCCAAAGATGTGTACTCGATTTTGTCGAAATAGAAAGGCTGGCGAGACGCGAGTTGACGACGGCTACCGATAGACTGCATTATTTCTTCAGTTTTCTTCTCTATTGAGACTCAGTTGATGTAATCGAATTAAACGTACCGAAAGAGTGTTTATGTAAATGATAGACGCTGTCGTCTACCGTCTCAATGGCCGTAGACAGACTACAAGCAGCTAGTGCCGTTGCCGTGGTGGAAGCAGCTGTCAGGCAGGGAATGTCAGCAATAGAAACCGAATCGTACTCTCGTGATATGAACCATACAGAAGTACTTGATGTTCAACGTTCAAAGCGCAGCCAAGCGCAAAGCCACTGTGGGCAGCTCGAGCATCAGTGTAGTTACGAGGACCCGGATCTTACCCAAATGAACCACCACAGCCATCAGAGCAAGGCGGGCGGTCGTCGTGACTTGTGACAAGTGTCCACTGCAGGACAGCAGGTTTCATTTGGACAGCTCTGATCTGTGGAATTTTTAGCAACCTTTCGACAGAAAAGGCGGCTCATGGACGATTCAGCCATGTCGAGAAGCCACTCGCGGTTCCCATGTCGCGTAGTTCATCATGCTCGACTGGGACAAGACGTATCACGTATGCAAGTTTCGTGGCCTACATCTACCAGCCCATGAGCACCTCTGCTGGAGATCTTGCACGGTGACCTTTTGACTACCGATGCCTCCTGATCAGCGACATCTCGTATCTTTTCACCATCGCCGAAGGGGTGCAGACGCCACATCTGACTTGCGTCGCCGTCAACACCTGGCGCAAGGCATTGCTCACATGGACTTTTGACTGGCGGCGCGCTTGATTCTCATATGCCTGGCATCATCCCAGGATGGATATAAGCAGACCATCTTTCAGCTTGCCGATTTTGTAATCACTCTGAATTGAGAAGTGAAGTATTAACAAGACTAGGCAGTTGTTATTTCGCCACTAACAATGATTAGTTCACCTTTTAGGCTATTTTCTCCTGCATACTACTCTGGATACTGCGTACCAGGTAAGTAAGGAAGTGGCCTGGTCTGTCTTCAAAATTCGGCACATTTCTCCAAAGCTAATGATTGAGTGTAACCCCCCAGACTCATCAGATAAGAGCCGTACGCACTACAATGTAGTACAAAGTTACGCACGGGAAGAGCAAGGCCTTGGCAGCGTGTGGAGCAGAAGGATTCTCACCGCCGTCATAACATTGGTTGAAGCAGGGGGCCATTCGTTTAACATTCGGCGACTCGCATGGCGCCTGGATCATGTGAGTTTAATAAAGCTTGGGCAATAGACACAATCCAGCGCACGTGGGTTCTTCTGCGCATCGCCAATATTTCCGCTCTCGGCACGCTCAGAAATCAATATCTTTTCCCTTCATGGTGTCATTGTTAGACCAATCGCAACATATTTCCAGGTGTTCGTCATGAAAGATAAGCCACGTCAAGATTCATAAAAGAAGAGGTTCAAGTCTCCCCCAAGCGCCGCTGATCAAACGCTCTAGTCGTAAGCGCTTGCCGGACGCCGTTGCTAAGGGGACTACCCGCAACAGGAAAAAGCATCAAAGAATAGACAATAGGCAGTCTATATTAGCAAGACCGTTCATACTACTGTAGTACAAAAGTAGTGACCACTGACGACAACAAAAAAATCGGCCTAGATTAGTACGCCCGTTCCTGATAATTGAAAGGATCGCGCCGAGAGGCATCGCGCCGGACAAGACTTCAAAAAACATCACAAGATTGAGACAAACTCTAGGTCGGTGGGGGCAGACGTCGGGAATCTCAAAGTCTCCGTTGCGGAGTACAACCGGCCGCCGGGCACAGCCGCCGCGCAGCAACAACAAAAAAAAGTCTTGGATATTGAGCCCAAAAGAGACTTTATCATCTTAATCGACAACCCACGTGCAATGATGAGCAGCAGGGTGTCTCTCCCGTCTTTCCGCAAATCCGAACAACCCGGCAGGGAAGGCTCCTCATACACGCTCTCTCTCTTTCACTCTTGTACGGACTCGGACTCGGAGGGGAAGATCAAGAGATTTGCCAAGAATAGGGGACCAAATAGTGCCCCGGGTCTCGAAGGTTCCAGATTCTTGATTCTTGGGGGGGAAAAGGATAGAAGAACGTTTGCGGCAAGGCCCTCAAAAGAACTGTACATTCCCAAATAGACGCGATGATACCTGATAACGAAGGTGGCCAACTTATCTAGGCTTTGCTGGGTAATCTCTTGGCTCGTCTTGGTGCTAAAGATGCCGGTATTTGAATTTTGCAGGAGCTTAGGCAATTGGGATCAGCGGGTTTTTGGCGGGCATACGACGCTGGCAATGACCCCCCAAACTCCCCCTAGCAAAAAGTATAGAGTTCAACGCCAGGACGTTATCGGTGCTGGCTTTTGGGAACCCCTGAATCCGCGAACCTTCTCTGCTCCTCATGCCCAACCTGACTGCCCATCCACAGCCCATTGGTAGCCCATGGGCCCGGTGTTTCGGGTCCTCGGGAGGCAAATCAATCACCACATGGGCGCAGCGGGTCCTCCCCCCAAAAATCCTTTTTGGGTGTGAACCAGAACGTCGGTAGATTTTAATCTATTTTACCTTCGTCTTGATCTTGTCATTGCTCCTCATTGCTGCTACTGTACACGTTTTTTGAGTTGCCACTTCTCCCCGACAGGTGGATCTGTCTTTCCCCTTGAGCAACGAGGATGTTGATTCAGTTGATTGATAGTACTCTGTGATTTGTTCTGCACTCCAAAGAAAATGAACAAAGGGAAAAAAAAAAAAAAAAAAACGCGCATAAGCAGGACAGAGTAAGATTTTAATGCTGCGCATCGATGGAGTCTCTGATAAATAACCCACATGAAGTCTCCCAATCAATATTGTTACATAACATACCCTTGTGTCGAATGCACATAATCATATACTAGTACTACGGATAAACGATGGCAAAAAGAGCAAGGGTAATAATGAAAAAGCAAAACACACACATACATAGTACACACACACACACACACACTGACACACACCAGCCAAGGCCCGAATCGAAAGCAGCTGGCAGAAGAAAGCAAATTGTGATGAGGGCTTGAATGGAACGCGCCTTGCAGAATGCGCAATAGCCGCAGACAACGGTAACGGCCAATCCTTCCCGGAAAAGATAGGCGTCACTATACCAAGTGGATAAGAAATCACTGCTTAGATCGACATTTCGAGATCCCGGATTTAGATCCCGGTCACCTTGCCCCGGCCCATTGACCAATCGATAGACCGGAGCTTGGCGACACATGCCAGAACAAGACACATGGCCGCCCTGCCTCGCAACCATGGTGTACTTGTGGGTAGTGGTTCTAGTGGCAGCAGCCTCTCTTTTAGTGTTTCTGCGGGTTCCCCTGATTTCTGCATCGTTGTTGTTGAAGAGAGGGGGGACACACCTCGGGAAGAAAACGAGATGGATGAATGCTTGTTCCTAGCTACGCCTACCCTCAAACTACCTTAGCTTGACAGCCCACGACAGGAGCCGGCCGGCACCCGAGGGCACCTTTGCAGACTTGGGCGTCTGGCGTGTTGTGGCTGGCTTGGCTCACGTCTCTTTGACCTCCCGTGAGGATTACGACACTTTCTCGTAAGCTTTCCCCCCTCGAAAGAGATCATCATCTGAATGTTACGCTACGAACAATCTCGCCATCTATCGTATCTACCGAATACTATCAGATATCAGATCTTTTCCCATTGAGCATTCCAAGGGGGCCCGCGAGTAGTATACTGGTCTGGCATTAATCGAACTACTAGACGAGCTGAGCATGGAAGACCAGAGCAGAGTCCACAAAATTGCCGGATCCAGAGCAGAGGTTACATTGAAGTGAGCACGCAGTGGCCCTGCGCTTGCTTGCATTCGGCATCTAGGGCTGGTAATCTCGCGAGAGGCATCGCACCCTGGGCCCTGGCATGGCTCTGCTCTCTCTTTCTGTCTGGTACCAGGTGGAGCGACATGTCCGCCGATCAAGAGACGTCCGATCCGGACCCGCCATCAGAATAGAACCTAGGCCTAGGCAAAAATGGACCACTTTTTGACACCCTGGAGATGAAATATCTAGAAAGGCACATCCAGTCCTCTGGTGCAACTCTGGTTTTCTCTCTCTGATGGTATTTCCGGTCTTTCCTTGTGTTATATATCCACATGTCGCTCCTTGTCCTTTGATTCTAAACACCACCACCACCAAAAAAGGGGATCCGCCAGTAAAAGGCACGCTGCTGTCACCATGGCCGTCGAGAACCGCGGGCCACAGTTGCTGGTGGTATGCATCACGCTGTTGACGATTGCCATTATTTCCATGTCCTTGAGAATCTTTACGAGAGTATTCATCGTCAAGGGTTTCGGTAGAGATGACTTTTTGATGGTCTTTGCCTCTGTAAGTGATATACAATATTCCTGTTACATCGAATTAAATCACCCAGTTTGCTAACACCATATCTCTTTTGCAGATTTCATTCACTCTTTTCGTTACTTGTGCCATTACCGGCGTTCACTATGGAACTGGAAGGCATCATAAAGACCTTAGCACCCCACAAATTGAAACAGCAATGAAGGTTGGTGCAAATGTGCTGCTCTTGGCACGACATGATATGGCATACTGACTTTTGGACAATAGTACTGGTGGCTTTGCTATATTTGGTACTGCGTTTCAATGATTACTTCAAAACTCTCCATCGGCGTTTTCCTGCTTCGAATCACGGTCCAACGCATTCACCACTACATTCTCTATCTGGCCATGTTTTGCTCGGTTCTTACCGGCCTCGTGTTTTTCTTTGTCACTCTGTTTCAGTGCAACCCCATTACCTACTTTTGGTACAAGTCGGGACAGGAGGGAACTTGTGTCGACGCGGGCATCATCGCAGCCCTCACGTACCTGTACAGCGCCATCAGTGTGATTGCCGATTTTACTTTTGCCCTCTTGCCGCTCCACATGATTCGTGGGCTGCAGATGAACCGGAGGACCAAGTATGCTCTCATTCCAATTCTAGGAATGGGTTGCGTGGCTAGTATCGCCGTCGTTGTCCGCTTTGCCTACATCGAGAACTTTAAAGATCCAGACTTTCTCTGTAAGAGGCCCCATGGACGCGTCGACTCAGCTGAACCATTAAACTAACCTTTGTATCTCAGGGGCAACCTTGGACATTGCCGTTTGGTCGACAACCGAACAGGGTCTTGCCATCACGGCCGGCAGTCTCGCC
The DNA here is from genome assembly GCF_000516985.1 of Pestalotiopsis fici W106-1. Lineage (NCBI taxonomy): Eukaryota > Fungi > Ascomycota > Sordariomycetes > Amphisphaeriales > Sporocadaceae > Pestalotiopsis > Pestalotiopsis fici. The sequence goes on from NW_006917098.1 coordinate 679,114, forward strand.
TCACTTCAACCTCTCGCCAAGACCGTGGGTCAAAAGATGGGCATCTGGCAGACGCAGGGACGTACTGGCCGCAGCGCCAGCGACATGCACGCACGCACCTTTGGCAGCAACCAGATGTCGCGCAACAAGAAGAGTCGGTCGGCCAAGGACTCGTACGGCATGACGACGTTCGACATTGACGACGCCGAGGAAGGGGGCGTCTATCATCAGGGCGACAGCGACAAGGCGCACCCGGGCAAGAACCAAATCGTCCTTACCCGCGAGGTGGATATCACGACGAATGACAATACCACCACCGGCACCGGCGCCACAAATACCAAATCGTCGAAGCGCACCAGCCGCCTGTGGGCGGTTGCCGAGTCAAAGGCCAACGAGAGCGAGGAGGAGCTCACGGGCAAGTCGCCAAAGGATTCATATCTTGAGCAATTGGTGGTGCCACGAAGCTTCCTCGCGGACGAAAAGTCGTCGCAAAAGTTTTGAAATTTTTATACTGGTTAATAGTTAATATACCCTTCAAGCAACAAGGACGGCATTTTCGATTCTTCCCATACTTCTTTTCTCTGTGAAACACTTTGCTCATCGTGTGATAACTGTGACACCCTTTGCCATGACACCTTGGGTTCAACCCGTGGACTAAAATGGAGACTACCCACCACGATGGCTACAATAATGAATAATTGGCATACATACGGATACTTATTACTCAGCCCTGTTCAGGGGCTACCAAAGTCCGTATGAACCTGGTGCTGGAAATTCCCAACCAGCCTAGCTCGTAGTCTAGGCACCAGTTCCAACATGTGTGGGGTCGAGCTGACAGTTTCCTTGCTGAGACATGCGCCACCTCATCACTCTTCATCCACCCTTTGAATATTTGCAGTCCCACGACAACGACGACGCCAAGAGTCTCTCTCCTGTCTCTTCTCTTCTATTTGCCGCGATTCAAAGAACATGGCATCGTTGATTGGTAGATTTCTAAATCACCTTGCCCTCGGGCCCCTGGAACGCAAAGTGACTGAATATCTCAACGCAGCCACCTGTGGTACGTTGACAAAGTCTTCCGGGTTTTTGATGGATTTGCTCGACTTTGGATCTGACCTATACCCAAAGACTCTGTGGCTTCCGATCTGGGAAAGGTACTTTTGCCGCAACGGTGGAGAGCACGAGGGCATTTGCAGGTAATCTTTGGCCAGTACTGCATTCAAGACTCAGCAGGCGAGAAATGTAAGCCTTTAAACTGTCATGCTTGTTGTTGATGAAAAGATGAAAGAAGATGACTACTTATTATTATGGCAAGACTGGAATGAGGATAGCTTTCGTAACCATATTCGAAGTGCGCATCCAGAGTCTATAATCTCCGACGGCGCGGTCCGGCTTCTCTGGAGGAGTTTCCACTTTTACGCCTATCATCCATTCCCACGCCATCCTCAACAGGTGACCAACCTTGACTTTGACGCATTTCACCGCGCAGCTCTGCTCGTCGTTTTTCAATGTGATTCCCTCCTGGGCACTCGTGAGCTGGACTGGTTCTGGCGCCACGATGCAGCTTTCTTTCACAATGCCTGTTTTGCGCGGGTATTCAGGAGTTTGGCGGTGCCAGAGACTGCAACAATAGAGCAAGGCAAGTCTGTTAATCAAGTGAATGATGTGACACCTTCCTTGAGCGATGCCATGGATGTCCTGGTCATGGTCGGCCCTCAATTCATACATGCGATGCCTTCAGAAAGACAACTCGAAACTGTCGCACGGAGACTATTCATCAGCGGGCCAGCTGCAGAGCGAGGGTCAGCGAGGCGAGAAGACGTGTCGAACCTAATGGAATTGTTGCTGAGACTCGAATTGAACGAAGAAAAATGGGGCTCCTATTATCATTACGGTCATATTCTGCAAGCCGACCCGGCAAATGAAGAGTTTACCGAGGCCTTGGTTGATGCTCTAATGGGTGGTGAGAACAAACAGGTCATGACGCCGGAGCAGCTTCTTGAGGCAACATGCCTATTCGTGAGTATATGCAACAACTTTCAAAGGGGACTCTTTCTAAATCTTGTTGGCAGCCCAATCTTCCATTGAGATTTCAGCAGTTATGGGCTGTCTTGTTTCAACCTCCAATGGAATCACCTTGCTCGCTCCCGGCTGCATCAACTCACATTAGGGAAGGAGTCATCTCCCTCTTTCTTCCTCGACTTTCATTTGAGATCGATTTCCGCCCGAGAGAGGATAATCAGGATACCCGCATTACATTCGCAGAAGTCCTGGTGTCACTAGACTCATCCAATTTGGAAATGAGCTCTTTGAACAAAGCCCTCTCACTCCATTCCTCGGATCACGTTGTGCTGTTCACTGGTGACACCGAATCGACTCGGAGGGCTGTCATGGGCGTCTATCTACCAGCACCCTCATCAGTGATCAACTATAGCCTGGGACATACATGGCAAAGGTCCTCGCATGTGTTTTTCCAGTTGCTGCCCACTTTCCGGTTGCTATGGGGGACAAAGTCGTATGCCCGACTGGCAGATTTAATCAACACAAGAGACAAAAAGACGTCTCCGGGAGATGATATGCAAATCGACAACCCAAAAACTCTTACCGTGCCTTATTGGATAGGAGATGCTTCAGGCGAGGGCGTCCGGCTAAAGATTGACCCCGAGAAGAGAACGGTGGCACTCACTGGCGGCGACGCACAACTTCGAACAGACTTGAAAACAAAAAGAAGCAATGAAGTCGCCGAGGAGGACGAAGTTTTGATTCAGAATGCTCGGATGAACCTATTCACCGTCTAGATCAGTCAACCCACCTACACCGAGCTTCTAATGACTTGACTAGATCAAGACTCGGGTGTGCCATTTCATATCTCTTTTTTTTTTATGCTTCCAAGACGCCGCCGAATTCGCTTTCCTCGGTTTTCCTTCTTGCGATTGAATTATCCTGGTATTACGTCAAGCACTCCACGGGATCCGGGCTATAGCATTAAGCAACGGGGCACAGCAACAGCCTTGGGTATGCCGGTATGAGCGGGTCGCCCGGTCCCGGTATATACATACTAAAACGGACTTTTCGAGAATGCCGAGAAGAGCGCTACATTTTCCGGATCAGATTGGAGAAGATATTGCACGATTACCAAGCCGCGTTTCGGCGTCGAAAAGAAATAATATGATTTGGCGAGATCTGCTTACGATACCCCGATCTCTGCGCGGGGCTCGATCGGAATGCAACGATGTTCATCTTGTGTCACCCCAACGACCATCTATAAACTGCCGTACTTGCATGCACAATCATGCGAGCTCAATATTTCCTTCCGATTTCACCAGAAGTGGATTGAATTAGGCCAACCTCATCTACACATTAACAATGGCGAATTCCTCGACACCTACGACGATTGCGATCTTTGGAGCAACGGGCAGTACTGGAAGCGCGACATTGCGGTCTCTTCTCTCCAAGAAGGACCTGTCACTACATTTGAGGATCCTTGTTCGGTCCAAAGATAAACTAACCAAACTTGTCCCAGAACTGCTATCTCACCCTTCATGTAAAATCTGGGAGGGAAACCTGACAGATACCGAGACGATCAAGGACTGTCTCAATGGAGCCGACGTTGTGATTTGCACCGTCGGCGAGAACCGCAACATTCCCGGCGTCGACGTGATTCAGACGGCCGCCAAATCCATAGTAACGGGCTTGCGCGCCCTCAGGGAACAACAACAAGCAGGACGCACCAGCACCGCGGCATGGCAAAAGCCCCGGCTTTTGCTGCTTTCCTCGGTCACGTGGAACAAGCGCATCCTCGAATCTGGGTTCAGTCCCATTCGCTTCATTGTCAAGAGGGCATTCTACTACCCGTACGCCGACCTACTCGAAGCCCATAGGATATTCGACGAGGCAGCCGACGACGATCTACTGACTCTGCTCCTGGTCCAGCCGCCCGCGCTCATTGACGAGGCGCCGACGGGGTACGAGATTAGTGTGGACAAGTCGCGCGTGGGCGTCTCGTACGCGGACCTGGGCGCCGGCTTTGCCGAGCTCGCTACCGAGAGCGCTTACGATCAAGTCGGCGCCGTCATTGTCACGAGCCTGGGCGGCGACTCGTTTGCGAGGTATGCCTCGGAGTTATTGTCGAGAATCTTTTTCGGACTCTTGTCTGGAAATGTGCCGGGGTATTGGCCGCTTCAGCGTATGCTTCAGAGGATATGGGGTTGAAAAGAATCATCCAAATTGTAATGCGTGTGTGTGTGTGTATTACTCAGGCAATCTTCTATGACGACATCATTTTATGCGACACACTGGAACATCAGAGTGTGTACAGAGTACGGGTTGCCCCCCAATGAGACATCATCAACTTGAAGACCATCGGACATTTCGGCCGATTGTCGGACAACTCGTGATAGTCCGATATGGCCGACTCGAGCGAGAGGAGTCAATTCTTGGCAAAAAAGGACCCGAAGCTTGAGCTCGATCGACATACAGAGACTTTGGCACGGAGAGCAGATACTTTTGAACATGATGTTAGATACAACTCTTGCTACCTGATTTTGCAATAACATACTTTCCAAAAGAATAGAAAACAGTTTGGAAGTTATAAATTGACACTAGGCGTTGTCCATATATGGACCCGAACCATGATGACTTTAGAGGATTACCTTGGCACCGCTAGCACCACTACGTATTAGTACCTGGGGTTATTCCCCGATACGCAGCTTTTAGTGTAGATGGAGCGGCACAGACAGTCTGGAGAGCGGCGGCTGGGTTTAATACACGGACCCTGTCTACCCCGGAGCGAGCTGGCGGGGCTTTGATAGGTACGGTCGGCAGCCAAGCCGATAATGTTTCTCCTCCGGACCCCCTTCTTTTTTTGCAGCTGTGTTGTACATGCAATCCATGTATGATAAGCGGCGCAATAAGCTTGAGCATATCCTTTGTGCATGATATATATCATACGAGCGCAAGTTCCGATGACATGTCCGGTCGTACGCGGGACGTGTCGCGGACACGCAGCGGTTGTCGGAAGTGCCGAGGTGGGCGCATCTCTATAATCATGTCAATCTGCCGCGAGCACAACTGATGGCTCTCTAGAACGGCGGGTCAAATGCCCGGAGCAGCGCCCTACTTGTGGTCACTGCCGACGCCTTGGGTTCAACTGTTGTTATGATATTCGCTTGACTTGGCTTGACGTGACTGACGCTCGCAGCCCGGGACTCTGCGTTCCGATCCGGCCTCGTCTTACCCTAGTCGAGACATGGATGTTTCTAAACACTATTCAAAAAGACTTTGACCATGATCTTGCATCACCCAGCGATGCATCAGACAGGGAAGACATTTGTTCGATTTCCCCAAAGGCATGGCATGCTTCCCCGGTTGTTCCACCATCCAAGGCTCATCATGCGGGCACTTTACATCGATCATTGGCCAATATTCAAATGAATTCCATCGAGGGACACCTCTGGTCGTACTTTGATGAATACATGACACCTCAGTGCGTCTTGACGCCTGATTGCAATCCCTATCGTAACGTGATTCTCAGGCTCGCATCATCATCGCAAAGAGGACCCTTGTTCCACTGTGTTTTGGCCGTGGCGGCGAACCAACTACATAGTATCGGTTTGCGGCAGTATCAGCAGTTCATGTGGCTGCATCGGGCCGAGGCACTTCGAGAACTTCGCCGCAAGGTAAATGCTGCTGCTGCTGCCCCGGGTGGATTGGACCAAACCCCGGATTTCGCAGAAACTGCACAAATCACGGCTTCAACATTGATGCTGTGCTTCTTTGAGGTAAGATACAAACGGCACTCTTTCGACACTGACCTCTTCTAATTGTCAAGGTAGATCCTACAGGACTGTTCTCAAAGCTGGATTGTCCATACTACATTCGCCCAAACATACTTGTCACGATATTGCCACAATTCTTCAAGGTCTGCAGAGTATGATCAGTTCCATCGTTTCTGCATGGCATATATTCACTCGCATAATATCCTCGCAGCGACTGCGGGGACGAAAGTCGATAGTCATGATGCCGTCCATAGTTTTGTACATCCGCAGATGATGCGACCGTACTTGCACTGGCCGGATGTTCGACCGAGCTGCTTGCTATTATATCAGAGATCAACAGTCTCGACACAATTGTGAAAGGTAGACAGCCGCAAAACAGCGTCAATGACAAGATGCGACGCGACGATATTGAAAGGCGACTACATTCGCAGGGCCGAATGTTTGCCTCGTCAGCTCAATCGCCAGACCTAGAAGTCTCCATCATAGCCGAGGTCAAGCGTCTGGCAGCTATGCTGTACTTATACGGCCGGATCGACGGTGCAAGTCCCCAGGAAACGCACATGGTCAGGATCACAAAGCAGACCCTCGCGCTTATTCCCCAAATATCACTTCGAACCAACACCATACTCTGGCCCCTGTTCATTGTCGCGGTCCTCGGAGTACGGCCCGAGTGTGATGAAGATAGGAGACTGATACTGGCAAGACTGACTGCACTACAAGAGACGAGACAGTTGGGAAACGTCAAGAAGGCCCGTTGCGTTATCGAGGATGTCTGGAAAGCGAGAGACTTGAGAGCTTCCGATGCAACAAAAGGCTGGAAGATACTTGAAGGAAAGCACCAAACCATCAGTCTTGCCTAACAAAAATTAAGGTCTCATTGATCTCTATGAAAATGCATTGTCTGGATATATCCTTTCCCCTAAACATTTTTCGACTGTTTGATCTTACTGCAGATAAATAGCCCTTTGCGCATAAAAGCATCGCCACCGGCCAAAAGCTTCCGCCCTGTCATGTCGTGTACCGAAAGTTTTCCTGTTTCGAGTCGCTGATATCGACAAAACCATCCACGGTGCCGACATGCACGGCCTCTGGCTTTCCGTACCTGCGGTCGCGCCGCTTGTTCTCATAGGTCGAGAGGGCCCAGTACGCGAACAGGACCACCATGGACGCGCAGTAGCAAGCCAGCATGGTGACTACGCCCGTCGTGTACTTGGGCGCTTGGTTCGCTACAAATGTTTGCGGTCCAATGAGGTTTCCGGCGGCGTAGCCAATGGCGACGAGACTATTACCATGGGGAAACTTCAATCAGCTGAAGATCTTTTGGGGGTCGCTCTGCTTGATAGACTTACCTGTAAGCGATGGACTTTTTGGTGTGTCCAGCGACATTGGCTTGTGGTAGGGATATACCAATAACATAGGGCGCTACGAAGGAATGAGTTATTGTCGCGAGCAGACCATTACACTCGAGTGAACTTACGCCAGTAAAAGTACATAAAGTAAAGTCCAATCATTTGGCCAGGAATATTCGTTCGAGGCAATCCGTATACCAGTGCAGTACCGAAAATCGGCAGCAGTAGAGCCAAAGATGCAACAAGGGTTCGCCGGTTGTGCCATTTTGCTGCCAGGTAGCTGAAGACCCACGCGCCACCCGTGGCCACAATGCCAAACGGCATGGTCAACAGACTCGACTCTAGCGATCCGAAGCCGAGGTTGTTGATGATGATGGTGCCAAACGTCTGGAGACCGCCGTTGGGAATGTTGATGAGAATGTTGAAGACGACAATGAGCCAGATGCGGGGGTCGAGGAAGGCGTCGGCGACTTGATCCCATTTCCAGACTCTGTTGGCGATACCGGTTCTGTTCTCGGCAAGGCGCTGCACGGCATGAAACTTTTGTTCCGCAGTCAGGAAATGGGCATTCATGGGGCTGTCTGGCAGTAGGAAGAACATGGCAATGGAGTAGACCACATTGATTGAGCCAGTCATGATGTAGAGATACTGCCATTTAAATAGAGGCGCGGATTCCGGTATCTTGCCCACGACAAATGCAAAGAATCCATTAAAGACGGACGAAAAGTAGGCAAAACTGACTGTCTCGGAATCAGTAGGGCTCAAGGTGAGGGGAAACTGTGTCGCCGGCTACTTACTTGCGTTCCTAGGGGGTTGCTCGTCCTTTTTGTAGAATGAGGCAACAATCATGGTAAGGGATGGTGTTATAGCCGCTTCCAAGAATCCCAAGAAGAACCGGAGCACCATGAAACCAGCCCATGATCGGCATGCTGCGTAGCATACAGTCAAGATGGACCACAAGAGCGATGCAGTGCAAAGTAGTCGGGCTGGCGGGATGCGTTGGACCAGATAAGAAGCAGGTACAAGCCCAATCAATGTCTAATAAAATATCAACCATCATATTCGCATGGTATGAAGATCACAGGGGGGCATGACTGACTCCGAGTGGCAGTATACTTCCGAGCCAGCTATATTGCTGTCCGACCATGCCATTGTCTGTTTGGAATCCGTAAAGTGATGCTGTGCCAATCTCGACTTTGTCAACGGCAGCAAGGGTTGCAGCGAATAGAAGCTGTAGTCGACGTGATACAGGTTAGTTCACAGATGGAAAGATTTCTTGAAGACCAGGTATCGTCGCAACCACTCACAATAGGAATCATCCATGCATCAATCTTCTTGACAATCTTCTTCTCCTTTTCTGGAGTAATGGGGCCATATTCTTCAGTGTTTACCAGATATCTCGCGGCCTCGTCAAGATTCTTGTCATCTACATTCTTGATGGCTTCCGATGTTTCGCCCTGTGAAGCGGAAGCAGTTGGCTGAATGTGGTCCAATTTGGAATCCTTTCCCAGTGCTTCGGCCATGCTGTATCGGATCACAATGGTCAATACTTGTCACAACAAAGTTTGTCTCTCGGCATCCGATAAAGAGCCATAGAATCTGGTTTGTAAAGGATCGGAACAGACATGGTCAACTCTTTGTACATGAACTCAGAGGAGACGGAAGCACGCTCCAAGGCAATCCGTCTTATCATGGCGAGATAAAGTCACAAATACCCAAAAGTCCCGCTATCTAACCTTGTTCCAAGGAACCCGTGTTACACACACTCGAGCTCACAAAGTGGAGCAGCATACAAAGTCAGCATGAAGATATGCTGGACAACTCTACACTAGGCTTGCACCGCAATGCAAACAGTGCCCACGATGGCCGTCTTAATGGCTTGGCTCAATTGGTAGACAACAAGGACAGGGATAACGATAACCACTATCGCAATGGCCAGTCGGGCAACATGGGGTTCAAGATAGCTCCACAGTTTGGGGGAAGCTCGAAGCGACGTGCATATTTAAGTCGGGAGAGTGCCGACTATACACAGTATCAATCCAAGGCATAGGCCCCTAAATGCACTGTTCCATCTCCAGCACCGCACAGCGATAGGCATTGGTGATCGGCTTTTCTGCTATGCAGCCGCTACGCACCGGGTGCAGGCTCGAGTAGCAAACGATAAGGATCGGTAAGTAAGGCAGTTCGAATCGACGTGAACCCTCAATTTGTGATTTGGAGTATGCATGGTGAGATCCGTCATACGGCTCATGCAGCTCGTGTTTAGGATGTACCGAAAGCGGCTCCAGAGTAGTATATTGTATATCTTAGCCAGGATTCCCTCTTAGCATGAGGCGCTTGCTCTCCAGTGACTGTATACATGAATATTGACAAAATCTCAGCTCATCATGGCTGTCGACAAGCCCGTCCCGGCCGTTGAGCCCAAGAGCGTAAAATTTGCGATTGGTAAGGAAGTAGCACTCCGACAAAGTTCCAATCATGACTGACTGAAAAGCACAGATCGTGGTGGAACGTTTACAGATGTCTGGGCATCCATTCCTGGCCGTGATGATATCGTGATCAAACTACTGTCTGTCGATCCCGCCAATTATGATGATGCGCCATCGGAAGGCATTCGGCGCGTGCTGGAACTCGTGTCGTCGTCGCCCATCCCCAGACATACACCTATTCCCAAGGATCTTATTGATTCCATCCGAATGGGCACTACAGTAGCAACAAATGGTAAGATTGGAACCCGACGTCTGCGCCGAAACTTCAACTAATGTGACTGCTTTGTGTAGCGCTTTTGGAAAGAAAAGGCACTCGACATGCATTTGTCGTGAATGAAGGCTTTGGCGATCTGCTCGATATCAGCTACCAATCCCGTCCGAAACTATTCGAGCTGGGTATCCGCAAGCCGGAACTTCTCTACGACGAGGTCGTCACCATCTCGGAACGGCTCACGGTCGAGCAGTTCGACGAAGACGTCAACCGAGCTAGCAAGCCTCCATTGGTCGAAGTTCCCGGTGAGCTCGTGAGGGGAAGCACTGGTGATATGCTGCGCATTATCCGCCCTCTAGACGAGACCGAGGTACGCACCAAGCTGGCCGCAGTCAAGGATAGGGGCATCGAGACCCTGGCGATATGCCTGGCGCACTCGTATCTGTATCCCGCGCACGAGAACCGCGTCGCCGAGATTGCCAGAGACATGGGATTCAGCCACGTCTCGACCTCGTCGTCGGTGGGTTCCAACATGATCAAAATGATCTCTCGAGGCAGTTCCGCGTCGGCCGACGCTTACTTGACCCCAGAGATTGTGCGCTACGTCTCGGGCTTTGCGCAGGGCTTTGCCGGCGGGAATCTCGATGGCGTTCGTTGCGAGTTTATGCAGAGCGATGGAGGTCTGGTCAGTCACAAGAACTTTAGTGGTCTGAGGGGCATCCTGAGCGGTCCGGCTGGTGAGTCAAGCCTTCAGAAATTGTCAGAAACGGTCACTGACCCAGAGATACAGGAGGTGTTGTGGGATATGCCCGTACATCATATGAAGGGAAATCTCCCGTGGTGGGATTCGACAGTAAGTGGCCCAAGCCTTCCCGTCTCATGCCTTCATTATTGAACAATTGGTGACCTTAACATGTGTAGTGGGAGGCACCTCAACAGATGTAAGCCGCTTTGGCGGCTCATTTGAGCATGTCTTTGAGACCACTACTGCTGGTGTTGCCATCCAATCCCCGCAACTTGATATCAACACGGTCGCTGCTGGTGGTGGCTCAATGCTGTTCTGGCGGGATGGCCTCTTCAAAGTTGGACCAGACGTAAGTTTCATCGCATTCTCAAGCGACAACTCCAGAAACGCTGATGCTTTTTGAAGAGTGCTGGTGCCCATCCTGGGCCGGCGTCTTACCGGAAAGGCGGGCCCTTGACAGTGACTGATGCAAATCTCTTGTAAGCCGCTTCCATGTTGACGGCATAAATATGTTCATGGCTAATATTTCCTCAGCCTGGGACGGTTAATCCCAGAGTACTTTCCCGCCATCTTTGGTCCAAACGAGGATCTTCCCCTTGACTTTGACATTGTCAAGGAGAAATTTGAACAACTGACAGAGCAGATCAACCGAGATACCGGTCGCTCAATGAAACCGATAGAGGTGGCGCACGGCTTCGTAGACGTTGCCAATGAGTCCATGTGCCGACCCATCCGAGCCTTGACGGAAGCTCGCGGATATGAAACCAGCCAACACAACCTGGCCACGTTTGGCGGCGCCGGCGGTCAGCATGCTTGTGAGATTGCGCACAAGCTCGGTATCCAGCGCATCATTATACATAGATACTCGAGCATCCTGTCCGCGTACGGCATGGCCCTCGCCGAGGTCGTACAGGAAGCCCAAGAGCCTAGCTCAGAGACTCTGTCCAATGATGCATTGGCCAGGCTGGAGGGCAGAATGGCCGATCTAAAGACGAGAATCACAGATGGATTGATCGGCCAAGGCATACAAGAAGGATCCATTGAGCATGTTGCTTACCTCAACCTGCGGTACCATGGAACAGAGACAAATTTCATGATCCCCTCGCCCGCTGACGGAGATTGGAGATCTGCATTCGAACGAGAGCACCTCCGGGATCTGTCTTTTATCTTCCCAGCGGATCGAAAGGTACTTGTGGACGATGTGCGTGTTCGAGGTATCGGCAAGAGCAAAGAAGTCAGCCAGGGCAATGAGCAGCTCGTGTCTGACCTCAAGTTCACCACCTTTTCAGCAGTAAACACCGGAGAAGACAAGACTGTGAGTGAGAATGGTCATGGTTGATATGATTGGTTTCTAACTCTACTCAGGTCGATGCGTATTTCTCCAATGGAGGTACACAACCAACCAAAGTCTTCCGCCTAGGCAATCTAGCGTCAGGAAGCGTTGTGGACGGACCAGCCATCATCATTGACAGCACGCAAACAATTGTCGTAATTCCAACTGCACAAGCCCGTATCCTGAGCTCCCATGTAGTCATTGATCTCCAGAGTGAGAAGGGCCGTCAGGATGAGGAAGAGCAGCAACTGGTTGTCGATCCCATCAAGCTCAGTATCTTTGGCCACAGATTCATGAGCATTGCGGAACAGATGGGCAGGACACTTCAAAAGACCAGTTTATCCTTGAACATCAAGGAACGACTGGATTTCTCTTGCGCAATATTCAGCCCTGATGGTGAGCTAGTTGCAAACGCGCCGTAGGTATATCGTGATGCCGGTATCTGCTATATCTGCTAATGAGGAGCCAGACACGTCCCAGTCCATTTGGGAAGTATGAGTTACGCGGTGAAATACCAACATAACTTGCACATGGGAAATCTGCGACCCGGAGACGTTCTGGTCTCGAACCACCCAGAATCAGGTGGCACGCACTTACCAGGTAAGAAGCGCCATTAACCATGACTTGGCCGCCCTTACTAAGTAATCATGCAGACATCACTGTCATCACACCCGTTTTTGATACTGAAGGCAAGACAATCTGTTTTTACACGGCCTCAAGAGGTCATCATCTCGATATTGGTGGATATCGAGGCAACTCTATGCCGCCGTAAGTTCAATGTGCCTAGTCTCTACCTGATCAGATTGCTGATTTTCAACCAGTGACTCGACGGAGCTGTGGCAGGAAGGTGCTGCTATTAGATCATTCTTCTTGGTCAGGGACAATCACTTTGACGAAGAGGGTATCGTGCGCATCCTCCTTGAGCCAGGCAAATATCCCAACTGCAGTGGATCCCGCCGCCTCGGTGACAATCTGTCCGATCTCAAGGCCCAGGTGGCAGCAAACGCCAAAGGCAGTAACTTGATCAACGCTCTGATGGAAGAGTATGGAAAGCACACTGTCCATTTCTACATGCGAAAGATTCAAGAAAACGCCGAGGTTGCCGTCCGTAACTACCTCAAGTCGGCCCACAAGAAATTCGGCTCCCAGCCCCTCAAGGCCAAGGAGTATCTCGACAATGGCTCAATGATGCAAGTCGCCATCACCATTGATGAAAGTGGGTTCGGCACCTTTGATTTTGCCGGCACAACTTGCGAGATGTTGTCGAATATGAATGCTCCCCCAGCCATTACCTACTCAGCCTTGATCTACACGCTGCGTCTGCTCATTGGTTCAGACATCCCCCTGAACCAAGGCTGCTTGGCCCCGACAAAGGTAATCCTGCCCAAGAACTGCTTCTTGAACCCCAGTACCGGGCCCGCCGTCTGTTGCGGAAACACCCTCACATCGCAACGTCTAGTTGATCTCTTCCTCAAGGCCTTTAGGGCAGCCGCCAACAGCCAAGGATGCATGAACTGCTTTGGATTCTTTGGCAACTGCATCTCGGAGAGCGGCGAGGAGGAATCGGGCTTTGGCTTTGGCTACGGCGAGACCATCTGCGGCGGCGAGGGTGCCGGCCCGTCCTGGCACGGCGCCAGCGGCGTCCAGATCCACATGACCAACACGCGGACCACGGACATTGAGATCATTGAAAAGCGGTACCCGGTGCTCCTACGCGAGTTTTCCATACGCAAAGGCAGTGGCGGGCGCGGCCGGTTCCGCGGCGGCTGTGGTGTCATCCGCGACTGGGAGTGTCGTCATCCATTGACTTTTGGTCTCATCACTGAGCGCCGGGTTCACCAACCAAACGGCATGTTTGGCGGCGAGAATGGAGAGTCGGGCGCCAACTATTGGGTCCAGAAGACGGAGGATGGCGGGGAGAGATGGATCAACATTGGCAGTAGAGGTCAGGTGGACATGAAGGAAGGCGACCGGTGTGTGATACACACTCCTGGTGGTGGAGGTTGGGGAATATCGGAAGAGGATGAGGATGCTACGGAGCGGGTGGCCACGATGACTTCGGAAGCCAGTCAGATCGCCTATCCTCGCGCAACGGGTAGTTTTCATGCTTATGCGGCTGCCCAAGAAGCGTCCTCTTAGCATGTTTTGACAGGATCAAGGTGTGTACAAAGCAAGATGAACTGATCAAGCCATCATAAGGGGCGGCAAAACCATGTTGATTGACATGATGTTCTGTTTATCATGAGACACCATGCAATAGAGTTTGGTTCAAGATAGTGAACATCATTCTTGAGCTCGTGAAATTTTGATGTTCTTGTGGGGAGAGTTTTGAGAAATGAAGTGTCACGTAGAAAGAGGGCGATCAATGATTTCATTAGCAGATACAAGACCTATTCATGAAGGCGAGTAGTCGTAACCATCTGTAGCACTCAACACACTGGAAATTGTAAAGAAGCTGCCCAGAGACAAGCTAAAAGGTCGGCGATCCACCCGACAGCAATGGTAAGTTAGCGCCTTGACAGGCCTGACAGGGGTTCGGGGAATGGTCCCCGCTGTGTACAAAGCACCACAGGCACCGATAAGAGATAAGCAAAAAATTTGGGAGTCGCATCCCGCCTCGGGCTACCCAGTATTTCCACTGGAAGCTTTTCAATGTACCTGAAGGGAGCATTTCCCAGCAGCAAACTCTCGCCTTTCGTTCTTGTTACTGTTTGCCCGCAATGACCAGCAAATCGCCCTTCAAGACCACCTTTGAGGCGGCCGAGGTCATCAGGCCCATCTTCACTGGTGGCGCAATTGGTCTGGACAATGGCGCCCGCGTCCTGGCGACGACCTTGGGAGAGGATGTCGTTTTCACCGACCTGAAGACGGGGAAGCACCTGGGAAAGGTTGAGGGAGATGGAGAGCAGATTTCCACTCTCACGAGTATGTCAATGTTTTCAATATGGGAGTCATGTCTCGATCATACTGACTAGAAACAGTAACACCATCCGGATCTCACCTCATTGTGTGCTCGCGATCCTTGTCCATGCGCATTTACTCATTGAAGTCGTCCGAAACGAACAGCACCATTAGCCACCAACTCCTGCGAACCCTGAAGCCTCATGCGACACCCGTCATGGTTCTCGCTGTCGACCGAACTGGAACTCTTCTTGCGACGGGCGGAACCGACGGTGGAATAAAGGTCTGGGACATTGCCGGCGGTTACATTACCCACACCTTCAGAGGGCCCAGCGTTCTTGTGTCTGCGCTGCATTTCTTTGAAGTGGCCGCCAACTCGAAAAAGGCCCTTGAGCCGAGTAATGCAAAGGACGACAAGAAGAAGAGGCGAAAGTCACAGACCGCGGCAGATGAGTCGGCCGAGGAGGAGTCAGTGACTTCTAGATTCCGACTTGCTTCTGGTAGCCAGGACGGCAAGGTTCGCGTCTGGGACTTGCACAAGCGCAGCGTTGTGGCAAACCTCGAGTCGCACGTGTCAGATGTCCAAGGACTGGATTACTCCCCCGAGCAGGATGTCTTGGTGTCCGCAGGTCGCGACAAGACAATTATCTGGTGGGACGTTCGATCGTGGAAAGTACGAAAAGTTGTCCCAAGTTTCGAGTTGGTTGAGACTGTTGGTTTTGTTGCCGAGGGAAGCATCACATACACGGCTGGATCCAATGGTTGTCTACGCTACTGGGACACGGAGACGGGTCGGGAGCTCACCAAGGAGCAAAACGCAAAGGCCGAACCCGAGGCGATCGTGGGCGCCCTCTCGAGACCCGAGTTGCCTTTTATCATTTTGCTCCAAGTTGACCACACATTGGCTCTTTACCACCCGCCCACCAAAGAGTCCAGCTCGCAGATCCCAGAGCCATTCAGAAGGATATCCGGTACCCACGACGAGATTATCGACCTCCAGTATCTTCTTCCAGACTCCTCCATGATGGCCCTGGCTACAAACTCTGAAGACATCAGATTGGTCTCAGTCACCGAGCCTGGTTCCGGCGCCATGGTTTCGTCGGAATATTTTGGACAAGACGTTGCGCTTCTCAAGGGTCACGAAGAAATCATCATTTCACTTGACGTGGATTGGTCAGGACACTGGGTCGCAACAGGAGCCAAGGACAACACTGCTCGTGTCTGGAAAATTGACCCCGCCAACAATTCCTACACATGTCACGCCGTCTTTTCCGGACACGCTGAATCGATTGGTGCTGTGGCATTCCCGCGAACGAGACCGCAGGAAGGCTCAAAGGCATTTACTGACCCTTTGAGCCACCCGCCCGCTTTCCTGATCACAGGATCACAGGACCAGACCATCAAGAAATGGGAGATCCCACGTGAGTCACAGGGCACCAAGAAGGGTCTTCGCGCAGTGTATACCCGCAAGTCTCACGACAAGGATATCAACGCCATCGATGTGAATCCTTCGTCGCAACTGTTTGCTTCTGCTTCTCAGGACCGCACAGTCAAAATTTGGTCTACGCAAGAGGGTGAAGTCCAGGGTATTCTGCGCGGCCACCGCAGAGGTGTGTGGTCCGTCAGTTTCGCTCCCTCGAATACCCCTATCATTCAAGGCGAACAGGGCCCCGTGGCTGGAAAGGGTGCCATGATCACTGGCAGTGGTGATAAGACTGTCAAGCTTTGGAGTTTGACAGACTATACATGTTTGAGAACGTTTGAAGGCCACACCAACAGTGTTCTCAAGGTAGTGTGGCTGAACATACCATCTAATGAAGAGCGATCGAAGAAACCCACCCTATTTGCCAGTGCAGCCGGTGATGGCCTTGTCAAGGTTTGGGACGCCAACAGCGGTGAGACCGAGTGCACTCTGGACAACCATGAAGACCGAGTTTGGGCTCTCGCAGTGCAACGGCAGACAAACATGATTGTGTCGGGAAGTGGAGATTCGACTGTCACTTTCTGGAAAGACACTTCTTCGGAAACACAAGTTGCTGCCACCCAAGAGCAATTGAAATTGATTGAGCAGGAGCAGGAGCTTCAAAACCACATACACGCTGGCTCATACCGAGAGGCCATTGTGCTAGCGCTGCAGCTCAACCACCCCGGTCGCTTGCTTTCATTGTTCACGAGCGTAATCAACACAAAGACGCCCGAAGCTGGCAGCCTCACAGGACTGCTGGCTGTGGATAAAGTATTGGCCAGCTTGTCTGATGAGCAGCTATTTATGCTTCTCTTGAGATTACGAGACTGGAACACGAACGCAAGGACGGCGCACGTAGCACAGCGGATTCTTGGCGCTCTCGTGAGGAGTTATCCCGCATCAAAGTTTTCCAACTTGTCCGTAAAGGGTGCCCGTGGTCAGAAGAGTTTAAAGGAGGTCCTGAACGCCCTCAAGGTTTACACGGAAAGGCATTATAAGAGAATGGAGGAACTAGTGGATGAGAGTTATTTGGTCGAGTATACCCTGCAAGAGATGGACAGTCTTGCGCCAAGTCTGGGCGATATGAACATTACGGATGGCACAGATGGTGATGTGATCATGGCGGCATAGACTTGGAGTTGATAGAGTCGCTTTGTACATGTCAAATCAAAGTCAATTTTGAATAAGGAGGAGCCTATTCTAGCTCTTGCATGCTTGTTTGCTATATGTAGCAACCATTATAGGGCCCACGCCCAGCTGGTGACTGATGAAGGGTCATGGCATGACACGCTGAAGCATTCGGTATGGATTCTGCCAAGAGCAAGTAGGCAGTCTCAGGAGACGGTAACCTTGTAATAGATGGGATGGTGTGAGGAGAAGCATCTTCGCTAATGTCATGCGGCTCGGCCGCAGTTGGGGCGATCGGACGAACGCGACGCTCGGCGCTTGGCTCACCAGGAAGAGAATTTTATGACCGAGCATTGTTTGCGCAGGTGTCACTGATGACAAGGCTAGATTACTTGCGATTTGTGGTAAAAAATCTATCTGAAGTCGAGTCGTGCCCGTTCTTGTTTCGACTTGGTGGATATGGATTGGGGTCCCCCCTGGCCCCTAGTTCATCTCTTTTTTTTTTACCATGGATTGACTGGTGGAAACATTCCCACGCCCAGCGTTACACTGGGGGGCCCGCGACAAGAAAACCCCCGGCGGTCGAACGGAGCTGGGCCCCGGATTCCTCAAAGGGTATCTCGGCATAGATCTGGTCGGTAGATTCGTGCATATTCGTGCATGCGTGCAGGTCCCGTGCCACCATTCCTTTTTTTGAACTTTCTTATACTCTGTCACCCCCGTCCCCGGGCTACAGATTTGATGATGATCGTCGCATTATAAGATTGACCACTAGTCGTTCGTTTTATACTGTACATACTACCTGTACCACCAACGAGGTTGTTATACTCACCAAGGCCGGCCCTATAATATTTTCCAGCTTATTCGAAACTCGAAACAAGAGACCGTCCAGGCTTTACTTTCATTGTCACCAAATTTTTTGTTATTATTTCTCGTTCGTTTCAGCAAAAATGAAGTTTGCATCTCCCCTGCTGGCTTTGGCCCTCAGCGCGCTGCACGTCGCGGCATCGCCCACGCCCGTCGACGCCGAGCTGGCGCCCCGGGCCACGCCGACCCTCTACCTGTGCGGCGACAGCACAATGGCCAAGAACGGGGCCAACGACGGCGACACGGACGGCTGGGGCCAGTACATTGGCGACTACGTCACCATCACGACGGTCAACAATGCCATCGGCGGCCGCTCGGCGCGCTCGTACTGGGACGAGGGCCGCTTCGCCTCGGTCGCTGCCGCCGTCACCTCGGGCGATATCGTCGTCATCGAGTTTGGCCATAATGATGGCGGCTCCCCCGAGTCCAGTGACAATGGCCGCTCCGACTGCCCCGGCGCCGGGACCGAGACATGTGTCTCGGACAGCACGGGCGCGACTGTCTACACTTTTGTCTACTATGTCATTCAGGCTGCCAAGTTGATGACTGCAAAGGGCGCCACTGTCATTCTGTCTTCGCAGGTAAGAACCCAGTCCCCTTCTTTCATATTTGGTTGTACTTTAAGCATGTCTACAAAACGACAAGCTCTGCAAGAATTCACAGCAATATACACTCACCCAAACAAAATCGCTAACGAAACTAATTCAACTAGACCCCCAACAACCTCTGGGAGACGGGCTCGTACGTCTACTCGGCCCCGCGCTTCGTGGGCTACCAAAAGACGGCGACGACGGCCCTCGCCAGCTCGAGCGTCACCTTTGTGGACCACTTCCAGGCCGTGGCCAACATGTACGCCAAGCTGGGCAACAGCGCGACCAATGCCCTGTACCCCAACGACCACACGCACACGAGCCCCACGGGCGCCGACCTGAGCGCCCAGGCTTTCGCCGAGGCCATTGCCCAGGCCATGAACGGCACGACTAGTCTCAAGTCGTACGTGGTCAGCGATTACCCGACTCCGTACCGTTTGTAAAAGAGATGGCGTGTGTATGTGTGCACACAGTTCTGGCGCTGGGAATGAGGACGTCTTCGATTCTAAACTGTCTATATTTATCTTGCAAAAGCGTCATGTGGATGCATTATAGCCTTGTACATATATAGCATCAACTACCATATTTGAGCATTTTCGGCGAGTCTCTTGGTGTGATGGGTGATGTGATTCTTGCTGGATCCCAGAGATTATTTCGTTCCTCTTTCAAAAGTCGCTCATCGGTAGAGTCCTAGTCCCGGTCCCTTGAACAGGCGATCCTTCCAACTCTTCTTCTTGTTGGTTTCTTCGTCTGTTGTCAAAGTCTCGCCAGCTCTGTCGGCATTGACAATGTCCCAGTTCGTGCCGGCGTGCGCATAGCCGCAGTCTTCTCTAGCTGCATGCGGCTTTCCCAGGTTGCGCTTCGCCGTGGTGGGCTTGCTGCTTGACTGTGGCTTGCCCTCTTCCTGGACTGCTGCTGGCTTCTGATCATTTGTTGTTGCCGTCATATTGTAGGTAGGTCTTCTCAAATTGTGTGATGAATGTTGGAGAATTATGTCAAGTATGAATATTAAGAGGTTAGTAAATGCACTATGAAATATAAGCTTGTTTCCGGGTATCACGCCGGGTTTATACTTGAAATTAAGTGGAGACGATGATGGAATTGCAGCGGCGCAGCGGCGCAGCAGAGGAGCTGAGCCTTCTTGTGTGGGTGGGACGAGCAGTGATATGCAGACTATGGCGATCAGACATGTTTTGGGGGAAGCTTACAGGGAAGCCAATGCTCAGCCCTACAAGGTTGTAGTCATCTGCCATTGCCAATGTCCTTGCTGCACCAAGTCAGCGAGGCAGCAACACAACCAGTACAAGAACAACACTTGTCAAAGTCACAGGACAACGTAATGACTTTCGCAACGCGGTCTCAATGGAAGGTTCATGTTTTACTATTCCTTTTCAATGTCGAAATCATTGTTCTTGCTCTGGGACTGCCGATACCGAACCCCTGCTTGCTGTCTTCAAAGAACATGCTCGGCGTTTCTCAAAGACGTTGTTCGGCGACAGGAACGATTGTTATACTACATGAATCCGATTCCGAGAAGCACTGAAATAAGCTTCAGTGTATATATAACCTGGCTCAATGCCCTGACCAAAAATCATCATCTACCTCCATTCACTAGAAATTCCCAACAGCTAAAATCATTAACCCATCACATTCCCAAAGCCGAATCTTCAAGAGCTCGAGGCAATGCATTTCATCACCAAGGAGGGAGACGAAAAGTGTCTTCAAGCATGGAAAGTATTTCAGATCATCCCGGCAACTTTTACCTTGCAACGACTCTTGGCAACGAGCAAAAGTTTTGCCATTCTCGAATTCCGCGATAAACCCCTGCTTAAAAGTTTAGCCAGTAGAATCGCCTCCAGACACGTTTAGACTTAATGACATCGAGTGCAGGCCCTGAGCGTGGTCGCCAACGGTTAGAGCTGCAACAAGATATTCGGAGTTCGAGATAATATTTAGAAATCTATAGACAGACTTCTGAGACAATATCCTCCCACAAGATACACATTATAAGATAAGTAGCTGCGGATAATAATACAGACCAGGTAGTAAGTGCTACTACTGCAAATCTATTCAAAGTCAAAACAGTTATAGCCAAGGATAGATTAGCATAGCTTGTTTGTTTAATGGAAGCAGAAACACTCCAGAAGCTATCTACAGATTGGTGCAGCAGCCAATTCGAGTAGTCTGGGGCCGGACTCGGGCCGAATCTCTAACCGTATGCCTAGTACGCATATCGAGGAAAACAGCGCGGTCCCTAGCAATTCGCTGAAGATGCAAAGTCAGGCAAGGGGTGATGCGATGAGGCACTCCAAGCCATCTCTCAATGGAATTAGAAAACGAGCTATTAAAGCCGAAATTACTTTGTGAGATCCTTCGGTATTTGCCTTAGTAAAGCAGCACTCAAGATTTCAGTTTTAGAATAAAGACACGGACTGCCAAGTTCACACCCACAATGATTTTCTTGTTTTATACTTTTCTAACCTAACATCATGAGGACTCGTACTGTATCCATTGCGAAACAGGATGTGCTCTGGGGCCTCAAAAGCGGACCCAGCCCACCCGTACCTGAAGGATTCGAGTTGATATTCACTCATCCAAAAATCCCAAGCTAAAAAACACAAGAAATTTGAGTATTACAGAGTAGAAGCCCTTAGTATATGCTCAGGATATTATATCCACCATGGAGCCGTCCACATGGACTTGAACACATCTTCGACTCCGAATTCTCCTATATATAACCTGCACCGAAGTGGCAGTCGTATCGTCAGCCAGCAAAACGATGGGACAGTGACAAGGGCATACTTACCAAAGACTTTATTTGCCGTTTATCAACCTTTCCTTCCTACGACCAAGAGATGCTCTTGTAAAGTCGGTCATGGACTCTTGATGGTAGCTGCACAAATCTTGTAATTCGTCCAGGACCTTCACCATTTCAAGCTTAGCTCTTTCGATTGTCGCAGGATACCTTCCATCTGTTTCCCACCTCTTGATATCTTTCGTTATCTTCTCCAATTTACGCTTTTGTATAGATATATTGGAGCAAAGGTGACAGGATTCATCGATATGAATGGTGAAAGCAATAAGCTTCAATCCGCAGGTCTCACCTATTCGGTGCTCCTTTTCACATTGAGATTCTAATTTGCCCCATTTCCAAAACCCGCAAGCCCATCGTGTTTGCTCAAAAAAGCACATGGCATTCCAAGCCTTGTTGGCAAGTGGATCGAGAACTGAAGTCGAAATATGATGCTTACAACCTGGTGTATAACGGGGAGAAGGATGGTATTATGGCTGATATGGTAGAAAGGAAATCACATTAGATGTAATCAGACATGTTGCAGACAATCTTGTCAATAAAGTGGGGTGGCAATGCAGTTGGCTACAGGTCTTTTACCTTCCAAACCCTCGGTAACCAATCCCATCGTGCATGGAAACGCTGAGAGTAACCAATTCAGGATCACAAAAAGCATGACTATGCTTCTTCTAGGAAAATGTTTCGGGACAGAGGATGATTTTACTGCTCTCTTGTTGGGTGCTAGGCACCAGGCTAGGTAGCAATCAGTACCTGACTTTCCCCCGCAGCTGCAACAGCTTTCCGCCTACTTTTCACACCACACTATAGCTACACTTTGCCACGCATAGATTGAGAGATCCAAACCTAAAGATCATCACTCTTGTGGCCCCGTAGCTGGTATCACTTTCCTTTCCTTTCCGAATTACCTCTCCCGTTGTTTCCGTGTGTACCCGGTACAACCCCGAAGGCCTCTAGCCTTACATCTCTGGCCATCAACCTTCTGAAAGACCGTGATAGCAAGTAAGGGATGAAAACCAGGACCCAGGTCCAACTGCTAACAAGCTCGGTATTTCTCTTAGGCGGTCTGATGAGCATCGGACTTGTTCTACGTCCTATTCGCCGGAAGCACAACTGACTTCATGAAGAAAAGACATCCACTTCATCAGTACTGTGTAGCTTTTAGAACGAGACGCCCAGCTTAACGCGAGCGACATTGATGTGGACTCACCATCACATTCTGCTGGCATTGTCACTGTAATATTATCGGAGCAATATTTCTCCGGCCAGCTCGACGACGGTAAGGCCGCATTTAGGACTCGACCAGCTACGCGAGGAGCTTGAGTATATGGAACGGTGTTAGTAATCAAGTGGATAGCATGCTCAGCCATCATGTAGAGGAGCATCAAATGATTTAAGTGATTGGAGAGGGAATCGGCGATGCTATGGCGCAATCGAGGGGGCGGGTGATGGGTGCGAATCGTGATGTGTGCCGCGAGGAACTTGGCTGAGGAGCAGGATTACACACCTGGCATGCCTCTGGCCAATGCTAGGAATATACACCACTTATCATGCGAAAACAAGAAGCAAGGCATTTGGGAAGGTCCAAGAAAGTGAATTTGAGTAATCCCAGAATCATAGACGAGGATTCATCAGCCATTGCGATTTCTAAATATTATTATGATCTCTATCTTAGACCCAAATCAGCATGCCAGCTGTTTTCCCATTCAGTTCATAACGTATACTTATGGCGAGAGTTTCGTGCCCATTGGACGAGAAAGCTTAACCCCTTTGCCATAACGATCTTGAAACTGATTTCCCTCAGGGCGTCTATTGGGCGAGCCTTGATTAGGACCTGATTGTATGATCTCTTCATCGGCTTCTTTCAATTGATCTTGATTGCTCATTGACAGCTTGGTGAAAGCAAGTATAGTTTTTTGGTAACTGTCATCACTGATTTGTCCACCCACGTGCCGTGATCTGCCTTTTAAATCGATTCTTCTGGCAGTAACAAGGTCTCCTACTGTTGATACTGAGAAATCGTAGGTGTCATCAGCCATAGTAATATCTTCAAATACATTGCGCCGCTCGAGACCAACGAAGTCATCTGCCTCTGACACAAGCTTGATACATTGACGAACACTTTCGCTCGTTTCTTTCAGCTGAGAAAGCTGTATTGCAGTCGACTGTGACGCTGGAACTGATCTTATAGTTTCCATTTGTTTGTTGATGCTCTCCTCATGAATCTGCAATCGGGATACAAGAGCTTGAATCGAGCCTTTGGTGGATCCCAAACCTTCCTTGACATATTTTCGTGCCGAGTCGCGTTGCCAATACTGAGGGTTTTCCTTCACTGTTGGTTCCAGCTCCTCAATGCGCGCGGCTAATTGAGCACAGATCAAGAGACCTTGTTGAGTGCTGTCCTTCTCTTCCAGCATCGCTTGCCACTCAATGTCGTCATTAGCTGGAACAACAGTATCCCCAGCCGCTAGACGTCGCACTTTTTCATCAAGCTGGTGCAAATGTTCCTGCAAATCGTTGGTGGTATCGCGAATCATGTCGTGATAGTCGTCGAGGACTTTGGGAGTGATAGCGGCAACGCGACTGCGATTTCAAAGCAAGTTAACCCTCGTGGAACGGGGAATAGCAACGAGGATCTTACATATTTGCGTTAGCCAGAGCTATGTTTATCGTAGATTTATACCCAGCCAGCATAGCCTGGAAATCTGTGATATCTCCTTGCAGATATTTCTGCGTTAGCCAGTCCCGGAAGCTAGGCCGCGAAGCTGTTGAGTGTTTAGAACATCGAGCAATAATTTCGCCGTATTCCTCGCAGGCTCTGCCGCAGCGGTGGAGAGGAAGCTGAAGCGCTTTAAAATCGAGCTCGGGGTTGTTGTTCACCGTCTCCAGAAGCGACTCGAGAACCTCGGACAATTCCCCAAGTTCGTTTTTAAGAGCTCGTGCCCTTTTGTCTTGACTTTGAAAGTTCCGTACCGTCTTATATAGGGCCACGCTGGACTGAAAAGCGAATGTAACGAGAGCAATGACACCAGAGGATACGCTGAGTGGGTCTGCCATCGTGACACGGTTTTGCGCTAATGCTCTAGGGATAAACCGCAAAGAAGAAACAAAGGCTCGGGAGGCACAATTTCGTTACTGGGCGGGTGCTGCTATAAATCACTCATTCGAAGCGCCGGCACCTCATCGGGACTGACTCGCGCTGCATTAGACATTAGCGCTCAGCCCGACCCCGTAGCGCAATCGCTTATCATCCTTGAAAGGCCAACATGGTATCGTACTAGTGTATGGTATATCAGGCATATAGGCATTACACAGTAGACTACAACGAACCAGCGCACTGAAACCCCTCGATCTCCTGTGGATCTTCCGAAAAAAGGCCAATTCGGCCTCTAGCAGCACCGCAAGGCAGGTTCATGCTAGTCCAATCAGTCGTGCAGCTTCTCACGCCAGGAGGCGCAGTAGGTCTTCGACTCCACAAAAAGCCGGGTGCTTCCTGAGGGGCCTTGGTGCTCTAACCTATCGCTTTAATGCTACCAACTTCACATTTTATACCTCTGATGAAGGCGTTACCAAGTGGCTAGTGTGCATCTTGAGACGAAAGATCCTAATCGAATGGCCATGCTTTAATCTAATACTCTTTGCAGTTAATTCGTGCATCACTAGCTCTCAGACCCATCGAACAGAGCTTGAGGCGCCATATCTCGACCGCTGCTATCCCGGTAGCGCCGTATAATGCGACTTTTGCAGCTTTAAGCTAACGGCGAGATATCGGTTACCCGAAGGCATCGATCGCAAGGACGACCTGAGTATGCAATACTTTCACATACCTCGGACCAAGAGTGCGAGGATGTCAATTTCCAAGATATTCAGCAGGGGCGCAGGCGAGGCAAGCTGGGATACGATAAACTCCAATTAGGCAAGCTCTGCAGAGCTCACGGAATCAATTCACTCTATGTTCAACTGCTACAAGTCTGCGAAGAATTGCTATATCTAAATTACGGATGTCACGAAAAATAATCGTTATTAGTATAGAGAAATCTACCTATTGATGTGGGAAATAGCGTTCGAGGCAAGCAGGTGGTTCACCCATGGCTGGACGCTTTAAAAACTGCTCGCACCATTAAGCGTCAAATTTTTTTCTTTTAAAGGACGGATAGAAAGTTGGAGACAAGACCTCGCTAGACTCGCTAGAGACAATTATTAGTCGAATTACAGGCAATCCATCTTTCGCGATACTTGGACGCCCACTCTCAGAATCTCAATTTGAAGAGCGATTGTCTTGGTATAATAATCGCATAACCTCACGAGAAGAGGATAGGGTTTATTCTCTGCTTGGGATTCTGAATATAAGCGCATTAGTGATATATAGCGAAGGTTATCAACGTGCACTGGAGGAAACAAATCGAGATTCAGCTTCGAGAGGCCTACGGAAGAGGAGATCTTAGCATCAATTACAAACAGTACTTTAACTTTTCGCAGATCGCTTCTTCCAAGGGTAGGCCACCGAAACACACAATCACTAATGCTGGCGTCTTGAATCCGATTATGGCTGCAAAGAGGGGCAACATTTTCAAAGACATTACCATGTCCGATAATGCTTACAGTATATGCTTATTAAATACGAGCGTGGAGCTCAGGAATATCAAGATGACGGAGAAGGCCATGCATTTCTACCGCCAAGCTGACGATAAAACTTTCCAGAAATTTGTGAAGATTATTTCCATACCATCGCACACAATTCAAAGTGTCACTCAACGAATGCATAAAAGGCCTGAAAGCAGTAGTTTAATCCCTGAGCATGGCCTCGAAGTTATAACCGATGAATTCGGCGAAGAAAGCGCGTGTACTTGCAATAGTTGCGAGCATTCGAGGTTGGCTTAAAATTTTGAGCACTATAGCATTTAATGTCTAGACTGCTATAAGTAATTGCGTTACGGCTCACTCGGCCTGATATTGCCGTGATCAATGTTACATATGGATTGCGTGAGAGAATATCTTAATAATAAATATGCGAGTTGTGCTTAGAGCTTTATATCAATTTGTTTCATGTCCGGCAGATGTGGTCGATGCCAGATGTTTCGCGAGCGTGAAACCCGGGCCATGACGCTTGCCAAAAGGTGGCTCAGGCTTACGCGATACATCATCACCACCGTCCGCCGACATTGATGTTTTGCGGGTATGCTCCTGAAGTCCAGTCTGATGGTGAATACTGATGGTTTTGAAGTCTTGTGACAACTGCTGTAGGGATTCTTCACTAAAGTGACCTCCAGCTTGTTTCAATCTTAAGCCGTTGCCTCGATTCTTTCCGTTGACCGGTTTGCCATTCGTTGAAACCATGAATTGAATTGTATCATCCCCTTCCGCATGGTTCTCAATATTGCTGATCTGGGACTCCAGGACTGCATCAATATCTGTGCAGAAATTGAGGCAGTGTCTCAAGGTTTTCGCTTCAGCTTGAAGTTCATTCAGCGATGCCTGTTCACGAGTGCGTATAGTCGCAGATGAACCACTGCTGAGGCTATCGGTAATCGTTTTTCGACGTTTCTCGAGTTGTTCTAATGTGAAGCGCATGTGGTGCATACAACCATCCAGCCCTTCTCCAAAAAGCATTTCAGAGGTTGTGTTATGGCGTTGGCTATTGGTGGAGTTCTGTTCGTTCCCAAAAAAGTCGACTTGGATTTTCTCGATTGCCTGTGAGAGCATGGCACAGAACTCGAGACCCTTTTCTGTACTCCGTTGTTCCTCTTCCATGCTTCGGCGGACAGTTTCATCGAAACTCGGACCACTAGCCGCACGCTGAGTCAAGACCTCGAGTTTCTGCTGAACATCTTGTAAGTGAGCCTCCAAGTCCGTAGTTGTTGTAGCGATAAGGTCTCGGCAAGAATAGATAGCTTCGGTCGTAGTTGCGGATGCACGACTGCGAATATACGACCGTTAGCTACTTTATTAAAGAAGGACGCGGGGTGTCTCACAGATTTGCGAAGCTCAGCACGACGGTAATGGTAGACTTATAACCAATTAGTTGTTGCCGGAAGCCCTCAATGCCGTCGCCGCCGCAATATTTGAGCTTCGCCCAATCCCGGAAACTCGTCCGATCGACGCGAGAACGCGAGCAATACGTAAGTAATTCGTTTTGAACGTCATCGCAGGACCGCCGGCACTGCTCTAGTGTGAGTCTGAGGGCAGTAAGATCTAGGTCAAGGCCCAGATCGCCTGTCCTGGAGAGTTTCTGCAAAACCGATACTAGTCCCGATAGCTCCGTAAGGAGCTCCCGAACCTGGCGGGGATGGGACTTGAAATCATTAATCGTGTCATAAAGCTGGGCACCAGACTTGAACGCAAAGACTGCAAGGGCTAGGACGCCTGAAACCAGTCCCACGGGCTCCGCCATTGGACTTCAGGAAATATTTATCGGTCAAGGTCAAGACTGAGGTCGTAAGTTCTTTAGTGATAAGGCCGATGAACTGCTGTAGCTGCGGGATATATAGGCAAAGGAGATAGCCGCGCGTTACACTCGTACATACGTGGTAAAGCTATCTGTAAGGTGATTGGCTGAAAGCCGTACATTCATACAGACAAACAGACAATACGCATTATCATCACCTTGAAGTTTTGAGCAATTGCAGGTACGAGGATGCTACTTCGGCGGGCTGACGTGACTCGAAGTAGAACATGCGGAGTGGGGTGCTTGCATCGAGCTTAGCCACGACGATTAGTAGTGTATGAATAGATAAGCGCCAACGACCTACATTATGTGGGGTTGGTGTACCTAGCGGATTTTGAGCACCACTTATAAATCATTCTTGGATGTGCCGTGTCAGCAGCCGAAGCGAGCACCAGCCAGTAGGCGGGAAGGTCAGCCCCTCGTCAGGATCGATCAAAGCATGCAATGGATTCGCTTATCCATGAAGACCGACACCAGAATGCCACGAACATGCACCCATGCATTCGGCAAACAAGTGTCAGGAGCCATGCATTAGTCAATTGACATTCGCTGGCTGATAGCCCAACTTCATACAGCCATAAGTCTACCATAAAAAATGTGAAAAATAATTTTGAAATTATACAATAGATTGAATTCTCTTGGAGTTATTTCTCTTATTTTTATTCTTTCGAGATCAAGTGTTTTGACTGGTGATATGTAGAGTTGAAAACACAGTGTCTTGGTGACGAATGTCAATTGACTAATGCATGCATGGGTCCTGGTGTATTGAGCGCTTAAGAAGGACAAGAGGCGGGTCTGGTGCCTCTGGACCAACCCCACGGAACTTACCATGTCTGCCAGTTGGGGCAGCTGGTCGACAAGATTGTGGTCTTGATGTCGTGCCTGACTATGGATCGTCTAGATCATGACGATCCAGATGATGAACCAGGGTAAGGATCGTGCTCTTAACAACGATCCGAGAATACCATGAGTGAGGGAAGGAATGTATACACTAGGGACGGAGTTTCTACAGGTAATTACTCTTCGCTCAGTTTTACCTTGGCTAGCACTCCCAGTTAGCCATCTGGAGGCGCTTTAGCGGACTTGAAAATAGCCGATGGTTGATCGCCAACTAGCCCTATTTCTAAGAATAAGTCTACATTTTATAGAAATGATAATATGCTGTGTTCACAGTAGTAGTATCACCGCGAGGTCTACTTCATTCTCGGAGGTTCTTCGAAGCATTGCTTTATGCAAGCCATCGGTTCTCTGGCTTATTGAGAGATACAATATGGAGGGCTTATGGTCGCCGGCATTGTTTTCGCAGCTATTAAATAAACCGAATTCCAGAAAATCCGGCGCAACACCAGCTTTTACTAACCATCCTCCTGCCGCCCTTGAATTTAGGAAATGTAAATTACTATTTGCCAGATCAAACCACGGAAATATTTTTTTTGTGCAACAAGCAAATGCTTTTGGGGCGAAAAGCCATCCGGTGTTAGATATGTTCGTGCCGGAGGACCATTCGAGCTCTTCGGGCCGAGCACAAAGGGTGGGGGGATTGTCAACGGGCAGGAGAAGAAAGTGCTTCCCCATTGGACCATATACGATGGCGTGCAATGACGTCCGAGAGATCTCTATCGTGAGTAGTACCGCATTTGTCTCCTCGGCAATTTCAGGCGAATGCAGCGACACGTGTGCACGCTTATTTGGATGTAGCAATCTGCATAAGGCCGTGCGACCCCCCCCCTCTTTATTCAAAAACTTCATCGCCGGTCAGCCGATGTAGAATTGTTGATTGACTGAGATATTGGAGTCAAAATCAACAAAACTCTGCTCACGTACGTTCCGTGGCATATTACTATCGGATGCTGAGCAGACCACAAGCTTATACATTGTTTTACGAACTATCCATCTGCCAGAAACTTTCTAGCACGGAGTACCTGACACTATGCCAGCTTTACAATCTCAGCATCAAATATCGGATTTATCCGCTGAAGAGACTATAGTGCGACGAAACATCATTCCACACTATGTGACCCTGACTATCCCTCGAGTATCGACTACTGAGTATACGACAATATTTTTGGGATATATTACTGCAGACACTGCTCCACCGGCACGAGCAACTCAAGTGACAAGTTATGCCGCCACAAACGATTCAAACAAGCAAATGCAGACATCACTTACAGTTTTTGGTGTTCTTTTTGGTATTTTGATTGTGCTCGTGACTTGGTGTATCTGTAGCAGGACCAGAGTAGCACGAAAGAATCATAGAGGCACATGTTGTATTTGTTGTGTCGGACCAAGAGGGCCTCGCGGTCGCCGGGGACCTCGAGGGGCCGATGGGCTTGAAGGACAGCCTGGCCGTGATGGAAGCCGAGGCCCAGATGGATTAAGGGGCCCGCAAGGATTGCATGGGTCGGAAGGCCATCCCGGTAGGCATCCTCTTTCAACTCATGTTTACAGCGAATTGGAAATTGATTGCCGTCATTCAATTGCTGACTTCACCTTGTGTAAGGGAGTAATGGAAAAGACGGACGGGATGGCCGTGACGGAAAAGTTGGCCGTGATGGAAAAGATGGACGTGATGGAAAAGATGGACGTGATGGAAAAGATGGACGTGATGGAAAAGATGGCCGTGATGGAAAGGATGGACGACCAGGGACTGATGGGCGTCCCGGGCCCAATGGGCAGCCTGGGCCAGAGGGCCGGCAAGGTCCCCAAGGTAATCCAGGACCCATGGGGCCTGATGGACGAGCTGGGGCCAACGGCTCTCGGGGCCCACAAGGAGTTCCAGGGGAGTCAGGTCCTTCTGGACCTCGTGGACCTCGAGGTCTACCATGCGCGGAGAGTCCAGCAGATTCAGAAGGGTCGTCATACGGCGGCGGACGATGTGGCATTGGCGACAAAAAAGTTGTAGTCATAATGTGACAAGATATGCTAGGAACACAAGAACAGATAGCTGGATTACTTCGCTATGATTACGGCCAAAGTTGTTCCTGTATTTCCTTATTCTGTTGGAAGATGTGCTGCTCCGAATAAGCCATGACGATGCGGCACACCATCGGGAGTTTGATTTATAGCGTACTTCAAAGGGCTTGGACAGCTGTACATAGAACTCTCTTCGTTCAAGTCTCGGTAATCTATTGGCTTAAGTGAGAAGCATCTATCAATAGTAATGGTGTCCTTGAGGGCTGCACCATAGCTGCCTGCTGCCTACTGGTTGGGACGCTGAGGTTTTACTGATTACTTGGCAGGAAATAACCTCATCAGAGTAATTTTGGCGTTATTGGAAGTCATATTACGCTATAAATAAATGGTAGTGTAGTGTGCTTCAATGATCGATGTTGCCAATCCTCAATTACCACTTTTGATGCCTACCCCAAAGCTTCGCGGGTTTGAGTCGGGGAAACGACTCGATCCTTACTACGTATTATGGTTAGCAATAGATGGATACATTGACTATATAATTTCTTCTAAGAGAGATTGATATCTTTGCTATCTTTGCACAGTATCGTTATGAGTCGGCCAAAGGTGCTTGGTCTGGCATCCTTGTCTGAAAGCAGTTGCCCATTGATCCCCCCGCCCAATCACAAGTACAGCTCACCCAATGATGACGACGCATTATGGCAGCCACAATTCTGCATTGAAGCCTAACAGCCTGCCTTGCAATCTGCCTTGCGCACTGAGCTTACCATATAGATGCAGATTTTGCCATGACGGACCACCGGCATTTATCTTATATTAAGCATTATGGATGATCCAGAGAATCAGATCTGTCGGCGTCAGCAGGGTGAAATGCGTCAAGCTTTATCTGATTGGTTTCCCCTGGCTTGGGTTTGGATGACTTTTAATACTTTGTTCCGGAACACAATGATGACCACTTACTACCTCAAGAAGAAGTCGCGTCCAGGGAACCACGATTCTGCCGACTCACAAGAGACGCTGCATCGCACAGAGCCCAATGTGAATGGCCCTGATACGACTTCATCCACTGCTCTTGCTTCCTCATTACACCGCAGAGATCAGACGGGCGGCAGGAGCAGCATGAGCCATTAGCAGGGACAACGACAGCAATTCTGCAACGAATTGTCGGAGTGGTCGGAGACTCTCGTGCAGCCAGGATGCTTTGTTCTACTTCTTTATCAAGGAAAGCAGGAAGATTACGCTATCGTTCCTATGTTAATAAAGGACTCCGCAGACCTAATTAAGCAATAGAATTAAGCTCAAA
This sequence comes from Pestalotiopsis fici W106-1, assembly GCF_000516985.1. Taxonomy (NCBI): domain Eukaryota; kingdom Fungi; phylum Ascomycota; class Sordariomycetes; order Amphisphaeriales; family Sporocadaceae; genus Pestalotiopsis; species Pestalotiopsis fici. The sequence goes on from NW_006917098.1 coordinate 711,415, forward strand.
GAACCTGGTATAGTAGAAGAGGAATGCTGAGATCGATCTTCCACTGGTATCGAGTAATATCTATCGAGGTGGCTGAAGTGATTATGTTTCCTATTTCGAGCGCATCAGACCGTGCTCTATTGACGAGATTGATAGATCACTATTGCCGGCCAAATATCACCTGAGAATATAGGCGAGTATATTGGTCTATACCAAGTAGAAGACTTAGAAATAAAGATCTGCGAATTGGAAGGGCAAGGGGCGGAGTATTATGATGATTCTTTCTACTGTGTACCGGACACAATTTATAGGACTCGCCATTACGCAAATAAATGTCTATCGATTTTCGGAGAGTATGGTCTAGGATGGGAGTGTCTTTATATAGAGCATGACGAAGCATAAAGAAATCGTGAGGTATTGAAACGCCGGCTTATGATCAAGCTGATCTTTCGGGACCCGGGTTTCGCCAAATTCAATTTATCCATAGAAGAATTGGGTCTATTGATAAGTTACCAGTATATCCCCTGGTATGCTGATGTTAAAACTTATAGTAGCTAAAGTGTTTTTAGGGCTTTGCTTAGCAAAATTTATTAGAAGCCTTGCCAGAGATTGGAAGAGTTATTGTTTCCAGGATTGGTGATTTATGAAGAATGGCTTATAAATGGAGTTAGAATCACTCTACCGCTCTCAGCTAGTGCGACATTGTTCATCGCAGTTGTTATTGCATGGCTGATCTTTCGTGACTGGGGAGTGGCTTGGCAGGTGGGAGGATGTTTCGTAGCGCTTATAAGGTTCTCGCTAGACCTTGATCGATCGACCTAACCTTAGATAGCTTCACTATAAGGTGGCTACTCCTGTGCATAGGTCGATTGGGCTATGCAAGCCATTGTTGTAGTGTTGAGTGGCTAGCAGCTTACCGAAAGGGCAAAGTACACTAATGGTAATGATTCTCTCCCGCAGTAGTAAACAGATATATATTGAGAAGCTACTTCATGGATCGATGGGAGAAAACCAATTGCTGTCCAGCAGTATGGCACAGATGCTAGCCAAATCTCAGCCCGCGATAAACCACTCGACGACCAGCAAAGAATCCTTTTCATCAATTGATTATCCATCAGGTTTCAAGGCGTATCACGTTGCAGTTCGATTTCCAACATTGCTTAGTCATTTAAACGTATATAGAATACCAGACTGTTTGACTGTTGTGAAATAAGAGGGATCGCGTCCTCGACCGATAGACTTCTCGCGGCATGTATTTCTCTACCGCATGCAGCCTCACACAACAGGGATTTCTTGGTTCGAACGCGTATGCTCTAGGAGGACGAGCATTCAAAGTCAAAAACGATGCTCAATGATCCAACGCATAAACACTCATTGATGCGGAACCATTCTAGTCTGTAGGTCGTAGCTGGACCAAGAGTCTGCGAGCTCTCACTTGCCTGCACAGACGAAAAATCAGGTGTCTCATCGGGTATGACTTCGAAAGTCGAGCATGATTTTGATAAGCAGCATGCGTTGGCCGATGCTCCATTTGCAGTTGTGTTGGCTGACTCGGAGACCTGTGGCAATTGAAAACATGCTTTCGACTCCGTCGGGCCTGATAGAAGATTATACTTGTTCACCCTGAGTTGATTAATCAGAATCTCCATCTCACTCGTTATGCACCCCAGCAGCTCACGAAAGGCCGTGATCTGTTCTACTTCATTCGGTGATTGTCCGGAATGGTCCAATTCGAGTATGAAGTAGGCCAAAAGACCCTCAGAAACATCGAAGAATGTCTGCTTCCGCTGATGCCACGGATCGGTAAGAGTTTTGACCAGATGCGAAAAGCAAGATGGCTTTTTGCAAAGTCCAAAATCACGAGTAGACGAGCATCTCTAGATTCGTTGAAACTGACTATGACCCTTTTCTTGCACGCCATCGATCGCGTTTCGGGTGACGCTGATGAGTAAGTTTGCTTGGCAACTGCGACAGACTCGACTAACATCGGGCAGAGCTGAAACTAAAGAAGAGATTGAAAATCTCCTGGGTTCCGCAAAAAACACTAAAATGAACTTCATCAAGGCTGAAATCTTTGACCAAGCCGTCGAACACCACTACGAACCCAGCGACAAGGACAACGACTTTATTGCTACTCCCATCGATGACGACAACAACAACAACAACAACGAGAAGCGTCCAAATAGTCCAGAAAGCTCTGACTCTGAGAACGGAGATAGCGAAAGCTACGAGATTTCACTCATCCAAAATGGTTATGATTATTCAAAAGTCGACTTGTCCCAATGGGTTCAGAAGCATAAGTCAAACACCAGAATACCGCTCCAAATCATGCTTGTGCTCTCTGACGACCAGTTCGTGGAGATTGCAGATCATTTAAAGGTTCAGATGGCAGTTACTAGCTATGCTCTCGTTATAATCTCTGGCCCGAGTTCGCATCCACAAGCTAGGTCAACACTGCGGAGATCGATCGACGAGAGGTTCTCTAAAGCTTCATCGAAAGGGATCCCAGAGACTCAGTCGATCGCTCAGTCTGAAGACTCGTTGAGCGACGGTGGTATGGAGAGCATGACAAATACATCTGAGACAATGGAAGACAGACTTGGATCGAGTTGGAAGTATACCCTTCCCAATCGACAAGAAATGCCTCGATCACAACCAAGTCCTCGTGGAAATGAGAACAACCCAGCGGATCCCTTCTTGTATAAGGTGCGCCAGCCTAGGACATTCCCTAGCGGATTAGATCATGAACTTCCGCCAATAACACCGCAATATGGTCATGAGCAATACCCACGCATCAATGCGCAAACTTACCCACAAGTTCAGGGGTTTCCTTGGAATTACCCGCAGCAGACCGCTTCGTTTCCATATCTTTTTTGACAATCATTGGAATCAGAACAAGCCATCACCACCCAACCCGGTGAGGCAGCCATCCCGAGAACCGCCCAGGGAAGATCCGGAAAAGTTGGAGATGAAGAAACAGCTTGATGTTAATAAAGCTGAATATGTAAAGAGTGAGGCTAAGGAACAGAAAAGGGAGTTTGAGGCGAGGATAAGGGAGGAGACCGAACGGGAGTTCAGATATAAGTTGGAGGAAAGAGACAGGCAAGAGGAGCTGTTGAACAAGGAAAGGGCAGCTGCTGCGGAAAGGGCCAAGATAGAGATCGAGGAGGCGAGGTACATGGCCGAACAGGTCACCCGAGACCTAATGGAGAAGGAAAGACAAGCGGCCGAAGAGCGTAGGAAGGAAGAAGCAGCGTATATTGCACGGGCCCAGCAAGCAGCTCGTGACCAGATTGAGGCAGAGAGGCGTGCTGATGAGAGTCGTAAAAAGTTGGAAGCTGAGACGCTTGCCAGGGCAGAACAGGCCGCACAGTTCAAGCTTAGGGCGGAGATGGAAGCCGAGGCAGCAAAGAAGAATACCAAAGGGGGCTCATTATCTTTCTTCAAGCGATTGGGTCGTTAGTCTTGTTTGTGTCAGACTTGTCGCGTCGGTTATTTCATTCGCGATGATTATTTTATTATCGGACTCTTGGATTTCCACCTACTAAAATTCCCGCATCACACATCCTACATAATGAACTACACACAGAGGAAACAAGCACTGAACATGTCAAATCTTCTCCATAACTCGATGTCTAGAGTATCAGTTGTTCGCTAAAGTTGGTGCGTGGCACGATCACACCGACAGTTTAAGATTGTGAGACGAGAGAGCTGAGAAGCAGACATGTAAACTGTGGTGCGACTCGAAAGGGTTGATTTTGTGGTGGATTATTTTCGTCGTTGCATTCCAGCGTTTTGATTTACATGAACATCATAATCTTGCAGGAGCTCAGTGTTCAGGATGATAAGTTATTGACTGAAACTATGCGCCTCATTCCCAACGCCGTGGACGAATATAATTGAAATGCAAAAACATGTAGATCGCCATTTTACATCTCTTTGCCGTCGTGGCACCTGTCAACGGGAGGTTCTCTCTGGAAGATGTGGCTTACGAATTCGTAGTAACTCGGTTTTTCTAGCCTTGAGCTTGATACTACTTTTAACAGGTCCCTTATAAGGCCAGTGCCTGGATGGTAAGTAGCAGTGACTTCACGGACATAACGGGAACCCGAAAGTTTGAATGGAAAACGATTATGGAAGCTAGCTACAGGCCACGAGACTGATGATTATTAGGCGTTGATGATCTCTCAATCTAGATATGGCAAAGCGTAGCAAAAAGTGAAGTACAGAAGAGAGCGGAAAGCTGTAGTAGCTGCGGGGAAAATTATATACTAGTACCTAGGGTGGTGCCTAGCACCTAACATCCCTTATTAGTGAACGCAACACTAAAAGGGGTATATGGAGTGTTAGGTTCGATTCCTAATGGCGCTAGTTACTGGGGTATTTATGAAGTTATTTTTTTCTAATAGCGCTATTAGCTAAATAGTATACCTATTAAGAGGTTATTATAAGGCCGGGGTTTAATTCCTTTAAAGATTTTTAAGTTTAAAGATACGTCGTAAATCGAACGCAATAATTCGTACGCAATAAATCGCAAGCCGTCGTTAGCCGTACGTTATAAGTCGAACGTCGACTAAATAAAGCTAAGGGCAGCTCTTAGCATAATGGGGACTTGTTAGTGAACGCAACACTAAAAGGGGGTATATAAAGTATTAGGTTCAATTCCTAATGGCGCTAGTTACTAGGGTGTCTATAAAGTTATTCTTTTCTTCCCTAACTATATAGCGCGGCTATACGTGCGAAAATGGAAGGCTACAGGATGTTTTAACACATGATTGATTTTGATCTTGATACTTGGTTCACTCCCTATTGAGCTACCTATATGGATTATTGTGCCGACTAAATAGAAATGTTCTATAAAGAAACTACAACTTTGGTGGCAGAGACGCCCCCTTTGCATAGATCGATCCCGTTTTGAATGTTTTCAAGCCCACTTCCCACGACGGTGGGGTCGGGCTTTGCCAGAAACTGTCCAGTAGCCAATGCTTCCGGTAGAAAGTCGTTGTAAATTGCCGAGCCTACTTCGTTGGCCTTGAGATCGCTACCCCAGATAAACTTGGTCTGGACGCCTTTGCACTTGGCCTTGACACCGACCGAAATGTTCCACCACATCATTTTCAACACAGCCCAGATGAAACCAACCGGGCCCGTGGGCAGGTCGCTCATGTCGAGTGGAGTGCTGGCTTGGGTGACAAATTTGCGGCCGGGTACCGCCGCAACTATGTCGATGCATGCCTCCAGAGACCCGGTACCGATGGCATAGGCCCCAGCACAGGTCTTGTTCTCCAGGGCAGCAATAATAGCCGGGACGGTCTTGGCTGCTTTGTAATTGAAAACCAAGGACGCACCGAGGGATTTCAGGTATTCAAAGTTTTTGGTCGATGAGGTGGCTACCACTTGGTATCCTGCCGCCCGAGCGAGTTGCATGGCATTGCTCCCAACACTGGTCGATCCTCCTCACACAATGACCACTGCATTCTTCGACGAATCGGCCGGCCTAGACACGTCGGTCTCAGACAGTGGCTTTGGTACCGGCAATGCGAGGTAGTCCTTCATGAAGAGGCCAGACGCGGCCGTCGATAGTCCCAGGGGGAGGACGCTCGCCTGCTCGTGAGACAAGCTTTGGGGGATTTTGGATGCCAGGTTGTAGCGCAGTACCGTGTACTCCTGGAAGGCGGCTTCGCTGCTCCCGCTGGCACGCTTGTCCGTGCCAACGGCATGGCCGACGACGCGGTCGCCTGGCCGGAATAGCTTGCTTGCGCGACCGCCAGACCCAACCTCCTCAACTACTCCAGAGACATCATTGCCGACAATGGCAGGATACTTGAGCCATGAGAATATCAGGGTGCCGAGAAGTTGCACACCGACGTCCACCGGGTTTATGGCGACAGCTTTGTTTCTGATGACAAGCTCGTCGGGGCCCGGGGCGACATACGGAGCCGGGCGGACCTCTAGGCGCTTACTGTTTTTGTCGACAATGTATGCTGCATGGTTTCGGGGTGGCATGGCCACTAAACGTAGTGGAGAGAATCAGTGCAACCCCGAGCAGGATTCGTAAGGACGTGTGACAGATATCGGCGCGGTCTTCACAGCTCGGGAGTTCGAACAGCGTTCAACGGGATTTCTCGAGACTGTCGCCAAGGCTTTCTCTTCACAGTATATACTTGCGCTTCGTGTGTGGAGTTTGATGTCATGAGCGTGAGTGTGATTTCGCCCAAAATTTAGATTCGAAATATATATAGTCCGGGGCTGTAGTTTATGTCCGCAGGTATTTGGCATGGAAAAATAACCCAGCAGTAGATTCGGGATAGGCAGCAGGTGGTGAAACCAGGAAGGCGGGGTAAAACCGGACTATTTCCCAAGTCCACTAATATTCGGTAGTTACTCAACCTACGTTATGTATAACGCTGCTTGTGGAACTTGTGGATGTCTTAGTATATACATCGCCACTTGGGAACGTTTGAGTACTTTGACGATGGAGGCACATGAACCTTAGGAGTAGAACACTCATTCGAGACCCTGGTAGTAATTGTGAATCAAGGTGGTGCTTTCTTAATAAAGCTTGGTATGGTCCGAGTGGCTGGCCGTGGACCCCCCAGCTTCCATGCATCAGTTTCATTCGAAGATGTTTTCCAGGAGGCGGGAATTTGTTCTGATATAATCAAACAAAAGAAGGGGCCTATCTGCTCTGAAATAGCCGTCAAGTTACTGCACTACCAAACAAGTGCATGATTGTTTTCTTGTCCTTTATCAACACGTCATCAACAGGCATTTTTGCTGTTTGGCGTGACCCGTTCAATATTATGTCACCTAAAATGTCTTGGCCTAATGATGATTCTATCTTCTTGCCCGCATCCTTCGATCACCCTATACCTTATAAAAGAGAAAACAAGCTGCCGTGGCCGGTATTGTCAAGACCAACCAGAGCCATATTTCGGTTGCGTCCGAGAACCACTCATTTCCGTCGAAAAATGGCATCGAAAGAAGGGCCTAGTTTAGTAAAAGCCAAGTTAGATGGCTAGAATAATCATCACGCGCCCAGCTTCGATCTCACTTTATGTGGAACCGTTGAGGAACCGTACTCACAGCAAATGTGGCTCCTGGAAGAAAGAACATTGTAACGACAGCAATCTACGTGAAACAAGTCAGGCGTCATGATTCCGAATTACCAATACTATAATGACTTACAGTCTTCATAGCTACGCTGTCCCGCTTCATCTCTTCGGCCAATGCATGAGACGCCTCGGCCATTTTGTGGCTAAGATTCGCGCTGTTAATTCGAATGCGATTGAAGAGCTAGAGCGGGGCATACAATTAGGTAAACCATTAATGTCGTCAGAGTAATGAGTCTCTTACAAGCGCCAGGATGTTCTGGATCTTCTCGAGTTCCTCGGCAAATGCATGCGTAGCTTCAATCTGTGAAAGTACCTGGCTCAATCCTCGCGATGCCGCCTCGAAGCTTTCGGTGGCAGAGCCACTGGAGCATTCATCATCGTAGACAGGCTCGTAATGTGCCACTAGGTCAACAACGACACCTTCCAGAGACTTTAATTCAGACAGGTACCGGTGAAGGTGAGCGGCGATCGAGTGGAGTGCGCGATTGATTTGCGTCAGCCTTGCTGCCGGGTTGTAGCCATCCGTATCGCCATTATCAAGCTCCTTCTGCAGGTCAAGCTCGTGGATGATGAGCTGCTCATGGATGCTGTTCAAGGCGTTGGTCCACCAACGGGAAGCGCTGCTAAGATATACAAGATGTATATAGCAGCCATAGCCGGCGTCAACTCCGAGGCTCCTCCTTTGTTTCATCACCTCCTCTATTCGTTGGCTCGGCTCCAGCGCTACCTTGGGCCAGCCCCCGTGCATGAAATCGAAGGCGAGAAATGTCACTCGCTTAGATACCATTTCTATGCGTGAGAATATGCCAACACAGGACCGACGGATATCGACCATTGCGCCTGGCAACGGGAGCCTATGGGAAGGGTTCATCTGGCTGGGTCCGATGGCGTCGTCTAGTATCCCAGCGGCATCAGGCACGCCTGCCGGGACTTGGACTCTGATGAGAAGAAAGTACCAGAAATCAAAAGCAGTCTGATTGTTCAATCGTATTTTGCGAGATCCGCGTCCGTTAGGGAGGAAGTGCCGCGAAAGAGTGAAGACGAATGCCGGAGGTATCATCAGTCGATCTGCGAGTGCCCCAAAACAGGCTTCAGAAATCCGTAATTTATTGGCGTCAATAGGAGCCTCAGCTTTCTGGTTCTGAACAAGATATTTATAAATAAAGCTACTCGTGTCAGGTGTTCCATTCAGCATCAAGGTAGTCTACGCGGCAGCTTACAACAAGTCGTATCTTGACTTATCGTCGATAGATGATTATTCATAAAGAATAAACCTCATGCTCTTCCGAGTAGTGGTTTCTGAACATCGAAAAGGTTGCCTTACCAGCGCCTCAATATCTTCCTTGCGGATGAGGTCTGTCTTGACCGGCCGGGAGCCGGTTCTCTGGACGACATGGTGAATCAATGTGTTTTCTGAAAGCTGAGACTGTCCAAACTCCTTGAAAGACTGGGCAATGACGTTGCCGTGCTCACTTTGAGGCAATAGAGCCTTTTTAGTGAACGTTATTGTTTACTTATGTGGTGTTTCGTGAGGACTCACATCTCTGGCGCGTAATTAGCTGCCTGGGGATCACTCATTTTGGCCTGTTGTATACTGGCTCTCGTGAAGACGAGAGTCTTGGGTAGCTAGACTGAAAATCGTTTCTCGAAGACGAGTTCTGTCGTTTTGTACATATGTAAGCCACAAGCCTTGTACTACACGGATGAGCCACTTCTTTCGTAAAATATCAAGTACGCATGAGTGACTGGATTAACCCTTGAATAATCATTCTCCTGTGTGCAGCCGCACGCCAGCCACTAATGCACGGGGGTGCCCAATTGATAAAGCTTGGAGGCTCCCATGGCTGCGCGGTGGCGCAGCCGAGATTTATTGGTACTCTGTACAGTTTTTGCCGTGTCGTGGTTATTGCCAATTGGTAAATGCTCGGCCATGCAGTCAGCCAGCCATGTTGGGCTGGCCACCTGCCAATGTACATACCAGGGTCGCAGCCACCAAAAGCAAAAAGCAGCCCGCAATGGCGATTGCACGGTCGCCTGCCTCGCCTTTGGCAGTGTCATCGGACCTGTCTAGAACTATTAGCAGTGATACGTAGTGAAATCTACAAGGGATTCTCGCCAAATCATAACCATTTTGCAACATTTCCCCCCGCCGGTAGGATCAAACCAACCTTAGCTTTTCCGGCCCTTATTTACCAGCTTTGACCGAAAATGCCCAATCGACAGCACCGCAAACAGAGATTCCAAACGTCCAGCCTTGACCCGTCATGGATTCTGCCAGACGAAGAATCTGCCGCGGTCGGTGTCGCCTTTGCCAATGCTTCTGAAACTGCCTCAATTTCCGACAGGTCGGTTATGCAGCCCGAGCCTCGTGCCCAAGAACAGGCGGACGATTCCGACACGAAGATTACCAAACCAGTTCCCAGCGCTGAGGTACCTCCTGAGGCCGCTGCCAGTACCAATGTTTACAGCGTTAGCGATTCCTCAAATAGCGCGACCCATTCATCCGTTCGTTTGACGCCGCCGAGCCGTGAAGGTCAAGATAAACAAAGGTCGGAGAATGAAGATAGATTGGCTGTACCGCGCAGTCAAGTCAGAAGAAGGCGGAGAAAACGATACACAAGCAAACATGCCCCTGACTGGCTTGAAAATGATGCGGCGGACACGACTTCTAGAGAGGCCGAGGGCGCGGGGACTGCAATTTTGCATTCCAGAGTGGAAGGCCTTGGACTGCAGGATAGGCCTCGGGGGGTTCCGGTCTGGGCTCCTCCTGAAAGCAGGCCAATCCGTTCCGAGCCGGTAGCTGACGTACCCTCTCCATTCCCAGTGTCAATCTTTCGCATTTCGGGGACGTCTCACTATAGTTCTGGATACGACGCACCACCTATAGCACCTCAAACACCCTCAACGTATTCACCCAGTTACAGGTTTCAGTAGCACGTGCAATATTTCCAGCGGTTCAAACATATCAGAGCCCTCGACCATAAGACAAATAATTGTATATTACCGTCCAAACATGTACAAATGCATTCTCTACTCTCCAAAACCAGGTAGATTACCGTAAATTTCCTGTGAGAAAAGTGTCTGAGTCAAAGTAGTGGGAAGCAATATATTCCAAAGCAGAGAACTGCAAAAGTCTGCTAAAAGCATCGACTACATAACGATCGTAGTGTGTTCATATATAATTTCAAGAGAACGTGCTGTCCTTATCCAAGGTAGTCCATGAGTCCCGAGCCATTGGCAGCCACATTCAAGCCAAAATGCATTTTACCGTGTCGTGCAGCAAGCCAAAATGCCCCGACACTGCCAACGGCTAGACGCTTTGTGTGCTGGGTAAGGCAGAAGGGCGACTTCTTCTGCATCACGTAAGTACTCAATAAGCAAGTGCTAACAGAGCCTGATGCATATATCCAGCGGACTTATTGGTCAAGGAGGCTGAGCGCCGAGAATCCTGGCCCGTCAATACAGTAGTGCTACCCTCCCACAGCCCCGCAGTTATGATCTTAAAAGGAAGGTTGAGGTCCCGATCCGAATTTCGACCTCGAGGACCTTCAGCTATAGACACTGGTACGATAAAGAAGACGAAACAGAGATAGCAAAATCATGGAGAACCGTCTATCCGTGTCCACACCAAACCGACCAATTCCAAATCGTCAACGGGGAAGTTCCAGTAGCTAGATCCTCAAGAGTTTCAAGAGTAGTACAACCCATGTCGCCTTTCTGACAAATGGTTCCTGGTCCTGACCGTTATTATAGAATTGCGCTTGAAACGAGCAACATGGATGGGTAAGAGCCAGCTTTCCGCGGCTGATGCCTCCAACTCGGAGCAGGTCACTCGGGATAGCAGCTCAATGTCATCGCCCACGGAGTCACCTGTCAGGAGTCCGACTCCATCAGACTCCCGCAACTTTCTTGTTCCTGGTTCCCCACTGGGTAGGACGTTTTCCGCAGCGGGTGAACCCCCATCGCCAAGCCCGCACCATAGCCAACCCATCGCTCTCTCCGGAGACTGCCAGCCAGTCCCACCAATCGACATTCCAGAGGGTGAACTACGAGCCGTTAACCAAGTGACTGTCGCTTTTGCCATTGATATCTCCGGAAGTACGGCAGGGAGCATCATTCGACAGGAGAAAGACGCCATTATGAGCGTCACATCGACGTTCGACTCTACGAGCCTCAGGCACCAATGTACCGTCCTCCCATGGTCACATAAATCCCACTCGCCGCTGAAAATCGACGAGATTGAAGAGATCAATTCTGGCGGAGGGACAGACCCTTCTGTTTTGCTCGAGAATCCTGTCTTTAGATCGCAGCTCCAAAGGTCGAATCTCTGGTTTCTTTTGACAGATGGCGAAATTTACAAGCCGGTGATAACCAAATTTGCCAATGCCATACCTGAGGCGAGGATACACGGAACTGCATGTGTCATTATCCTTTTTGGATACTCGAGATCATCTCCCTTAGAATGCAACGTGTCAGTTGGTATGTCCGTTTTCGCTGTGGCGCCGCATTGCATCTTCTTATTTCACGATGTTCGTTCAGCCAAAGTGTATATTCTCCAGGCAAAAGGCTGCTTCTCAAGTCTGCTCCCAGAGACTGAACGCTTCACTTCTTTTGGTACAGAGACCCGCTGGGATGAATTGGCTTGCATCACCTACAAGTCGCTGGCCCAGGTCAGGATCGCATCTCTCTCTCCGATATCCTTATTAGCATCAAAGAGGCGTGCTCTCCGTCCTGAGCAATCAGAGCGGCGGACGAGTCCAATAAACCATCGGCACACGTCAGGTCGCGCTGAGAGAGAGCATCAGTCCCAGCTTCGCTATGGCAACAGCACTTACCCTAGGGCTGCGCGGTCCAGTAAGCCCAAACAGCACGCTCGAAATTTGCTATTCATGCCTGGATTTGAGGGCACCAGAATCCTTTCGGATAATGACTTCTTCTCACCAAATTATGATACCTGCGCGCTATGCGGCGAACACAAGTCGATCCAGACACTCTTACTATCCACCAATAGGAACGGCGACGATGAAACACCAGACCTTCCCAAGGCGAACCGCAAAGCCCGACACAAGTATCCTCTGGTTCTTGGTAGTTACCCCGAGACGGATGTCATTCTGCCGTTCATGACTTGCGACGCTTGCGCCTTCGTCCTCCTCGAGGTAGGAGAGCTACCGAACGGAGACCGAGTCACGGCAGCACTCCCAATGGTCTCTCTATACAATGAGGTGAACCGCAGCAAGTGGCTCGAGCTTCTCAGCAGTGCCTACGAGCACCGCTTCCATGAACGTATCGTTTTTCTTGTCTTCCTGTCGTCCTTGTGCTCCGCTCTCGAGGACCTGACCACCAACGACGAACCCGGCTCATCCAGTCTCATTAGGGTTCTCGAGTCGTGCTGCATGACCCTGTGCCAGCTGCCGGGAATCTCGACCATAGCGGGCTTCACGCCCGTTGGCAGCCCCATTGCAAACATGGTGGACGATACGATGCCATTCGCGACGACCATTGGGGTAGCTTTCAACCGGCAGGCTACCCCGGGCTTGGAGCTACCCTGCCTGACGTACCCGATTGAAGGATTCTTGGCCATCGTTCGTCTAGCCAGCCTGACTGAGGACATTGAAGGTTATTCAATCGAGTCAATGGTCTGGAAGAAGCTCCTATACCACATGACAGGCCAGCACTGTGTGCTGCAGAAGCAACAGGGTGCCATGGAGGCGGATAAGACACTGAGGTCTGTGATCTACAGTGAAAATGTGGTTCAGCCTGACGGAATCGACGGTGGAAAAGAGCCGGTCCCGATTCTCTCATTTTCCATTTCTGCGCTGAGCGACACGCACCTGCTTCAACCATCATCTGAGATCATTGACCAATTCGAACGCATGGAGCAGTATTTCCTGCCCATCAAAGACACTACCAAGTACCACGCTGCCATGGCCGTGTTCCTACACCTGCTTAGTGCGTCGGTGGTTGACTCCGCCAGGATCCTAGATGCATCCGACTTTTTTCTCCATTTGCGGTACTCTCAGGACATTTCAACCTTGTTTTTATGATGTGTTCGATGACCCAAAACTGATAACTAGCGAGCAAGTATCCGCTATGGTGCACGCCGCGTATAATCTACAGCCCATCTAGTTAAGTGGGCCGGTTTCCAGCATGCATCCATAGGTACCTAGGTAGTCATAGTACAAGATTTTATGATCAAGTCCGGGACCAGATATTATGTAGCCTTCAAAGAAAAGGAAATTGTGACATAGTCTACGCATCTATATCCACGATGATAGCCTAGCTAGTAGCTACCATAGTGGAGCTTCACTTTTGGTCTGCTAGCGCAGTGGGTAGATGCGATAGAAATGATAAAGGCTGCTTATATTAATACAAACTCGACTGGGTAAACAACATGTACAACCATTATTTTCTGGTCCATCGGTGCCAGTCAAGGTTGGCCCAAATGTGTTCAGTAGGCCCAATAAGGCAGTTGGTTTGCCAAACGCTGGATCGCGTAATAGCTGGGTGATGAGCTTTGGATCGCAGGTGAAGAGGACGTTTTGAGTGGGAGAGACGGCAATGAGCGTGTCAGCGCCGGTGATGGCAAATGGGCTATACTTCTTGGCGGATGGGGAAGAAGGAATAGACGGAGCAAAGGCTGCTTGTATAGGGTCATCTGGGTTGGAAGGTATCCAGAGTGCCATATACGATCGAGGAGGAGCAAACTGCTTTCAGTCAGCCAATTTTGTGCGCCAAAAGTGGTCCATGTTTTGTCCCGAGCGCCCGAATAGTTGGGGGGGGGGGGGGGGGGCGTGGGGTTGTCACGCACGGCATCCATTGCTCCCTGCGCTTCTTTGGAAGCAAGTCCAGCAGCGGAAGGAAAAGACTTCCGGCAATGAGCCATGGAACGCTCGTTAGATTTGTTGGAAGCAAAACGTATTCGAAGCCAGAGGACTTGGCATGAGCGCGATTCTTGAGCAAGCCAAAGCCTAGAAAGCCTAGAGTCGCAGCAATGACGCTGAAGGTCGATGTCGCTAGTAAGGAATACATAGTGGTCAGGTAGGCCAGCGTCACTGCTAGGTGGGTGGAAGCCAGGTGGATGGGAAATGTTGTGGTGAGCAATCTAGCGCTTTCGCCTCTCCGGTTTCTTGGTCCGCAAAGGCGTTTGGCGCCGGTTAGTGAGGCTGGCAGGGTAGGAAAGCAGGCTATGGACGAGAGGGAAAGAAACGCAGAAGATTGATGACCTTTGAAAACTGCTGTGTGTTTCTTGATCTGTGCTTGGAAATCCAGCTTCTGCCTACAAGCCGCGTGACGGGAATGGAAATGGCTGTCTCATTCATGGCTGCAAGGGACTCTCAGGTCGCCTGGATCCCTGGAGGTATGAATGGATGCATGCATTGTGCGATTCCATACAAAGAGTGCCTCAAAGTCCGAGTCAAGAAATATTCGCTGCCGAGCAACCAACACGTTGCTGGATGATACATGACCCGGGAGTATCCGATCTGGCCAAGCAATCGAATGAGACCTAGATTCCTCTTCTCCCTCTTGTTCGTGGACCAAACAAGTGAAATCTGCAGTCAGCGTGGTGTTCGGGTACTGTAATTGATGTACCCATACAATACCTCCAGGGGCTGTTTAGTGAGAGTTGGGAAGGTTGGGGATTATGCTACTACCCCGCCAATTCCTCATTTATGCTGACTGACGGTTATTGCTCGGATATATACGCTTACCTAACATCAAGGATCATTGCTATTAATTATTACAACTACTACGGCAAATCGGCAGTGAGAAATTAAAAATTGACAATATCAGACAGCATCTTCCGGATACCATAGTAATACTAGATTGAACTTAATTCTTGGAACATTTTATGTAAGGAGACAAGGAATAACAAGTTCAACGGCATCCAATATTGTGCTCATTGCAATTGGAAGACCAATTGCCACCAGCGCTCGAACCCGAGTACTGTTCGTGCTTGGTTACTCTTTCACCATTTCAGCAAGTCGGATCGCCCAAACACGACCCAATGCAGATCCTATCTTGACCATTGGTCCTGATACTATCGTATTTAGAGGCCGATAGTCCGGTGGCAACCAGATTAGATTATCGCCGTTTTGGACAATCCAAACGTTATCAGCACTAATGCCATATTTGTAATAGCTACGGTTGCTTGCTGAAGCAGCTTGACTTGATGGTGCAGAGTCGATAGAAGGCGAATCAAAAGTAAAATAGCCCGTGTTCGACAAAATATGAGACGGATTATCTGGTTCAAACGATAAGTAATAAATACAGTGGTTTACCTTGATTGTTTCCACGCAGACGCCGGATACAACGTCCCACAGCTTGATCGTCTTATCGTGTGACCCAGATACTATCCTGCAGCCATCAGTTGAAATCGCCACGGCCCTGACTCGCGAGGAGTGGCCTCTGAGCGTCTGTAAGCAGGCGTCCGACTCGGTGCTCCAAAGCTTCACCGTGTGATCGTCGGAGCCGGACGCCAGCTGGTAGCTATCGGTCGAGAATGCTAGAGACCATACTGCCGCGGAGTGGCCCTGAAACGTCTGCAGGCACACACCGGATGCGACGTCCCAAAGCTTAATAGTATTATCATCTGAGCCAGACGACAGTCTAGATCCGTCGGTTGAAATAGCAACGGATCTGACCGGGTAAAAATGGCCCTTGAATGTTTGCAAGCAAGCGCCCGATTCGCTGTTCCAAAGCTTAACTGTTTCGTCGTCGGAGCCAGACACCAGCCGGCGGCCATTAGTCGAGATTGCTATGGACCATACGGCTGCGGAATGACCTCTGAACGTTTGGAGGCAAGTGCCCGATTCGGCGTCCCAAAGCTTGATTGTCTTATCTTCTGAGCCGGACGCCAGCCGACGACGGTCAGCCGAAATTGCCACGGACCATAATGGCAAAGAATGGCTATTGAGCTCTTGTAGGCTGGCATTCGACTTGGCATCCCAGAGCTTGATCGTATTATCTTCGGAGCCGGATACCAGCTTATCTTTATCGGCCGAGATCGCTACAGAATAAACCGAGTTAGAATGGCCTGGAAGCGTTTGCAAGCAGGCGCCTGATTCCGCGTCCCAGAGCTTGACTGTTTTGTCTTCTGACCCAGATATTAGCCGGCGGCCGTCAGTCGACATTGCCACTGATCTGACCCAGTAGGAATGGCCTTGGAAAGTCTGCAGGCAGGTGCCTGACATAGTGTCCCAGAGCTTGACCGTATTATCGTCGGAAGCAGAAGCTACCCTATAACTATCGCTCGACATTGCCACAGAATTGACCGAATCAGAATGGCCTTGGAGAGTCTGCAGGCAGGCGCCTGATTCGGCATCCCAAAGCTTGACCGTATTATCATCGGAAGCAGAAACTACCCTATCGCTCGACATCGCCACGGAATTGACCGAGTTAAGATGGCCTTGGAAAGTCTGTACGCAGGTGCCTGATGTAGTGTCCCATAGCTTGACCGTATTATCGTCGGAGGCAGAAGCTACCCTATCGCTCCAAATCGCCACAGAATTAAGCGAGTCAGAATGGCCTTGGAGCGTTTGCAAGCAGGCGCCTGATGCGGCGTCCCAAAGCCTGACCGTGTTGTCGTCGGAGGCAGAAGCTACCCTATCGTTCGAAATCGCCACAGAGTTGATCGAGTCAGAATGGCCTTGAAGAGTGAGTAAGCAGGCGCCCGACTCGGCATCCCAGAGCTTAGCTGTTTTGTCTTTTGAGCCGGATGCTAGTCTGCGGCCGTTGGGCGATATCGCCACGGAATGGACCGTAGAGGAATGGCCCTCGAGGGTCTGTAGGCAGGCGTTCCAATCCGCCTCAACTTCCGGTGCCAATTCTATCCAAGTAGGGTATTCCTTTTGAAACAGCCATTTGATAAGACTGTTCGTCGGGCTGAATATGAGCGCTGACGTGTACGTCTGCAATGGAGCAATTCCAATGCCCCCTTTTTGTGAAAAAAGAAACCGACGAGCATCGTAAGCAAGACGTTGCAGCTCCTCGGAGTTAACGTTTGCCTAAAAGAAATTGGTCTTTCTATCCATTGTGATGATGAGATTTAACAGAAATGCGTGCTTACCAGGACTCTTGCCAGCGTTTGCATTGCTTGAACACCTTCTGGGATGTTGCGCATCAAACTTAGAGCCTCAAGCCACTGCAGGAATTTGGTCTTGAGAAAGTACAGAGTGATATTGATCACTGAGTTTTCGTTTATGCCTCCTTTTGTCACGAGCTCTGCGTCTTCAAGATGATCTGCCCAATAAACACAAGAGTATCGAATACGCGACAGCGGATCAGGAGAAGGAGTCTTAACTTTATGAGTCAGATATCCAGGGTTGCGCAGATTATAAATGTCACGCCTTAAGGTGTTGCATAAACGATCCATCGAATCTGCGAAGATCTTCCCGTGTTGGCGTTGAGTACCAGATCGTACAATCCTGTGTGAAGCTTTCCCGAGCAGGAATTCTTTTGCGGACTGATGAACGAAGTAAACCGTCCCTTCGCGAAGTGTGAGGAAGGAGCCGCATAATTCAATGATGCTTTGAACTTCATCTTGGTCGAGGTCTTCGGTAGAGCGGACCAGGCCCTTTAACTCATCTAAGGTTATTGGTCGATATACTATCGAAACTAGGGCCAGGATCTCGCGACAAATTTTGGCATCCACAGACTCAAATAAATGTTCAGTCATCCTCTCGTAAAGGTCGTCGAGCCCTGCAGGAAATGAATTCAACATGCTTAGCGTATGCCTCTCTGCAACCTTGGGACTTGCAAGCTCCTGGCAGACCAGGGCTACCCACAGGAAAGTCCCTTCGGCGTTTCCCATCAAGTGGCGTCGCACAGCTTCTTTTGTTGTGTCTTTTTTATATGGCTTGGTTCTTGCCAGCTGGTCTACCTTGTAGTCGATAAAGAAGTTGACAGCGTTGGTGACCGCATTTTGATTCACCTCGAGTTGGAGCGTATTGAGGTGCTTTGCGCTATTGAGCTTTGCTTCTATGTCTGGCCAATTACGACTGGATACAATCCATCGTACTTTCGGGCAATCAACGATAAATCCAAGAAGTTGTTCCCTATCGATAGAGCACTCGTCTAAGGCATCGATAATTATAATAGCGTTTTTCACACTCGGGTCGTTCAAGACAGCGATCGCGATTTGTCGAACGTCGTACCAAGCGTTGGCACCAGCGAATAGCTTCTCTCCTTTATCATCATACTGCTTTTGTATATGCTGAATAAGCAAATCGTTTTGGCTGGCAAGGTGATAAATCAATCCCCGTAACACAGATGTCGCGTTGTTCAGTACGTTTATAGTGGCTTGGCAAAAGAAATAGGCCAGTGGGGCTGAGAAGTCTTTTTGCAAATGATCAATAATACCACAAAGAAGCATCGTTTTGCCTTTTCCAGGATCCCCTCTGATCCAAAGAAGTCGATTATGAGGGTCGTTGCGAAATCGATTGAAGTTTTCATGCGTGAGAATCCAGGAGTAAGAACCTGCAAGTAAGCCGCCTTTGGTTTCTTCGATACGCTTTTTGTCGATGCGCGGGTCCGTCACGAAAAGGTCACGTAAGCACTGCCTGTCTTTGTCGTCTCGGTTTCGTCTTTCTTGTTGTCGAGTTTGATCCCGAATAGTGAGGTTCACTTTGGCAACTTCGGTACCAACTAATTACATTTTCGTCAACACTCGATTCTGGAGGACAGACTTAAAAAGCGCGGAAACACGTACCATTGAAAAGAGTATCGACGAGCTTCTGCTCAGCCTCTACCCTGCCAGTCCCGACTTTGCGAAGAAGGTCTTTTGCATAAGCAGCCGCTGCCATGGCTGCATAGCCTTGCCACTCTTTGCTTTTATGTGTATCCGAATAATCACAGATGCCACGGATGATGAGGCATGGGAAATGGTTCATAAGCCCGGCAGCCTCCATTTCAAAGCACAATACGTCCTTCTCAAATGAGAGCCGATCGCGCATATATGCATCCCTCATTAGCTGGTTTGCCGAAGCAATAAGTCCAAGATGAATCATTGGGCCATTTTGATGCGCTTGGAGTCGCGCAGGTCTCGTAACCAACTGCGATGCATCGACACATACGGCTGTGCACTCCTGGTCTTTATCTCCGGCATGCTTATACACAGAGCTAAACAGCCTATCCGTACTTGGGTGCGGCTTTCCGTACTTCGCGCGTAAATGTGGCTTTTTATCGAGAATACGAATAATATTCCTGTCGATGCTATTGCCGTCGCTTTCATAATCAGCCTCTAGGATAGAGATTGCCCTCAATAGGCATTGTGGTGGCTGATTTAGGTGTCCAGTCACCTGAAAGCTCTCATTTTGGATAGTCTTGCCGAAATCATATTGAAGCACGCCCCCCAAGCCCGAGCTAGGTGAGCTTACAACAATATCGCCGAGCCGAATGTCATGTCTTCTGCTAGGTGCGCCACCGCCGATGCCAACCATCAAAGCGAAGCGTAGCTTAGGAAAGCTGTGCGCCATGTCTCGAGCAATGATTGCAGCGCTAACAAGACCATATTGCCCGTAGGGCAATGCAACGATGACAACATTATGCCTTCCAATCTTTCCGAGAATATACGTATTATCGTCGTGGTCGGGTAGCTGGTCTGCGTCGTCATGTGTCTCATCCAGAAATTGCTTGGCCGCAACGAGCTCTGTTCCAATAGCACAAATCCATGCAACCGTATAAATCGTCAGGTCGGACATATTTCATAGTCATCGGTCATATTGAAATGGGATACCATTGCGCAGACCAAGACATGAAGTGTTTGAGTGAGGGAACGTGATACGTTGGACACGATAGGATCAACCCGCTCCATTAAAGGCCTTGTGGAAGGCAGTGGTGAGTCGTCATGGTTGTCTATGCACTTCCGTGGCGATGCTGCAGCTGTATACCTTGGGTCAATAGCTAGCGAAGATCAAGTAGCCGTGCAGGGGGATGAAGATACACCGGTCTGATCTGCCGGCGAACCAAGCACGATTCCAGCCCACCATCTCGCTTTGAAGCTTTGCTATCGTCATCCCGACACTTAGTGTTTCTTGCCAATCAGCTCGTTATTTCTCGGACGATGCGTAAGATCGAGGACTTCCGGAGTTGTTTAGCCAGGGTATAAGTCTATGGCTGTTACCATTTTGTAAGAGCCGGTCAGCCTCAGATATAGTGGCGCAGCGTTGTTGTCGGGTAAAGGATAACAAAAACTGATTCGGATTATATGAGAACACGATATCACCACAGTTGTGGGTCATATTCAATGTTTTGGTATCATGAGTCTGACCAACCCATCTGCAGGCTGAAGATTTTCGCAATGAACTCGTTCTAGGATTTGATCCTTTTGAGAACTTGTGTCTTCCTTGCGTGCTTGAAAGTCTTGATAGCCTCGAACATTCAGCACGGTGTTCTCAATTGCCTGAGTTGAAAGCCCGCTTCATAGTTTCAAGCTCTCTTTCATGACTAGTAACAGCTGTTTCTCTAGTCATCCCCGGCGTCCTTGGCCGATTCAATTATCGTTGGGGCCATTACGATATGAGCAACCCTGTACCCCAACATCTCTGGATGTGGAGGGTAGTTGCCAGCTCTAGATTCAATGCACCTATGACCGAGCGGCCGGTGTGAGAAACATGCAAATCCTTGGTGAGGAGGCTGATCGCATACACTATACAATTTATTGGTTTATGATATCGATCTGCGGGGGCATAGTTGGGCCGCAGTGCTGCCTAGCTGTTCTTCTACCCTGTTCCACCCTGCGTTTTTGGTTATGGTCCCACCTTGATCCACATTTTTACGTTCTGGCACTCATTTCCAGGAGATCAATAAAAAATCATATATTCACTACCTGCTTGCTGATCTCGCTCGCTTTAGGAACATGCACCGTTGCAGGGAGACGAACATGCGTCTTGGCCGAGACAGATACGGGTGAGAGGCATATCGAGATAGGGAAGAAGGATGCTTTATGAAATTTATCTTCTTTTGGTGTAGCTTGAAGGCGAGGAGGATTCCGTGATGTAACACAACCTTTTCGCAAGCCAGTCAAGAATTTCAGACAAATGCACCTATAATAGCATTCGTGCGTGTTGCTGTGACTATACCGCTGAGCGTGGGGGCGGATACCAATAATGTCGCATCTGGACCCCCCTTGGAAGTTATGCGGTATAACGAATCCGGCTGTCAGCCAGACTGACATCCAAATTCAGCCAGACTATTGCTTTTGTCATTGCGCATCCATTCTCCACCGCCCTTGCCCTTGAGCAATTCCCAGCTCATCGCGGGTTGGTCCTCGACGAAATCTCCGATCTTCTGCTATAGGTACAGGTCTCACCTACCGCAAGTACTCTTCATTTCTTTGCAAGAAGGTATCGTATTGAGTTATTTGCGTTACAGACTCCTCCACGCATTCGCTCAAATTGGACGATAGCAGGGTTGAATCAAGATTATGCTACGGAGCACTTGATTATAGGCGCTACTTACGGCGCAGCGTGGCACAATCTTGAGGTTGCGACGAAACTGGATAGCTACAGACTAACTGCAAGAGCCGAGGCTTTCGAAAAATGCCTGCCTTTCCGGAGCTTCGTCAGGCTAGGTGGCCATATTGCAGCAGGGTTTTGACACCCACATGGCTCGCAAGTACACTACTGAAAAGGGCCTTACAGTATACGCTGCGTCGAGCTGAAACGTCGGCGAATCAGATTCGATCGCAGCCCATCATCTCTTTGTAGCCTTGCCATAGCAATCACAGCAACTGGTTTTTCTTACCACTCAAGTGCGCATGGGCGATCTCATCTGTCTTGATTATTAAGTCGCGACGGCTGTGCTGCCCTTGAAAGAGGGTGGAACTCGATCCGTCTTCTCGGTGCCGAAACCTGCTTACTCGATTCGTCTCCTCGGTGCCGAATCCTGTTTTCTCTGTGAGAAGAGTGACCGAAAGCGACCAATCCTATATCGGAAGGAAAAAAAAAAAAAAAAAAAAAAAAAAAAGAAAAGAAAGAAAAAGCTAGCCCCGGCATGCCACAACGACCCATTTGGGCACGCAATGAAAACGGCGAAAACTACAAATTTACAAAGTCATCAATTCATCACTGATCCGAATACTGGGCGGCCGCTTCTCAGACCATCTATGGCAGAGTGGACGGGATGCCAAGTTTTCTAAGAGGTATAGTCGTATGTATCAGTGTTTTTCGTACTCGTATTTATATTAGGATCATATTCTAGAGGGGTTCTCTATAAAAGTGAGCTGGCAGGGACCCACTCATTTTCTATCACGTTGGCTGCCAAGCGGCGCCAGCTGCAACGGCATCTTCAAATTTCAACCCTGCGCATCTGAAAGTGATGATATCAGCATTGTTGAAGGGCAGCTCGTAGGGATCCATAATTGAACCCATCCTAGTTCATCCAACTCTGGGGATCTGTAGTCGCCTATAACCATGAGATGACACCGGCGGCTTGATTTTGTTGTGGATACTAGAAAAGTCGCGGCGAGATGCGGTATGCCGATTTCCTCATCGACTTGGCCTCGGTCGTCCAAGCTTCGAGGTCCGTCGCTTCTAGACATCTGGAGCTGCGTGGGAGGCAACTGGACCGCTACGGCAAGACGTCGAGTATAGTGCGATCCATCAAGGGTCAGAATGCACGAGCACCGAGGCCGGCAGGCTCAACAACAGATGCATTTACAGCCTCGCAATCAGATGCTGCCGCGTCGCATGCATCGGCTCCGGGCTCGGAACCTACCGGAGTGAACCCCCCTGGATTTGAGTCTTCATCGTCCAGGCCGGTACATGAGCCAACGCTGTCGGAGCGGCGCAACGCATACCAGGACCTCGCTCAAGGGTCATCGAAGCAGCCTGTTCCTGAAGTCCCACTTACGCAGTATGATCAAGGACGGCCTGGCTTTCATCCTGCAAATCCCAGTGATGCCGCGCTTCATGCCAGTCTGAATGAATCAGCACCCAAAGCGCCTGCTGCTGCTGCTACTGCTGCCGCCGCCGCCGGAGAAGATGTGCCGCCAGAAGTGGATGTCAACATCTTTCACACTAATCGTGGCGCCTCAATGCTCGATGGCCACAAGGACTATTTGGGCAAGATACGGCCTGCGACGCCTCCTCCAAAGCCAAGCTGGTTCAAGGACTTTGGTCATGATAAAAAGGCCGAGTCACCAGCGACAGCCGTCCCAGAGCAAACGAAGACGCACGAGCCTGAATTACAAGCGGCAGAGTCGGCAAAGTCTGCTGAATCTGGGGCGTCTGCTGATGTAAGCGCATCAAAGGATGAAGTGACCATCTCAACACAAGATCCATTGGAAACTCCAAAGGCAGAAGAGGTGCCGGAACCCAAGCGTCAAGGCGCAGAGAAGGAGCATACAGAAATGGTCAAGGAAGTATTGGCTCAAGCAGAAGCCACGGCACCGGAAACAAGCACTATGGCGCCAGCCATGGATACGGCCAAGCCAGCCTATGCGCTCCGCGAATCCAAGGTTCCCTCCTCCAGACTCGGTCGAATGTGGAACTATGGCAGTCTGGCTGCGGGCATGCTCGGAGGCGCCATCAGCGAGGGAGTCAGCCGCGGCTTCGGCGGTGGCTCTGGCCAGGGATCGGTATTGCTGAGTTCTGGTAACATGGAACGTCTCGTCTCCAAGCTCTCCCAGATGCGAGGTGCCGCCTTGAAATTGGGTCAAATCATGTCGTTCCAGGACTCCAAAATGCTCCCTGCACCGATCCAAGAGGTCTTGCAGCGAGTACAGGACCGCGCCGACTATATGCCTGCATGGCAACGCGACCGTGTTCTCACGGCTAATCTTGGAGCCGAATGGCGAGACCTGTTCTCCGAGTTTGAGGAGACGCCCATTGCGGCAGCCTCGATTGGTCAGGTCCACCGTGCAACGTTGAAATCTGGCGAAAAGGTTGCTGTCAAGATTCAATTCCCTGGTGTTGCCGATTCAATCAACTCTGATCTGGACAATCTTTCCATGCTCCTCCTGGCTACCAAGATGCTGCCGCGTGGTCTGTATCTCAACAAGACCATTGACAATGCCCGTGTGGAATTGGGCTGGGAATGCGACTACGACCGCGAGGCCACCTGCGCCCAACGATACCGCGAGCTGCTCGAGGGCGAGGAGGACGTCTTTGTCGTGCCCAAGATCTATCCCGAGGCATGCGGGAAACAGGTGCTGACCATGGAGTTCATGGCGGGCATTGGCGTCACGCGCGTCACGTCGTTTACGCAGGAGCAGCGCGACTGGATCGGCACTCAGATCCTGCGGCTGTGTCTGCGCGAGATCACCGAGTTCCGGTTTATGCAGACGGACCCCAACTGGACCAACTTCTTGTACAATGCCGAGACGGAGAAGCTGGAGCTGCTCGACTTTGGCGCCTCGCGCGAGTACCCCGAAGAGTTTGTCACCATGTACGTCAACCTGCTGGCCGCGGCGGCGCGGTCGGACCGTGACACGGTCAAGGACCTGAGCGAGCGGCTGGGCTACCTCACGGGCCACGAGAGCAAGACCATGGTCGACGCCCACTTGGCCAGCGTGCTCACGCTGGCCGAGCCGTTCCTGCAGAGCGCCCCCGACGTCTATGACTTCCATGACCAGACCATTACGGAGCGCGTCAAGGCGTTGATCCCCGTCATGATTCGTGAGAGATTGGCCCCGCCGCCCGAGGAAACCTATAGTCTGCACCGGAAGCTCAGCGGTGCCTTCTTGCTCTGCGCTCGACTTGGTAGCCAGGTCAGGTGTAAGGAGCTCTTTGAGCAGGCCCTGCTAAAGACAGACTTGGAGGTCAAGAGGTAATGTGTATCATATTTTGAAAGCAATGACGAGGAAACAAAACTGTATCACCACTTTTGTACACATGAAACAGATGATGGACCAAAACTGTTGCATCATAGAGAAGCGAGGCACCAAAGCCTAATGGTATCATAAAACAATATGTAGACTATTCTCCACGAGCCAAAAGCTAGACCATTCTTCTCCTGATCTCGTAGTTTCTTTGATTTCTTCTACTCCCCAAACATTGCCGCCTATCGTGCTCGTCTCTCCATGGGCAACTCCTTTCTCTCCTTGGCCACATCCTTCTTCCGACGGCGCACAATGGCCTTGTCGACCTGCCGCTTCTTCATGCCCTGGAAGCGCTCGGTAAAGACGCGCTTGCGCTGCTCGCTCTTCTTGAGGTAAAACGGCTGGCTCTTGACGCCCTGGCGCACCAGCTCCTTTTCCTTTTTGCGGTGCTCGTCAATGACGCGGTGCTCGGCGTCCCGGCGCTCCTGGGCCTGCTTGCGCGACTGCATGCTCGCGAGCTCGCGCTCCAGGCGCTGCTTCTCAAAGGGGTCCTTGGTCTTCTTGATGCGCGTCCGCAGCGCCGCCATTTCCGAGTCGCGGTACGAGCCCAGGAAGGCATAGTTGCGCCGCAGGGCGTCCTGGGCGCGCTCGGCGTCGGCGGCCGTGCTGTGGAGGGGTGGTCCGAAGCGCGGGTCCCGCGCCGCCGGCTTGCTGGCGCTGGCCACGTCGACGACCTGCCTCCGCCGCGTCACGGGCTTCTTGGACGTCATTTCGGCCGGTGCGTGCTTGTGCGCTCGTCCTGCCACGGGCTTGATCTTGCTCTTGCCGTGTCGGTCAAACTCTTCCGGGGACGAGTCCGAGTCCGAGTCGTCTCCAGATTCTTCATCGCCCGGCTTCTTGTGTTTCCGCCTCGAGACCGCGGGCAGTGATGCCTGTGCCTTGGCGAGGGCGCCGAAAGATATTTGCGAGGCGGCTAGCGAGGGGTTCGAGGGTTCTCCGTCGTCGCTGTCGTCCTCGTCGTCCTCGTCTTGAGATTGTCCGTCCTCATTCATCGCAGATCCCGACAACGAGGCTCCGTCTTGGTCTTGGCTGTCGTCTGAGGCGTCATCGTCGTCGTCTTGATTCCCGTCTTGCGACGACTCGCTCTCGTAGTCTTCTGCAAAGTCGGGCTCGGGTTCGTCTTTTCTGGCGCGCACCCGCCTTTGCAGTCCCGAAAATGGGAATTTTCGTTTTGATTGCTGTGAATGATTCATAGCTTCGCCTGTGCTAAATTGTCACAATTTGAGAATATAAAGTCAGAATTTTGGAAATAATTGGGAGATGTTGCAAGAGCCGATGCGGGAATCAACTGATTTTCTTGAATTCTTATCGATAAAGCAAGAACACAGCCAGCTCACATTAATGCATACATAGTGGGTGGGTAATGTGGGGTATGTTTCAAGTGGATACAATACACGACTTATACTACCTAATCTTTTTGGGAATCCAAGGTTTGTGTATTCAGTACAAATGAACAGATCTTGGGTTTCAAGTTAGTTGAATAAAGTGCACAAGATCTAATTGCCTCCCACAGCCCACTGGAAATAGCCGTCAAGCCGGAGGTCCCGGGGCCTGATGCTTTTATCCGCCAGAACGAGAGTTGTATCCATTACCTTAATCAAAGACTCAAAGTCAACTTTCCACAAACCTCAACCTAGGTAGGTATATATGTGTGCCCAGGTCCCTGATACTGAACAGCACATGATTGGCGGAATCGCTGGCATATATATCAACATTTGAAGTAAATAAAAGGCATTTCTGTTTCTTGTCTTATATATCGATTTGTCCTTCTATGATTTGGCAATGTATAACTATCAATTGCATCATGGGATTGAGGGCGACTATCAAAAGTAAACGTTATCTGTCTTGCATGTCAATTTACCTCAATCGAGTCGAAGCAAAAAAAAAAAAAAAAAGGCGCGCGCCCAAAGCCAAAAGATGGCGTGAGACGTGTTCGATCATCATGCGCGTCGTGTCGCGTACCGTGCTGGTACAAAATCTTGTAAGTTGTGTCTCAGGTAATATAAATACTAGCAGAACGTGAAGACTTATCTTTTATCTCAGGACCTGTCTCAGGACCTGAGTTCTGCTAGTATTTATATCACCTGACAAGTTATATTTTATTCCTTATCGTGCATTCTCTAACCACTGGCCGAACCATCATGGCTAGTACAGCGAGGATCGATCCTGCTTTGTTGAGCCCCAATGACACGTTTGTGTTCGAGTTCGATTATGACGCGCCACCAATGCGTCCCGAGCAGCGTGAGGTGTGCATTCAGTGGCTTCGGTCTATCCACTTTCTCGAACCTGGCGGCCGCAACGAGATTAATTGGCGAGTCATTAAAGAGAAGTGGATTCAGTTCTCACAAGAACGATCCAAGAGTGTACACCTCCGACGCTGGCAAGAAATGTTCTGGCCCTGGATAGACGGCCTTGAAGGACTTTCCGAACGATGGCCTGCGGCGGCGCGGACCCTCTTGAACCAATGTGCGGATGGCCCAGATGCCAAGGCCTTTGAATCTTTCGGTGCCCGATGGCACGTGGAACCAAGACGGCGTCTGCATACGGTATGGTCAGGTCTATTCATGTTTTTGCTATACAATCATCCCTGGGGTGGAACAAGAGAGCTTTTCGACATGGGCTTATATGCCCCCATAGATGAGGACTGTGAAGTTTCAAGCCAGGATTCATTGATCCTACCAGGAGATGACTCGAAGTTGTCCTGGGAGTTAGGCGACCTATGGATGTCTCTCATATCGCGGTATCCCCGTGCCCATGTAATGGCGGACACGCATTCCCTCGTCATCGATGCTCTAAAGGGCGTTAGGGAAACGAAAGCGGACAACAATGCGCTGCTCTGGTGGACGGCCATCTTGGTACGGTCCGCAGTGTCGGTGTCCGACGGGAACGGCGACGACTGGATCAGCCACGGGAAGTGTCCGTTCGGGAATCTGTTGGCGCCAGACCTGGACTTGCTCAAACGAGTGGAAGCGATACGACACTATTGCAAAGTGATGGTGCTGGACCACGCCATGTATACATGGGCCCCCAGAAATGTAATACACGGGCTTTGCAAGGTTGAGACGCAGCTGAATAGCCAAGACACGAGCTGGATGAACGGGATCGACGGGATCCGCCCTGACGAGCAGCAAGACCAGATCAACACGGATTCGGCGGCATGGGAAGATGTGCTATCGCACTTGAACCAAGTAGGGGGAAGGCTACTTGGAGGCAAGAAAGGTACAGCAATGTATGAGATCAATCGTCTATACCGAGGGTTACGAGACTGTGTCAGGGAAGACACGGAAAAGACGGCAGGAGAAGGCGCACAGGGCCATGTCTTGGATAAAGTCAAAGAAGAGCACAAGGAGGAATCAAATCAAAGGAAAGAGTCAAAATAGAAGAGTAGACCAACCACGAGATCCGGTCCAAATCGTCGACGGCGCCTTTGCCTCGAACTCTTGGATCATGGAGACGTGAGGGATGATGGTGCAGTCGGGTCACCTAATCAGGGTTCTGAGTCTAATGCGTTGACATAAGTCTGATTTCTTTCTTCCTCCTCCTCTTTTGTGGTATCTTTTAGTCAGCATCTTATATACCTCTTTTGCGCACCAACACGAAACAACCACGTAGAACAAAAAGTAACCTGGAAATTGTCTGAGCATGCAAATATCTAGAGGTTATGGGTGTTTGGCTATTCAGTGACAATCAAATTTCTACCCCTAGATTCAACGGCAAAGTATCGGAGGAAGTGGTACTTTTGGCAGTGGGACGGTTCTGCTTTCATTGTGCTTCTTCCCCTCGTCGGGCTACGGAGTCACACACGCTTGTTGCGTACACACTGTTCAAGTCGATCAAATCAATAAACTTGATCGAGGCGTCTCTCGCTACCATTTACGTGGCAACGTGCACTTGGGCAAAACATTTGGTTGTGTACTTTGGTTTGGAGTCTCGATTTCAACTGGAAAATGTCTGGAATTCTCATTGTACCAAGGCAACTTGTGGTTGCTCCATAATAGTCTGACTATAGGACGTACATATACAAGTAACAAGCAGTATCGTAAAAGATCATACATTCATTCCTTTATAGAGATAAATCGATCATCGCTCCAAACATAGCACTACTAAATATGAAGATCATTCCATCAGATCATGGCCCATACCACAAGGGCCCTTGGCCACTAGGATGGGCACTATGTGGAGATGTATCTTGGACCTCCGCATTGTGTGCCATCTGTGTAAAAGGGATTGCCCCTTGTCCCCCGGTCATAAACATGGGCACCTGCTGTTGCGCTCCTGGAGTTTGCTGAATGGGAAAGTAACCAGATGTCTGAGAGTGCTGGAGTTGAGGGCGCCCCTGCATCATGTCTAGGTCCATGGCATCGTTTTCTATCGGTCGAAACATCTGTTCAATTGAGCTCTGGTCCATGAGGAAGTGGTTAGGCGACAGGACCGGGTCCGAGTAGCTGTCCAACATGGCTGCATCATTACCATTCCATGTTGTTCCGATTCCCGTAAAAGCGTGATAGTCTGTACCTGACCCTTGAGCACCATACATCTGGCTGTTGTAGAGATTATCAGCGGCGGCTTGCTGAAGAGGATGACTATGCGGTATCTGGCTCGGGTGTACAGGGTTCTGCGGCGGAATGACGTGTTCCATCTCATGAGGTATCGAGCCCTGTCGCTGACTTGATGAGCTGTTTGATACCTCGTCGATAGGATGCAGGTAGTCATCATTTGACAAGTGCGTGCTACCAGGGCTACACTGCTGTGCCATGCCACTTGAGTCTGGAGTCAAGCGGTCAGATGGACCCTCCAGACTGTTGTGTCTGTTCAACAAGCTGATGTCGACTGCCCCTGCCATGGTAGTTGGTCCCGGTTGGGTGCCTGGATTTGTGATGCTTTGGTTTCCACTGACCACGCCAGACTGTTGGAGCGTGCTGGCAAACTCGACCATGCCCCTATTCAGTATGACCGCGACTTGTTCATATGATATGGGCCTAGTATTGTCCATCTCATGGAGTAGGCGGTTGGCCAAACTTGGGATATGATGATCTCGGAAATCCTTCACCAGCTTATGGAATTCGGACAAGTTGACAAACTCATCCTTGTAGGGGGTAGGGGGTCGAGGTAAACCTTGAAAGAGTGTATCCCAGATGAAATACCACTGCTCCTCGAGCGACACTTTATGGTTCGTTCGTGGTCTCAAGATCTCGTGCTGCTTGGGTGTCATGCCCTCTGGATCCCCACGCTCCCGGATTTCACATCCCTCCAAGAGATGCCGATCAAGATGATCCTGGCTGTTGAAGCCATCGCGACAGCGAGGGCAAACTACAATCAAGTGGCAACGCTTCAAGTGCTGCTTCACATGCTTGATTTCTCTGAGTTCATAGTTGTGGCAATGCTCGTAGCTGATTGGATCTTTCTTGGCAAAGGGGCAGGCTAGGAGTACCTGCCGCTTCTGCTCCGCATCAGGACCTTGCGTTGCGTTTCGTACCTTTCCACCTCGAGATCCACTGCCGTGACCAATTCCCTGATTTGCTTTGCTTTGGCCTGTTGCCCCTGGAGGATCATTTGCCGGAGGTGTTGGTATAGAGGAGGCGCCATCAAAGGAGCCATTCTGTCGCCCTCGAGACCCGCTGGGACGGTCTTGTACTCCACTCGCCGGATGAG
Organism: Pestalotiopsis fici W106-1; assembly: GCF_000516985.1. Lineage (NCBI taxonomy): Eukaryota > Fungi > Ascomycota > Sordariomycetes > Amphisphaeriales > Sporocadaceae > Pestalotiopsis > Pestalotiopsis fici. Next base: position 741,979 of record NW_006917098.1, read on the forward strand.
ATCGAATTGGCAGATTGTGAATCCTAGGTTCAAAGGGTGAATGCTCGCCATCGTGGCTGGCATCTTCACTCTCGGAGGGCGTGTCGTATTCAGAGTCTGTACTTGATAAGGTCGAGTCAACACTACCAGACGCCCCCTGGCCGACGCCAGAAGCGAACGAGCTACCAGCGCGGGCCAATGGCGGACGCTCGTTTGTTACATTGGGGCCGCGGTTGATACTAGAGTCATGCGGGTCTGGGTTTGGATTCCTCCTGGTTGGCACAATCGGTTCAGAAGCACCGTGATCATTGATTGGAAACCTCGAGATGTTCGGACGATCCAAAGACGCCCTCCGACTGTGCGAAGATTCTGGATCGTGGGCGGCGTCCTTTCTGAAAGCCGATGGGTCTTTGTCAGCTATTGACATGAACGTCTCATTTCCTGTTATTTGTATACCGGCAGGGAGGCCGATGACACTCGCATTGGTGATACTAGTGCGCCGCGACATGTCGTTTGAGAATATCGAAGGCGCCAGTCCGGACTCCAGTGATGTCCTGCTGGGACTGAACAAGCTCGAATTTCCGCTCTTGAGTCGGGGCTGCCACATTTTGTGAAACATGGAACTTGCCACGCTAGGTGGGCGACTCGATCTTTGTGGCTTGGCATTGTTGCTGGCGTTGGAAGTTACAATGCTTGAAGAACTTGGAGTCGTTGCAACACCAGCTGGTCGCTGTCTAGCATTCTTGAGCGCCTCTTTGACGTTTGTGCTCCACACTCCTCCCACGTAACTGATCGCCGTCTTTCCAGTGTTGTCTGCAATGGTTGGGTCTGCTCCTTTCTTCAGCAATTGCTGGACGATATGGATCCCCTCGGCATGAGACGCAGCATACTGCACAGCCACGATCAATGGAGTCTGCCCACCAGGTCCCCTAGCATCAAGATCGAGATTTTTAGCTTTATCAAGCAGTGTCTTGACAATCTGTCGACGACCACGTTCACATGCCATGTAGAGGGGAGTCTGAGCATTGTTCTCGGCCAGATTCGCGTTGGCCTCGATTTCGAGAAGAAATGACACCATGTCCACCCAGCCAACCTCACACGCTGCATACAAAGGAGTCTTTCCAGAATGGTCCTGCTTGTCCCTTAGGCTTGGATCCTTGCTTAGATAGAATGCAGCAATCTTAGTGCCATCCTTTTTTGTCGATCGTTCTAGCGACGCATCGCGACAGTGTAGGCAACGATGGAGCACCGTCTTTCCTTCTTCGTCAATAACATCAGCTTTTGCTTTGTGCTCGAATAGGAGTTGGCTGATAGTCATGTTGCGTGTCTCGGCCGCTGTGAGGAGGAGTCGAGAGATGATATTGGCGGATGAGGGACGGGTCCGTTCCGTCCAGGCCAACATGGTTTCGATAATGTGCTTTGGTTCGTTGCGCAGGATAGCACGTTCCATAGCTGGGACATCAAAAGCATGGTCGCCAAGCTCAAAGCCTTCCTTTGTGCACCAATCTCCAGCTTCGGAAATTCGACCAATAGCGATGTTTCTGAATGTTTCTTGACCACTCTTTTCGACCAGCCACTGCACCATGTCTCGAGCACGGTTGAGATCAGCCGCGGTAAAGTCATAAAGATCAGCTAGGCATTGAGCTATGGGGAACATGTGCTCAACGGGAGCCGGCTCGAGCTTCAAAAGTGTCTTCAGAGACGAGTTGAGATATTCTTGTGCCTGCACCGATTCGTCCATGTCGCTTAGCCTCATGTGCAGGAAGCCAACTTTGGCATACAGTAGACCATAAGCGAGGGTATCAATCTTGCAACGGCGAGCCTGTTGCCCAGATAGAGTTGTCAGGTCGGGGAAGAGGGACCTGTCAACGGTTTCGATGTCTTCACACAAGAGGAGAATGGCCGCCTGTCTCAGCTGGGCCTCTACTTGAGCAGCAGGGGAGACTCCCCCAGCAGAGAGATCCCGGCGCAGGTCAATAATCTTTTTGTGGTAAGTGGCGGCATCTCGGTAGTTTCCAGCGTGCCTGGCATCTGCTAGATTCTTCTGGTGAGACTTGAGTTCGGCATATAGCCGCAAGACATCCCGGCGACCGATGGTAGATTCGCGTTCCGACGTATTCCTGGGTGTGATGGAAATCGTCGAAGCCGGTGAAGCGCAACTCTCAGTTGTGTGCCGTGGTTGATCGGCGCTCATTGTTGGTGGTAGACTCATAGTCGGTTAGTGGCCGCAGCAATAACACCCAACTAGGCAGCTTTCGAAAAGTCAGATAATCGGGCAATCTAGCGCCGATTTCTTTTCGCAGATGCACTTTTGAGGCCGATGTTGTTGCTCTCAGGTTGATAAATTGATGCCACCGACCGATGGGTTGATTTAGAATCAATGTCGAACTCTGAGCTCTTTCTGTTGTATTTTGTCCCAATCTGATGTCAGAGCCCAACGCAAAATCGAGTCAGTCAGCTTGGGGTAAATGGTTTCGTCTGTATGGTCAGGGCGGGTGAGTTGGAGATGCCGAGCCTTCGTGCCAATGTTGGACAGACATGAAAATGGCTAACGACGGCAGCAGGCAGACAGACAGATGACACCAAACAGACAGCTAGGAAATCAAAGCAAGCAGAATATGAGAGTTTCAGTCCTGTGCGATGTAGCCAGGCCGTCTGTCTCCTCGGTTGTGTCGCGTATGTCGAAGGTCTGCGACTCGATCGAGCAAGTTGCAGAAAACGTGGTGGAAGTGGAAGAAAAGAGGCAATGGGGAACGACCGAGGAAGAAGCTCGACCCACAGGAGACCAGGGCACGCTACTGCCTACATATTGTTGCTGAGTGTCACTGGCGGGGGAGGAAGGGGGGCAATGAATCTGGGGATGGTACCAGGTAGCCAGGGCGCTACTATGGTTAGGTGGCGGGCTTCTAACTCCATTGGGCACCATCGGTAGTTTAGCCTTTGATCTGGATCACTGAAGCCCAGCGAAGCCCTGGCTGTTGACGTCGCTGGTCTGTGTCATTGTGCAACTTCACAGCTGAACAGAGCAAACAAGGCACATTGATTCAAAGTTGCTTGCATGAAAGATTCGGGCGGTGCAGTGACTCGGTGTCAGACAAATCGTCATTGGCCGTTGATGCTATATTGACGTAGGCAGGAAGCAAAGAAAACGACTGGTGATCTACGGATGGGCTAAACTACCTCAAAGACGCGACAGCCACCGCCCTTGGCCCACGGGAAGATTGGGCGGTGCGGTGTGGTGGCATTCAAGCACTGACAGTTGACTAGGATTTCTCACCTACGGCATACCTCCCACAGTATCTTTTTAGGTGTTACCTAACGTTAGGCTAATAAGTGAGGACCTACCCAGAAGGGTAATGGTAATGGCTGTGCCCCCGCTCTTGCAGAATCTGATGGTGCATGATTTGATGCGCAGAGATTGGTTCCGAAGTGATGGATTTTCAAGGGGGACTGATAGTGGACTGACCCTCTACATTTATTATTCTTTTTCTGTTATTTTGAGCTTTGGTCGGTCCTTTTCTCCGCAAAAACCGTTTGTTTGGGAGTGGCACCAACACTTGCGGTTTCCCCATGGGAGCCCCACGGTCAACATACACTGCATGTCGTACATATATTCCGTAGCTATCCCATGTTTATCACTACTACATACAAGGTACATGGCCACACTTATCAGTAAAATACACAAAGAGGGTGCATCTGGTTTTGATTTTGTTCCTTCCTCGTTCTTGAATGTAATTTGATTTCTCTGCATGTATGTATCATCGCTTAGAGCATCGGTATTGCAAATGCAAATCGCCGGCCTTGAAGCACGCCGACCATGAGACGTTACTTCGTGTTACGACGTTGACGTTTGAGGTTATGTCCCCAGGCTCTCGGCCCTATAAGGCAAGGCATACATGGTGGTTTCGGTATCCAAATTAAGAGACCATGATGATACCTAAAGTTTACTTTGGGGACTGGGTTGATCTTTGTTGGCATAACCGGTTGGTTAGGGGGGCCCGGGTACTGGGTTGCTGGGTAGCACAAGAGCAGTGATGCTTTGACAGAGTGCGCCGGTCAAGACGCGGTTGAGTATGTTGATAATTTGTTGTTGGCTAAGTTTACCATCCATGATGTACCTAAACCCTGACGGATGGCAGATCAATGGCAGGCTGGGGATTATATGTATGTACCCTTTCAATTCATTGTTTAGGTCGCAACCGATGAAACTAAAGGTAAACCGAACAGTCGGGTTCGTGCCGTTGATCTTCTAGATCGACACGAATGCCGCCCACAATGATAGCGATTATTTTTTCATTCGCTCGTTAACGTCCATGGCTAGTTTCGTTTCTTTTTCGCCTTTCTCTTGACTTGCATTCAACCTAGTCAGCGTCGCAATGGAGGGTCGCACATTTTTTGCCAGAGTTGAGAGGCTTGAGACGACCCAATCCAGCGCGCGTGCAGAGTCCCCCGGACCAGGGACTTTTGGCTTACGTTACCCCACGTTCAGCTATTACTCCAATGTTAATAATAAATTTATGCGCCAACCTTGTCTCTTGCGCCCATCCCACTTACTTTTGCGTTGACCGAAAGGGTCCACACCGCATCCATCGGTTCGATTCATCGTCGTCACAGCCAGTCGAACCCAGCAGGCCCCAGTACGGTGAATGCACACACACGATTTCATCAGTCTTTTTTTTTCGCTAAAGAAAAGTACCACGATACATACCTTTTCTTCAAATTTACCACGACTGCCTCACCTCGTACAATACAATTATCCTGCCCGTCTCAACCTTGCCAAGCTGCTGCGCCAAGCGTTGGCCTTGTCCATGATCCGATCCGGCTACGCGTCCCGTGCTTGCACTACACTAAAATAATACATGTATCCAACCTAGCCCAGCCTCAGTGAGTCCCTACGCCAAATCAGCTTGCGCTAGGTGCTGTGCGTGCCGTCTCGTCTGGTGGGGAGCTCGGGGTACTTCGTACATTACTTGGCGTCGCTTCGTCACTTATTTTTCCTCTCCCTTCCTCCCTCGTCGCCCCCCGAGTGAGGCTGATTGGGCTGGCCGCTGCGAGAGGTCGGGGCCCCTCATCTCATCCTTCACGCCGGCGCATTTTTGGGAGCACAATCGTGACCTTTTCACCACCATCATTTTAATCTATTCATTCTTCAATTGTTCCTCTGGACTCGCTAAGCCTGTCCAGCCTGTTGATTGTTACCTCGCCAGGCAAGGCTGTGTGTCCCCACAGACGAGACAGATACCTGCCGCCCGACTACCTACCACGTATTGTGAGCACCACAATGTCTCCTTAGCCTACTGGGGCGGCCAAAGCGAACGACATGAGAGCGACAGCCGGTGGGCTCTTGTCGCAATGTCTCCACTAGTATTCAGGATAAAGGTAATCCCCAGTTCTTCAAACCTCTCGTCCGGGGAAGGAGGCGCATGAAGCCAAAGTCGATGGGCCTCGTCTCTAGCCAATTACGTCTCCTGTTCGTCTTTGATACAATTGCCGATCCGTATCCTTTTGTTGCTATAGTCGATCATCCGTGACTGTTCTCCATATCTTCTATCTCCGTTCCGTGCCACTTAGCGAGTTGGCGTATCTAATTGGCAGACCTCCTGACTCAATGTAACTTAGAAAAAAATGAGCCGTCGCTTCGCCAACAATGATGCATATCTTGGTGATGCCCTCAGTAAGCCTTTACTCTCTTCTCGTCACCCGACGACTCCACCATGGTTGTCGCATCACCATACGCATCCAAGGCCGTGGGCCGGGCATTGCACGAAAACATGCGCTAACTTTCTCTTCCCAGGCCATATTCGCGATGAGGATCTGGCAGCCGACGTGGAGGCTTTCCGCGACCAGTGGCTGTCCGAGGTCGATGTCAATGATCTGAGGAGAGCTGCAATTGTGGGCAAGCATCCAAAAACCTATGAGGACATTAGTCGTGGAACCTGGACAGGGCCTACCGAGGGCCTCGTGGAGCTTGACCCCAAGGAGAAGGAGGCTCTCCTGAAAGAGCTTGAGTCTGCCATGCCCGAGCCAGGCATGGTGCTTGTCATTCTCGCCGTCTCTCTCGCTGCCTTTCTTCAAGGTCATGTACAAACCTCCATCAATGGTGCTTCACTCTACCGCGCCAATATTGGTCTACCATCAAACGAGACCACGTTTGGAATGTCACCCGACGGCAGCAATACGGAAATGTGGATGGATCGGAATATACTCAGGCCATCACAGCCATCTCCAAACGATTGGCTATTAGGAATAACAAATGCCGCCCCCTTTTTCAGCGCTGCTCTGCTGGGCTGCTGGATGGCTCTACCATTTAGCGACAGATTTGGCCGCAAAGGATCAATGATTGTGGCAGCCGCGATGGTAATGGTAACCTCGGCCCTGTTGGCCATGATTCCGGTAATCAGTACCTCGCAACCAAAATGGCAAATCATACTCGGCATCAGGATCGTCAATGGAATCGGTAGGTCCCGCTGAGTACTAGACCCTTCATGGCGCGTATTGATCATGTTCTAGGCATGGGCATCAAGGCTGTCAACACGCCAGTTCTCGCCTCCGAGACCGCAGTCGGATACTGGCGCGGTACTTCGATTCTTGCTTGGCAGCTTTGGTACGTCTGAGGACATCGTCTCCAGCTCACAACATTCATGTGCAACTTCTTAAACTAATGCATATTTCAGGGTCGCGTGTGGAATCTTCGTTGGCTTCATCCTGAACTTGTGTTTCTCCCAAGCCAAGGACGAAAATCTTGCCCTAGCATTAATTCTTGGGGCGCCAGTGGTGCCGTCAATCGTGCTCCTTGGTGTCTTGGCTGTATGTCCGGAAAGCCCTCGCTACTACCTCCGACGTGGTCCAAACTATAATCCGAAAAAAGCATATGAAATCATAAAAACTTTACGAAGAAGTCCGGTGAGTTTAATCTGTTCAGAGACCGCCAGACCTTTCACTCATCATTCTTCAAGTTGATCGCATTGCGAGATATCTATCTACTTCACAAATCAATCCAACAGGAGGTGCAAGTGCAGTACAAGAAAAACATGGATCTCAGGACATTCGTCACCTTTATGGAAACGGCTGAATTTGGTGTTTTGAAGGACTTTGTCAAGCAATTTCGAGAACTCTTTGCAAAAAGGCGCAACAGAAATCCTCTAATAAGCAGCTCCATTGCTGCCCTCGCACAGCAATTATGCGGAAGTAAGTTTCCGACGCCTTTCGACTTGTTCTCACTTGACTAACAAGCTCTCAGTTAATATTTTAGCTTTCTACTCTGGTAGGATATCTTTCCATCATGCTTGCGGATCTCATGAACGTACATGTAGCTGACATGCCCAGGGACATTTTTTAATATCTTTTCTAATAACAAGAACATTGCAATGTACTTTAGCATTGGTTTTGGTAAGTCTTTTATGAAAATTTCCTCCGCAGGAATTGTGGGCTCTAACTTGCGTTTCAGGCTTTCTCAATTTTGTCTTTGCTTTACCTGCGATCAGGCGGATCGACACAATGGGCAGACGCAGATGGCTGCTCATAACATTACCATTCATGTCGCTCATGATGGCGGCTGCAGCTCTTTCTTTCTTGGCGTTGAACAACGAATCGATACCCGAATCCCCCAAGGTCACATGCGCCTTGGTTGTTTTGTTTCTCTATCGTGAGTGATCCATGCCTCTATTGCTGACTCCAACCAAAATTAACTTTTTTTTTTTAAGTGCATACTATCTTTTATTCCCCTGGACTCGGTACGTTTCGTTCCTGCTTGAGATTTTCCTGTACACACTAACAGAGCCAGGACCTATACCCTTCACCTTGGCTGCTGAAAGGTATGTCTCTTTGCAAGCGGACTAGTTGCAGGCATATACTGATATGATATGAGTTAGCTTTCCCTTGTCTCACCGTGAAATCGTGAGTATATAGTGGCGGTGCCGGCTTTCTATTTACTGACACGAATAGGGTTGCGCTTTCGCTATATCCGTGAATCTATTCTTTGCTGCCTGCCTTTCCCTATTCTGGCCAAGGTCTGTCATCAGTTTCTTTGTCCTCTGTCTCTTCCCTTCCAAATTGAGCAAGATGACTGAACTTTGCTATAGCCTCATTGCCGGAATTAGTTCACCTGGAACTCTTGGTCTATTTTCCTTCTTTAATGTATTGGCTTGGGTACTAGTATTTCTATTCGTGGAAGAGACGCGTCGCATATCACTCGAAGACTTAGACTACATCTACGCTGTATCCAAGAGCAAGTTTTGGAAATTCCAGCTGTACGAATATGCGCCTTGGGTATTGAAGGGATTTGTTTTGTCCATCTTTGGAAAAAGGCAAGCATCCACGGATGATGCCACCGACGATGAGTCGATATCGCAGCACCCGCGGCATGGACCTCGCCCGCAACTGTACAAACCACCTGACTTTGACAGCGATCAGCTGGACCAGTCAGGCTCCGAGGTGGAAATGGACGATTTCGATCCGGATGGGATTTCGGAAGTGAGTCGCGCGTAACCTCTTGCTATTGCTTTGGTACCATATGTTACAAAACCAATGATATTAAGATTCTGACATTACCCGTCAGGTCATTTCAAACAAACCAGATCCCAGATGATGTCAGCAAATCGGCAAATTTTGCAGCCGTAGCAATTTATCAAAATGTCTTGTTATGTGGCATTCAGATGATGTCCTATTACTTTTCTTGGCACCAATTGGTGCCAATTGGTGCAAAATGTAACATGAACATTCATGACTGTTGGTTGAGATGTCCCAAGAAGTACATGATCAAGTATAGAATACTGCAGCCAACTCAGAACCCACTTCCACAATGATACCAGGGCCCAAACCCTGTCAAGTCAACCTCAGTCCTACCTTGCCCTTGCAGCAAGAGCACAAAGGTGTGCTGACTACCTAGCCGTGTTCCTGACCGAGAAGCTTCAAATCCCGTTCCAGAAGCCTTCTAGAACAAAGAGGGCTGATTGCAGCCACAAGATTCCACGTGCTATAGACGTCATTGTACACATTCCAACGGGTCCGCACCGATGTGCTCATGCCGGGTCCCTGGCTCTCATGCAACCAACAACCCCCCATGTTCAAGTAGGAACATGGGCTGAGGCCACTGGTACCAACACGGCAGCAGTTGGTAAGGCAGCACAATCGTGACCACGCCCTTGCCTGTCAATTACCGGGACCATGGACGCGGTTCACTTCCTCTGCCCTCCCATTCGGGTCACAATACGGTAGGACCAGTCCTGCGACTCCTTTTCCCCCACGCGAAGCAGCTTCTTTTTCTTCTTGAGCCAACTGCTGTCAACGGGAAACACCACGACAATATGTTCTCGTCTTTAGACTCATGGAAAGCACCAACCAAGTTGTGAGTCATTGGCGATCAGGCAGCACGATAGCTTCAGCACGTCTATCGTGGAAGTTACGACCTGAGCTCGTCGCGAATCACTAAATAGCCATGGCATGTTGTTTCTAAGAGACAAGACTACAAGGCAACTCTATAGTTGATTGATCAAACCCCCTTTGCCAATCCTTTTCATCGCCCGTCCGTCCTCAAGCAACGCCCAAAAGCGGGCGGATCAGTGGCATGACCCGCCATTATAAACAAAACCTTCCATTGGCCATTTACGAATCTTGATCCAATGGTACCTGTCCCACAGGTGAAGAGAATAGGCAACCCAGCACTATAATAGCCACATGAAAACCATTCTGAGAAGTGACAAGAAGGCTCGCCATGGCATCTCACTCCGACGCATCAGCCGCGAGCTCATCCCAAACTCGGTAGGTCCCGAGGGCGCAAGTGGTCTAAAATCGTCGAGTCACGTCTTTGATTCTCTGAGATAGATCTTTGAAAAAAGCTAATCAAGAGCACTTGCTGATAGGCAATCAACACAAGGCAAGAACACACCCAAGTCCGTTAGGGACTATGTATCCGGGGGCCAGACGACGCCCGTCGAACACTTGTCGGCAGGGGGTGGAAAACCAACCGCGGTGAAGGACAAGGTCGAAAAGGCAAAAAAGGCTATCGATAAATGGGAACAAGAATGGAAGAATGCCAGCGGTGGGACGTGATGGTTGTATGTTGTGTCCCGTGTGGATCCAATGGGTCCTGGAATCGACAGCACTTGGTCTTGCAAAGATTAAGGATGCAAGAATTACGTCCAGATCAATCACTTGTGAGGTCAGTGTGGGTATAAGGGTTGCTGAACATGATGCTAGGATTTTCCATCTCTTTGAATCAGCTTGGAGTCGGCTCTTGTAATTTGGCATCATTCTTGTTCTGGCTTGGCTTTGCCGGTCCTGTATCATTTAACACAGTTTTCTTGCTTTACCATGGACTATCAGATTCTTATGCAGATGAGAAGTTGTGTCTCTAGACATCCATCATGATGTCCGGGGTATAGCTCTTGAAACTCTTGGGCTTACCGTCTGAACCATGTCAACAATAACCACCAGCATGGCCAGTCGTGCCTCTATTGACATTTAATAGCAGATCCAGGCATCATGCCGTCGATTCTCATTCCACTTTCATTGCAAACAGGCACTTTGCTGTCTCGGGGAACTTAATCGTATCTCCACGTTCTTGTCTCTCAATCAAGCAAGATACGTCAATAGTCAACAAGCAATGACGGGGGGGGATGTTTAGAAGGATGATGAATCTGAACAATTTCATATTCCACATATATTTTGAATCCGGTATATCCTGTCTGCAGTACGAACAGACCAGTGTTTGAAATGGAGATCTCCTCGGCGATGCGATGCGCTTTGCTTTATATTATCATCGTTGCCGTTGTTACTTTTCAACCAAGATGCCTCAAAGTCAGGAAAGGATGCGCTGGGAACTAATTTGAACACACTGAGAATCTTTACATATGAGAAACATAAAAAGATTTATCTGGTTGTTTCCTTTCTTCAATGTCGCAATTAGATGTCGCCATCTCACGACCATTGGCAGGCTCATCATGAACAGCACAATTGCAGGAGAGAAGAGATGATGGAAAGGAACAACCACTGTTATACGCGCGAGATGTATATAGGTTAAATAAGTCCCAGGTTGCCTTGATTACTCTACCGACAGCAAAACATGGTCTTTTTTCATAGGCATCGGGACCCTTGAGACCAGATTTAATGTCTCCACTTTTCTGGCTGCTGCAGATCCTCCATGAATCGCGACCCAAGACGGATAATTTCATCGCGCTCAGAGGCACGTGAAAAGTCACCTTTACATGAACAACAACAAATGAAAAGATTCTGTATCTAGAACCTACAATCTCCCTTCTGCTCGTGGTTGCCCAATGCCACCGGCCACTGCATCATCACGGCCAATACTTGTCGTGGCGCAAGCCGTCTCTGGCATCTCTAGGAGAAGACTCCAGTTTTTTCATCCTCTGCAACGGCAAACGCCGCCGCTGCAGCAGCACGCCTACATTTCGGCGCGGCACATTTGCACTTCGCCAGCGACAGCGCCGACTGCTTCTTTACCGGCCGTCGCGGACTGTAATAGTCCCAGAATCACAACACGGGAGCCGCTGTCCAGTGGTGATGAAAAGCACAGTACCACTGTCAACATCATGAGCCCCCGAGACTTTTATGGCGGGCGCGCAAATGCGCAGCAGCCGCCGCCGCCACCATTTAACCCGTTCGCTGGAGTCTTTGCGCCCACAATGATGATGCCGATGCAGGCGCCTACATTTACTCCGTGGTCGTCGCAGCCACCGTACAGTGGACAGGACTACAATCACCACCAAAACCATCATTGGCAAGGGCACCAGGGCCAAGGGCAGGCGCAGGCCGATGAGGTCGTCGCATTAGACGCGGCAGAGGACAGTGATTCGTCGCCCAGCGTGGGAGGAGAGCCGACGCCCCAGTCGACGCCTCATCAAACGCAGACAACTGGGATACCCATTCTCGATGGATCATCATCTGCCAAGAAGCCGCATAAAAAGAAGCAAAAGAAGCTGCAGCAGCGACAGCAACAACAACAACAACAGCAGCAGCAGCAGGCCGAGGCAACCACGGCCACGACGAGACCAGCCAAGAAGCGACCCTACGCCAAACCCACTGCAGGATCCGGCGGCGTGCCCAACCCGAGCACGGCCTACATTGCACAGTCGGCGCGGCCTCCGTCGACTCTGGCAGTGCCGCGGCGGATCCTGGTCATCATTGACCTCAACGGCACGCTGCTGCACCGGCCCAACTCGAAAAAGTCGTCGACCTTTGTGGAGCGGCCGTTTACCCGGACCTTTCTGCAGTACTGCCTGCAGACCTTTGTCGTGGCCATCTGGTCGTCGGCCAAGCCCGAAAACGTGGGCAAGATGGTGCCGCAGATCCTGTCGCCGGCCGACCAGGAGCGCCTCGTCGCCGTCTGGGGCCGCGACACCCTGGGCCTCAGCGCCGACGACTACAACCAGCGCGTGCAGTGCTACAAGCGCCTGGAGCGCTTCTGGGGCGACGAGTCCGTCGCCACCAGCCACCCCGAGGCGCACCTGGGCCGGCGCTGGGACCAGACCAACACCGTGCTCATTGACGACTCCAAAGAAAAGGCGCGCTCGCAGCCGTACAATATCATCCAGCTGCCCGAGTTTGAGGGCGACATTGAGGAGGGCGGCTACGTGCTGCCCCAGGTTCATAATTACCTCAATGAGCTGGCTTTTCAGCGCGATATTAGTTCCTTTATTCGCGAGAAGCCGTTCAAGTTTGACCCTTCCTTTACACTAGCTGCAGCCTAGATAAAGAGAAGAGCAAAGACTTGAAAGGCTAGTATTCAAGCGCATCAACGCAAAGACAGCAGGGTGAAAGATCATTACATCCGTTTCCTCGCGTCGGGGTGGAGACATGACCAAAACAACAAACCCCCAGCAAGCATCACCACGAAAACTGGTTTGGCAATACTTGCATATAGATCTATTTTTCTCTTCCGCCGCAAATGAATATATAGAGCCCAGAACCGGGAAGACATGGAACATGTAGATGAAATCCATCTACATGAGAAGAGCGATATCTAACAATACGGCAACGATACATGCCAAAGGACTTGTAAAGACTTTGCGTCATGAAATATGCAAGGCATAGAGGCAGTATGGAATGTACATTTTGAGGCTTGAAAACAGGATTGGAATCGGGGCTGATGTCGATAGACGGACTGCACCCCAAGATATGAACATGTAGATGTAAAGATACACACACACACGCACACACGCACGCCCAATAAGAGAAAAGGAAGGGATGGATGAATACAGATATAGACAATAATTGTGTGGCAGAGTCTAGACCACACTCAAAATATCACGGCATTCTGTACAGTCATTGCCATGACGGATAATAAACAAACACAAACATGGCGACACTCCGTAAATTTAGACAACAATCTCTGGAACTTGTTCACGCCATAGATTTTGATATATTCTCTCCAAACAACACCAATGCAATGCGCCGCCCACCTCATTCCCAGAGATGGAAAATGGTGGTAAAAAAAGCACATGCTGGGCGCGGCTCCGCTGTTGCGCATACACAAGTCGCGTCGAGTTGGCCTCTTTGGCATTTCCACATCATGTGTGCGCATCATGAATGAAGAGCTGCATTTTGTTTCAAGCATGATTGTTTCTTTTGTCCTATCCTTCTATCTTTCTTCCCCCGGTTCTTTTGTATCGTTGCTAATATTATGCATACGCCCCTCCTCCTCAAGTACCTAGGCTTGCAATTCAAATTTGTTCCCACATTCGCCAACTACCACAGTTCAATCAACCCCCCCAATTTACGAGGGAAAAAAATTTACCATGTACTGATTGGGCTGCTGCTACTCCATTCAGCATATGTATGTATGTGTGGCAGGAGACCTAGGAAAATAAATAGCTCTCTCGTATAGACCTAGACATGCAAATCTCGTATTTGCGACAATTCTCCAGAGGGCCTGGTTGTCATGTACATTGCCTGGCGAAATCGTTAAACCCCTGTCAGAAAGAGTGATGGTGTCAAATGCTGAGGTGTACTGTTGGGGAAAAAAAGAATCCCTCCATATATCTCTGACTTGGTAGTAATTAAATGCAGCCGCAGTCATGTTTTGCTTATCCCGAGTCATGACGGTGATATTGTGTAGCGCGACCCGTGTCAGCTCACCGGGGTAAAAGGGACATTGCATCGTCGCGAGCGAGGCTGGGATCAAATATACTCTCGTTTATTTTGTTATTGCTTGCCTTTTCTACCATCATCTTTTGTTTTCCCTGATTCTGGGGTGTCTTTGCTTGGATATATTGGGTCCTAGACCAGGAACAAACCGATCTATATGGCCACTAGTTCCGGTCAATATGGAACGTATTCCTATAAAAATAAATCAATGCTGGGATGGGTGGTGCGGGAGGTCGGGAGATGCCATTAACACTACATGCCTAGGGCCAGTCTTAGTCATCTGCAGATGGCCCGAAACAGCGGGAATAGAATTGAGACAATGACGCACATATGGTAATCTCTGGCCTGCCCTTATATCATTAACCAAATATGGTCACTCCGCAATCCATGTTTATCTTTTCTTTTCCTCGTTGGCTGAAGGTCATGAGAGTCCCGGGAGCGCGGCACTGCTGCAGAAGGTGATCAGTAGTACAAGGTACGCAGTCAATCTTTGGCAGCCCAGCCACCAGGGCTGCACCATTGGACAGCGATCGCAGGCGAAGTCCAATTTGTTGGAAAAGCAATTCATTTGTCCGACCTGGGGGTTTGCCGACGGCATGACAAAAGCTGAAACTCTGAAACAGAGAATTGGTTGCAACAGTCGTAGAGTCCCAACAGTGTGGTAATATAAGGTTGGCATTATAGGCGGCCAGAGACACGGATACGCTAAAACAAAATCGACGGGAAGCAACCGGCTGCTGTGGGGGAGAGGATGGATCTTCCCGCAATTCACAGTGTCCAGATTTTGAGATCGTCCACATATCTCCGAACTCACCAGTGGATTCGTTCCTTGTCCTGCGTACTATTGCAACAATGTTTCGCAGAAAGCCAAGCCGGTGCAAATAGTACATAGCCTCCTCGGAGACCGGCTAACTTAAAACTTGTTTGCAGCAGTCGTCGGTCTGCAAGGGGCACATGCTGCTGACAAAGCCATCTCTGGTCCCCCCCATGTTGATTGCACTACAGCAGAACACTGCAGACCGGTATTATATTGCCTATGCATTATCGACTGGGGGTATTGTTTCGTGGGAAGCCTATATCATTCGACAGGCGGTTGAGGCGACGGGCAAAGCAAGTGACGTCCTTTGCCAATTCGTCAGATTAATGATCAGCCACAAAAGGGGGTGCATAAAAGAAAAGCGAAGAGGGAATGCAGGACTGTCGCGGACTTGGCCGAATCGGCCGGAAAACACCAGAAGGAATCCACCCAGCTTGAAATCTGTCATCTTAAGGCTGCAGCCTTGCAAAAGGTGATCTCCGGAACCCTTGCTCGATGGCTGGGCCTTTGGGGGCGGATCTGTTCAGGCAGAGGGGTTTGCGTATAATTGTGACAGCTCATCGTCGTCAAATTTCGGATCCCCGGTCATGTTGTTGGCTGGCAGCTTTAGCTGCCAGGGTGGTTTCTGCGACAGATCCCTTGCTCTATATTCTTCTCCATGCACTCCTCTCAGCTCTCGAGGATTCATTCAATGGGCACAGCTTGTAGCTGAGACACTTACTCCTGAATCGTTACAATGACTATTACATACGACAAGTTAAGCTGAGGCCCATAAACTCAGCAGCAGTGGGGAGAGGGGTCCGCCACAAAGACCCTTGAACGATCATGCATCCGGTCTGGGTACATAGTAGTCTGGACGTGCCATTGCCAAACCCTGGCGGAGGGGCGATGGATCCTCCCCCTTCTGGTCCAGGCAGATGCTATTACAAGTACCGTACTGCTTTTGGGCGAGAGAGGAGCTGCCATCTCTCCGGGGGTCCTCCGCGCCCGATCGATAAACAGGGCGGCGTTTCTCTCTGAGCCAATGAGAAGACGCAGTCGACCGTAAATGGCAATTCGCCAAGTCACTATGTCGAGCGATTCCTCGTGATCATGTCTCATAGTAGAAGACAAGTGATCTCTGCTTTGGTTGGGGCTGCGATACCCTCTCAAGAGTTGCCACACCACCTGCACATCTTTCATGGCCATGTGACACAGTGCTTTGCAGGTTGTTCTTGAGCTCCGACTCCCATCTTGTTGGATGGCACTGGTGAACGTGATCTGTAGTGCTCAACATGGACCCATGTTATTTCAAGTCTCTCTTCTTCACCGGGGGGGCGAAGAAGCATAACCATCAGGCCCGAGAGGGTTGCCATTAGGCGCCCATGGTCGTTGACCGGGGTTCGACGCCCCTCTGCAGAGCAGATGGGCAGTGCTACTCCGGAAATAATCAATTCCCCTGATTTTCCCTTTCATGATTTCCGGTCCTCGACAGAATCATGGGAGAAAGGTGACGAGACGACCTCCTAAACGGCTGCGGTAATAGGTACCGTGTAGTACTGACGACCAGGCGGAGCACACATAGCACCCAGCGAACCTAGCCACAGCAGCTAGCATTGGGAGGAACCCCATGAGGGTGGAGCCATAGCTGAATGCTACGTGATATTTTGTATCATGGCTGCTGGAGACATGTGCCCAATGAGTAGCAAGGGTGCGAAAGGATGGCTATGACATTTCAGCATCATGTCTGATAATTGGGTAGCCACGGACCCGAGTCTTTGGGATCATAGCATGCAGCAGTTCGCAGGAGCAGTCTCGGCGTAAGGGTGGTCGAATCAGTGGCTGAATTTTGACGGGTAAGGCGCAGGTCCGACAAAGGCGAAGTACGGACAGTCTGAGTCAAATAATTGCTTTTTATCATTGTTCACCCATCGACCATTGGGCTTTTGCTAAGGCTGAGAGAGATGGATGGTAATGATGATGATGCGTAGTCTAGATCGTGTTTGGTGATTACCTACCTAGTAGGCAGACAGACAAGTGGTAAATGGATGCTGATCCCCCAGACGTCGATCTGGGGCTGGCTCAATAGTGCCCAATTGCGGAGGCTTGTCGCTGGGTAGTGTGTCGCTTGGTATACCGATTAGAGTATTCTTTTTTCTTTTTCCACCCTCGTTTCTTTTCTACATCTTTGGCAGATTGACGCCTGATAGAATTTCGAGAGGAGGATTTGATCCGTTATTCCAGGCTGAACAACCAAGGTAGGGCCGAAGCTTGGGTGGTGGTGGTGGTGGTTGTTCTTGTTGCGCCTGCCTTCAGGGGCGTGAAGCCCAAGTAGGCATGTATGTACATTCCTGTGCGGCTACATTAGCGTCAACCACAGGCTTTAGTATACTAGGTACAAGCTAGGTACTGTACATCACATATCTGATTATGTATTCACTGCAAACACTAGCTCCTCCAAATTGTACATAGTTCAGGTACAATACCGCTGGTTGGATGGTCGTATTGTGTTGGAATATGCATGGGCAAAAAACGAAAAGACCCTTGAATGTTCGCATACACACCATTTCACCAGAATGGCACTTAATTCCACCATGTCACTGGTCGAATGCGCAAGGCGCCGAGAAATGATCTTCAACCGTCTTGTCCATATTCGCCGATTGGGCATTGTTTGTGCCCAATGAAAACGCCTCCCATGACGACGTCGCCTCACAATTATAACCCATTCTTCAATGGTCTTTAGTATAGACTTACACAAGAGAAATAATAGAATTAAAGAGAAAAAAAAGAGGCGACAAGGTAGGTATATCCTTATCATTTTATTTTGTTTTTTTCTTTCACTACTTGCTTGTTTGATATCGTCTCTGATGCAAATAATACAAGTCAATTTCGAATTGCCTGGCCATGTACATGTACAAGCCCCGGGGTATTACCAGCTACCTAAGTGAGATACATACGCTGTCATCCATTAGACCATCAATTAATAATGACCAAAACACCAAAGGCTTTCTTTCCTAGTAGCCTCCCCGCCAAGTCATGATTGCCCGTGAGGGCAGACGAGTCTTTCTTTCTCTATATTTCTTTTTGCCCCTGTGTATGCTCCCTCAGGGCCACCAGGGTATCTCTCTTCCGAGCTCACCCATGTACACAGATACAAGTAATCAATAACCAAAATTCCCCTTTCCGTTAGAATTCCTTTTCAAGCTGCTCTTTTTTTTGTTCTCCCTTTCGGGTTTTCTTTGCGGTTTTGTTCCTGTTTGTTTCCTCCATTCCCTAGCCTTGGTAATGACCCAGGGCAGAGGCTTTCCCAATTTGCAAATCCCTGTGATTCCGTTCCGTCATTTCTGCGTCGACATCCTCGTTGCCCGATTGCCAGCTTCGCCCCAAATGTCCTGGGGGGTCAGATGCATATGATCGGGCAACAAGAGGTATTATCGTTGCCTCGTAGCATTCATTGGTTCTCTCTCACATAATGCGATGCCATCGCTCCTCCTCGCCCAGACCGGTGTCGTAGTTTCTGGGATGATCCTTCCAAAGCACTGCTAACGACAGGGGAATCATTGCTCAACAGACAAATTCAAATCCATCGAAGACAGCCTCGGAGCTCTGGGCTTCGAGGGCAAAGATGGTATAGTACATCAAATTCCAATAACAATAGCGCCCATGTCCACGCACTCGATGCATAGCACTAGGGAACAGAACATGAGGCTTGTGGAATAATTCGCTTAGCGGGAAGCACTGTGGCTTGGCCCGGCAGCATTGGTGCTCGTGTCGGCGTCATCGTTGTTGTTGCCGCCGTAGAGATCAAGACACTCTGTCAGGACTGCAACCAAATTAGTACTTTTGCAAAACCACCAATCGGATTCGCTGAGATGGGCACTTACTCTCCACAATATGTTCTTCCCACACGCCATATTCGTAGTCCACCAGACCATGGCGCTCGATTCCATCGCACATTCGAACCAGTTCCTTGCCCATCTTATTCAGCCTTTCTTCTGTGATCAATGTCTGGCCCCTCTGAGGGGCAATGCCGGATTCGACCATGTCCTTCTGCTTTTGTAACAGTCCAAGCCATGCATGGTTAAAGTCATTCCAGAGCTTGATGCGGTCGTGGTGAAGTTCGGGGTTGTCAACAACTAGACCTAAAGACAAGGTTGATTTTAGCATACTGCCTTTGTTTGTATGCAGAGAGAGAGAAAAGAGTGAAAAATCCTTACCCAGCTCATTTGCCTTTGACAAGAGCCAATCAGATACACTGAGGAGAGAGTCGCTGGCTGTCATTAGGACACCGTTCCGAATATTGGTGAAGATCTCCTTCAGAGCTGATTGATATTCGTTATAAGCCTGCCCCATGTGGCCGTAATCCTCTTCCTCCTGTTGGACAGGCTGCTCTTGCGGCGCGCTCGCCTGTGACATTCCGCTCATTGACGCCATTCCGCTGGGGTAGTTCTGAAGCATGGCGCGTTGGTCTCCCGGGCTTTGTTGATATACTGCAGAAGTGCTCGAAGAAGTCCCTTGACCTTGCAAACCAGACGCAGCAGCCGAGTTGGTTGGTTCACCCGGGAAGTAGGGGGCGGCCACATCGGTTGGCATAATCTGCATTGCTGCAGGCTGCCGAGACGGAAACTGTTGACTCGTATCGTAGACGGCACTTTGCGCACCCGCTTGCGGGACGTTGTACATCATGGGAGTGTTGTAGGCGCCGAAATTCTGTGTTGTTTGCCTCGTATCCTGCCCATACTCGGATTGGTATGGCATTGTGTTTTGTGGCATGGCGGTCGAGAAAGCCGCGGCTTGTTCCTGATAGTAGCCGCTGTACCCACCCGTTGCTCCCATGCCTCGTGCCGTCGTAGGGGACGTGTTGAGAGACGCGGGGCGATACCTGTCAGACGCGCCTGTGCTTGCGCCGTACGGTCTCCTCTGCGCATTTGGATCGGGGTATCTTGAATTCGAAGTTGTGTTTATAGGCGCTTCGTTCTGCCTCCTCCTACGCGCGTTTTCATCCATGCCACGGTCGTACTGATTGCCTGACGTCTGGAGTGGTGATCCAAGCCGGTGGTGTACCTCCGGCAGCGGAGTGGGCGTAGAGTAGATTAAGGCCAGTTTGCTTCTAGAGCCGGCCGCGAGACCGACTTTGTTGGAAATAGGCGACGAACCGACACGTATCGCTTGTGTCTACAAAGAGGCAGAACTTTTCCTGATACCCAGTGGTGGTGTAGGTTGGCGCGCGTTGTGTAGCTTACCACAAAGTACGCAGGACCAGTAAGAGGACTTATCGCAAGGTCCTGCCAAGTGGATGATATTAACTTGGTTCGTGGTTGACAGTCGCGCTGCAGACTATGTTCCTGGTGACAAAGAAAATTCCGGTCTTTCCTCTGCTTTTCTCTCTCCTCTAGGGATGGTGGCGGTGATATATGGTGGGACTATTGGCAGCCTTGAAGGAGCGAGTGGTTTATTTTTTTCTTCTTCTTTCCTTCTTGACTTTTGGGAAAGGAAGGCGGCGCAACAGGGAATGAAATAATCAAGGACTGCCTGCCGAGTGAAGGAACACGTCCAAGTGGCAGACTCAGAGGACCCTCGATCTGTATGTACTAAAAGAGCGGAAAGCTTTGATTCATGCCTTAATCGTAGACACAGTAGTAGTAGGGATGATGATGTCCCCGCCGTCGGTCCTCCCAGATTTGACCTTGACCTTGACCTCTCTAGATCCTTGGGCCGGAGTCGTAAACAGAAAAAAAAAATAGCCCGAGTGGGGGAGAGGTAGTGTACCGACTTGTTAACGGTTGTCACTATTGGTACTAGGAGTATCCCGGAAGAGATTACAGAGGTACTCAGGCGGAACAAGCAGTGACCTTGCGTCGTCTTCGTTCAGATAGAAAGCCGCACCAGGGTCTCACGAGCAGGCAGGCTGGTGGTAGGTGCTTTGATTTGGGCGATCCGCTTTGCCTTTGACTATAGACGTTGACGGAGGGGAATAGTAGAAAAAGAAGACGAGGTTGACAGGGCAATGTTGCTTCCAAATAGTCCTGAAGCCAATGGTGTCTGGTTTCTGGTGAATCAATGAGGACTTTTGAACGGGTGGTAGGAGTATTGATATGACCAGGAGGACAAGCAGGTGGTGCGGACGGAACCTTGGAGGCTGCTATATTGGCGGAGAAAGAGGAGGGTCACCAGGCGTGATGTTACTTGAGTAGCTGGAAATGTATGAGGAGCATGACCAGGGCAAAAGCAGAGAAAGAAAACAGACGAAAGCCGAATGGGGAATACGGTCAGGCTGACGGTTGGTGTTGTGTACTTGGAGTGGAGACGGCCTGGTTGTTAAATGTCGGAGGATTTTCATCTAGCACATCGGTGATCTCCTTGTTGACATTGGCCGCGGTGTGAACAGGTAGGCGATACCGCACGGCAGTGATGTCGTCCGGGAAAGAGGTCAGTCGGACTAGTGGTAAGTAGGTAGTAGTGTACTGTGTAGAGAACACGACCAGTGAAAAAAAAAGTAAGTCTTTTTTTTTTCTTAGTCCGGCAATATAATCTAGTGTAGTCAGATGGTGCCAGACGGGGAAAGGGCAAGGCGAAGAGGTCCCATTTGAGTGACTTCTTTTTTAGAGTGATGAGCAGGTAGTAGTAGGTAAAACAACTGAGGAAAGAGAGAGTGTGTGGATCGACTCGGGGGGGTCTTAGCTAGACTAGCTGGTAATATCCAGGTTTCGACGTCTTGATCTTGCTTTCGCACGTACCCTGGGGCTGTGGGTAGGACATGGGAGAAAAACATTGATAAATTGATTAATCGACGGGTTGATTGGATCGATGCTGAAAAGGGAAAGTAGACAAAAAAAAAATATGCCCCCAAGGTTACGAATAGCTCACTCGCGCAGTTCAGTGGAAACGTTGATTGATGCACCATTGATGGGGGAAAAGAAAAGCGTAAAGTGGGAATACAAGTTATCATTGAAATAGAAGGACTACATGGGTCATGATTTAGGTACTTAGCTCTTGGCAAAGATTCCTGGCAGAAAAATACGGGATTCGGTTTGGTCTCTGTCGTTTAATCTTTTTATCTTATTTTATTTTCACCCTCCTTATCCTTCATTTAGCTTTTTTCTTACTATCTCTCTTTTTTTCTTCCCTCTTCCCTGGTGACCGACGGAGAGAGCGAAAATGGCGTGCACAGGCAATCAATGTGGATGCCAGGCCTGAGCTACATTATGGACTAGCATTTACTTAGTTCGGTACCAACTAGATTATGCCACACCCAGGTGTCAGTCAAGTGACTGAATTAGCAACTGTAAGCTATATCTAGGTATGTATGCTTTTTTTCCCATCCCCCTTGAGTTGGAGGAGGGTGGCCCGAGAGGCTGTAAAATCCTAGCAGAACGGGATTGCACACGAAGGGGGAAAAAAAAAAAAGGATGGAAGAAAGCCTTTCAAAAGGTACGGCGCATGTGGTAATTGCCTTCCCGTTCCTTTTTTTTTTTCAATTCGGGGGACCTAAGACCAACCCTGAAGTACGTATGAGGTAGGGCAGGAAGAAGGGAGGGAAAAAAGCAAGGTGAGCTTCGAATGCTTCCTAAGCTCCGAGTTGGTGGGTTAGGTTTCCCAAGGGTGACTAAGCCCAGCCCGGGTCTGACGCAACGCGCAGACTGGGAAGGGGTTGCGAGAAGATTGGCGATTGCCTCAAGGATACGATACCTGATCCTGTCCGTGATCAACTGCTGGGACGCAGGCTTCAGGCTTCAGACGAGCAGGAGCGGAGGCCAACCCGAACGCTAAGATAGTCACGACCTTCTTTCTGTCAGGGTCCGCAGCTCTGGGGTTGTCGGGCCGGCGATTGCTTTCTTTGTCTTCTCTCAATGCTATTTCATGAGGATATATTAAATGAGAAACCGCGCGTGCGCTTGCCACTTGTAAATCACGGGCAGGCACTGAACAGTATGCATGCAGGCTTGGCAAAAGACATTAAAAAAAAGGGGACCATCTCAAACAAGGTTGATGGGAGGCACTGCCTCAAAACTCCTTTGTGAGTCCCCGGAAAGTAGAAGATAATTGAGGACGACGGTAAGAAGACTTCTCGTAACTACCTACTTTTGCTGTTCGGATGCCGCCTGACTTCGTTTACGTACCTACATTATGGTAGCCCCGATGAAGAATTGGCTCTCAATGGTGCATGAAGTGCGGCGGTTAAAGGTTAAAAGAGACCGACCAGGAATCGAGGTGTGACTTGCATCGATACCCTTCAAGTTTTAATGCACCCAAGTGCCGGGCCCCGAGTGGCGGAGAGCTGTGCCGCATTGAATTATACATGTACCTCTTGCTATTGTAGGTACCGAGGTAGTATAGCTTTCAATGTTTGTTGGATTATCATCGAGACATTCGTTTGCGGCAAGATTCAAAATCTTATTGTAGGTCATGAATGTTGGTAACGACCTCCAACAATCTTAAAAGCATTCAAATTCAGCCATACTCAACCTTGAACCGACGAGATTAGGGCAGAATATGACTCTTCAGTTTGCTAGATCCGCGCGGCACAGTCTCCTAGGGAACTGCCGCCTCGACGACAAAGAATCATCATGGACCCGGTAACAAAAAGTTGGTGCCGATGTGTTGGAATCATGTAATGAATAGCAGCTTGGTGGGCTGTCGAATATCTACAGTGGGGAGTGTGTTTTGACTCGAGATATTGACATATTTGCAAGCACTGTTTTTCTTTCAGATTTCATGCCACCATATACATAAATGCGTGACAGGAATAAGAATGAGATGTGAATGCGCCCGTCCTGATCAGTCTCTTCATCTGTGTGTAAAATGTGATAATGAGTACTCTTGTGTTGGGCCTCAAAAGCGAGCTTGCCCTGAACTTGATGGCATTCGAGCTCCAGGCGATGCTAAGACATAGTAGTTGAAGATGAAATATTGCATCGCGACGATTGATTGGTTGTCCAACTCGAGGCCAGAGAATGGCACTAAAATAAAGCTTTCCAATCCAATGTCTTTTTCGAAGCAAACGCCCCCGAGCCGAGCCCGGCCCATTTTAGCTCTGGGCTGAAAGATTTGCCCCTTGGGCTGTCTACATACCTTGTGTATGGGCGCAGGTGGTGGTAGTGCATGTACGGACGGTACGACGGATGGGATTGCTGATGGGCGCGGCGCTGTAGGTTAACCGACCTAACGAGGCATGACTTCGCTGACGGATGATTCGACAACTGCTGCCCAACCAATGCAATTCCTTGTTGACTTTGCGGCCCTACGTTCTATGACCTTCTTTCGCCTCTGTGAACAATTGTTAGTTCGTACAGTGTACATAGCTAATGTAAAATCCAAACAACTCGAGATGGCTTGGGGAAAGAATTCCGTTCTATCCTCTGATCTTTCGGAACGCGGGCATCTTTTGATAACGGGGGTCAAGCCTGGAGTTCTGGAGTCGAGGTACCGAGGATTGCAGACCCCAGGTTTGCATATTTTGCTGGGGAGGAAGCAAGCAAGCAAGCAAGCAAGCAAACAAGCAAGCACCTGCTCAGTGCGCCAGTGCTCCAGTTCCAGTGCTCATCAGCGCTGATTTCATTCATTCACTCGCTGAATCTACCACCACCAAAAGAACCATGTTCCATGTCAGTCGTTGAAAGGGCCAAAGAAGGTGACCAGGTCAGGGGCAATCACGAAGCATGTCGTCAAAGGAGTGGGGCGCTAGTCAGGGTAGAGCTTCAAGTTTAGATCGTCTCTCATCCACTCATCCACTCACCCACGGCAGGGGCCAGCCAAGATGGATTTTTTTTTTCTGGAGCCACTGCCGAATTGGAAAACCCCCAGTCCGATATCCCAGGCGGCGCCCAGGGCCAAAAATGACAGCATTCGGAACTCGTCAAGGCGACTTGATTAGTGGCGCCAGTAGAAGGAAAAGAACGACAAGAAGAATACATACATAGTCCGCTACCAGCACCAAATCGAATCCACATCACTGCGTCACAACCGTTTCTCCTCTCGGCTTGACCTTTCACAGAGCGTCCGTGTTTGCATCCACGTGTCTGTTCAATTGCATCTCGTCGCAATGGGATCATCAAAAAAGAGGTAGAGAAATTGCCTGCCCGTGGCTGCACCTGAGCTGCCGACCACAGCCCTGCGACCTTTGCGCACTTACAGAGTACCAGGCATTATCTTCGCCTCAAAAGGATCTGTGACAAGTTTCTTTGCTCGGACGCAACGCAACCCACGGGCCTGGAACCTATAGCTTGGCTTCATGGCATAACAACTTCGCTATTGTTGTTTCGAGTATCTCTTGCGGCGCCCATTTCTCACAACACCGGTCGAGCATTATTCAAGACATCGTCACAAACACGTCGAGTGGTTCCCTTGTGCCTGGACGAGTCGGTATCTCTGATCCGTCAATCCCTCGCCAATTCCCCGCAAACAGGCCAAGTGTCGTGAGGCACAGCACCTTGGCTACCACTGGGACTGCACTAGATCAGCTACCTTGCACCCAAGCTAACACGCTATCGACCCCTGCTGCATTCGCAATGCAAGCAAGCAATGCAGCAAAGCACGATTCCGCCCCTGGCAGAATTCCCAACTGGGGGCCTGGCGATTGTTCTGAGCCCTTCCTTCATCAATCTGACTACCTAGTGGTGGACCTAAGATCAAACCCATCGTCATTGGAACCTTACTCAAACAGTTCAAGTGCTGATGGAGTTCCATTACACGCTAGAAGCTGTCGATCAACCTCTCAAGCCAGTTTGCCGACTAGTAGTAGTACTCTCCAGTTTCCCAAAGCCAACCACAAAGCCCTCATCTTTTTCACACCTTTTTTTTTTTCATCATTCACCGTCGTGAGCTAACTGTATGCAGGAACGTTCATCCAAGCAAGTACTCTCTCCCACTCCTGGCAATGTTGTTACGCAGCACAGTTGCGCAGTGGATACTCTGGACTGAAGAAAATGCATAGTACTGGCAAGTCATTCTCTGTATCCATGGCACCAGATACCGAGGATTGTCGGGTCTCGACGAGTAATCAAGCGGCTCCTCTCTGGCTCGCGCTCCGAGCCCAGCCAGTATACATAGCTATCCCAAGTCAACAGCTTTGAGGCGGCATAGCATTCTTGCTGCCGTGCATGCACCAGAGGAGAGACGACGTAGCAACCGTGGTTATCAAGGTCGAAGGTAGAGCTGCATACAACCAACAGACGCCTCGCCCAGTGTTTCCATGGATCAAAAGTACAGTACCTTCATACAGGCGGCTGTCGTTTCCCATTTGGTACTATAGTCGCACAGTTGGCCAATTGAAGCACAATATGGCCATGCCATTCACAAGCACATGAACGAATTTCCTTCGGCCCGGCATTGTGGTAATAACACCTACTTCGTTGTACATAACAAAAATGTCGCGGAAGCCGCGGCCAACTGGTCGAGTCGTCTGTGGAGATCCAACCATGTTCCACCTCGTCTCTGGCTTGTCTGCTTGGTCTGCCTCCGCGCGAGTAATGAGAGGCCCTACTACTGCGCGCTTGAGGGACCCTCACGCGTATTCGACTGCCGTGACTGCAACCGTTCCAGAACACGACCGCACGCCCGGCCAATCACACGCGTCCAAGTGCTTACTTGCCTGTCTTCGCGTTAAACTCGGCCGGCTATGCATGCGGCTTCACTCGTCAGCCTCATCTACACTGTCGACATAGTTGTATGCAGCAGGACGTCTGACGCGAAAGTCTCCAACGAGGCTGCAGGGTCCACTAGATTACATCGTATTACGGAATCGTCAAAAATTCTTTCTCCAAGAAGCAAGATCTGTCAATTCCCAGCCCCATACGTAGATCTCGGCTTCAGGACTTTCAGTCTCGGAGTCAAGAACAAGTAGCCGATGCATGAAAAGATATTTTGACTGGCCATCTCACAAAAGCGACTAATGGCAGCGGCGTAACCTCAATCTTGTCATCTGTACTCAACCTGGAGTATAGCAGACTAGGCCACCAGCCTGGTTGTTTATTCGGTAAAGTAGGTATGTACTATTCTACCACGGCCCAAAATAAGCTGTTAGTCAATTGATCCTTTTTACACCCCCCTCCCCTAGTACTTGCTCTCTTGGCAGAGTATTCTTTCACACTATCTCGAAGATGGCTGGTCGTTCTCATGCATTGCGCCGTTGGTAATACCTACTTGGGTGTTTCCCACTCTCGAGTTGCGTCGAACCGAAATGGCACTGACGAATGCTGATGCAGTCAATCCATTCTAGCGCCGCGCCAATGGCTGTGAAACCACCAACGTCTATTCTAGTCCTTCTAGTCCTTCTAGTCCTTCTAGTCCTTCTAGTCCTTCTAGAAGGGTTCCGCGCCAAATCCCCCCTTGCAACGCCATTGCATGAAATGGTGGGCTAAATTCATCACACAGGTACGGACGGTCCGGTCTGTGCGAGAGGCCTTGCATCTCGCAGTCTTCACCATTTCAAGCAGTATCAAATTGAACAACCTGCACCAGCTTTTACCGAGAGGGCCCACCACTATACTTAGTAATATGGCCTTGAGACTCGGTTTCCTCAAATTGGGCACCTTTACAGCCATGACACCGAGCGTCATGTCGAGGTACAATATCAACCAAATGTGATGCGTCATTTCCTCCGGTCAACCCACTCCTGTTGGGCTTGTTGTCCCTTCTCTAGCACAGATCTAACCTAGGTAGCTCCCGACATTGACGGCTGGCCGCCGCGAAAGTCTTCCCGTACCCAAAACGGCTCTTGATGAAACCATGACCCTGCAAGCTACGGGGTGCAGTAGACGAAGATCTGAGGTATGTCAGATCTCTCGGAGTTGGGATCTCCTTGACGATTCACGATTAGAGCCTACAAAACAACAAACGACATGCCACCAACCTACCAGGTTATTGCGTACAACTCCTCTTCCCATTGACAGAGTGACTATAGATGCATACTGGACGATCAAGTCGACTCTTCCATCGCTTGTTCTCCCAATTCAGTCGCGAGAGTATTGTGAGAATTGACCCTTACTTGGCATTTTTCGCCCAGGTCCCCCGGGGGATTTCGGCAAAGCCGAAACACTATATTGACAGATGATTGATATGCCAACAATAGATACGGGAGTCGATCACGATAGTATTTGCACCCCCGGCAACTTCCTTCGTACTTTACTGTGTATAGCGCCAATTCATTTCCCAACTCGCATGACCGGGCTTTCCCTTCATGTCCGCAATCACGGACTACCTGTTACAGTCTAGCCAGCTACGTTCGGTCTCGCAACCCAAGTCCCATCTGTCAAATCCCATACGCTAAACTAGATCTCATGGCCATGGCTTGGCCCATGTCCTCGTGCTCTCTCTATGCTGTCCCTATTCGCCTACGATCAAGAGGGCGGTCGCTGAGTTTACAGGCTTTGTGACCTGGGTTTTGTATGCTAAACGCTAGTAGCCCCAAGATGGGCAGAAGTTCTCTTGCTATTCTATCTAATCGTGCTACACTCCGTCATCGACATCCGCAAGTCTGCGCGTATACAACACACGACCGGGGCCGACTCAAAGCTAGCCGTGCCAGAACCATAGTCTCGGGATGCATAATAGTAGGCACGTTTTTAAATACACACGAGCTCTTTAGCCCGATACTTGAAGTTACATATTGCTACATGAAATGTACAGCTGAGTCGTGGATTCTTTCTGCAAGCACGGATCGAGCCGGGAATGCCGCCCTTTCCTTTCTCCATTGTTATCCTGAAACTTCTTCGCTTGGAAGGCCCCAGCCTCAGGTGCAGATCTACAAATTGATTGGATGGCACAAGAGCCCTATCATGAAGCCCGGACCGCGTAGTGGTAGGGCTGATTGATCATGGTTCCTCTCGGGCATGTGAGAGAAGAACGCAAATAGGAGGTAATCTCGAATGAGCTGAAAACACGAATCCCACCCCTTGCACGATGACGCACAAAGCGACTCGACAGATTGATCGTACTCTCTGTGGGATACCAACATGACATGACGATTATCGCTTGACCCAGGTAGGCATCTTTCTAGCCTTGACGTGACCATGCTTCTTTCTCTCAACAGCTCTGGGATCACGTGTAATACATCCGGCTGAAGTAATATTAGCATCAATGTTTCTCTACGAGCAAAGGGCTGTGATATGGTCGAGGTGGTGTTTATCCATGCCAGACATGTCAAGAATGACATGATGGAACGGCTTTCACTCGACCTGTAACGATTCCGGGGACATGGACTCAGCTTACCTCGTCTCAATGGGTTCTTAAGGGCCGGCTCGTGAACACACAGGGCCTTGGCTACGGCCAAGGTCATTGCCTCGGCCTGACCAGTCGTGCCACCACCAGTTACGGTGGCCCATACATTGTATTTGTCCATACGCTCGGTGGATTTGAGAGCCCACATGGCGGACTCGCGATCGTGAACTCTGCCGAATGCGTCGGTCAAAGGCTTGCCATTCACGAATACCTCACCCGTTCCCTCAATAACGTAGGCACGAGCGATGGAGCTCTTCCTCTTGCCAACTCCCAGGGCTCGGCCAAACTTGTCCACCGGCAGGAACTTTGGCCTGTTCAGGTAGTGGTTGACGTCGCGTTTGAATATCGAAATACCCTTGATGACGTCCTCGGGCATGAGATCTGGGTGAATTTGGTTGAGGCGCTTCACCAGACCCAAACATTGTGCATAGTCCTTTCCCTTGACCTGCTCACCCGATGCCAAGCGGTACTGTTGCCTCGTTCGCCATGCCACGGGCGTCACCTTGTCTTTGGGCAAGGTCGGCAGGCGCGCATATTTCCGGGCCAGTTCCTGTACCTCTACAAAACTATCCATAAAGTACGGCTGTCTAGAAAAGTATGAGGGCGAGACGGGCACTGCGCGGGCGAACGGCGCGTGTAGAGTGCTCAGCGATGGCGTCAAACGGGAGCTGCCTTCGGGTGCTGCTGAGTTCTGTGCGGCTCCTGCCCCGAGTGCTGCGAATTCTGATGCGGACTCAGATGTGTTGTTGTCATTGGTCTCAATGGCCAACTTTGGCGTCGTTGTCGAGATGGCCCTGGAGACGACGGCACCGGCAGGGGTCTGCTTCTTGGATCTGATGGCGAGTGTCGCGCCCCATTGCGACTTTGCTGTCGGCCGTATGTCCCTAAGACAGCGGGTCGCCGTATACCTCAGCGTCGACATGTTGCGTACTTCTATCGCGATATCGGCATGCCAATGGGCGGCGCGCTGGTGTCTTGTAGGTCGATCGGTCGGACAAGTAGGCACCGGGGGGCTCAAATTGATGCCCGGGGTGCTGCTACTGAGGAGCTCGGGGGAATCAGTCGTAAATGCGGATCAGGAATACCTTCACCTTCATTGGCAAACAAGCCAACCTAAGCACTTTGAAGTTTTGTCCGAGCTAAAGGGAATTGATTCGCCGGCACCCGATGTGGCTGAAGCTTGGGACACGGACACACCAGCCACTTTCTTTCCCTGCAGCCAGCCACACTAGGTGGGTAAATAATTGTGGCCTGAGCAGTTACCGTTTGGTGTAATACCCTTGACTCACGAGGCGGGGCGAAATATTTTTTGATGACCCCGCCAAACTGGCCAAGATTGTGTGATTTGTATCCATCCTCTCCCAAACATTTGATTGCTTCCCAACCTTTCTTCCCAAAACAACAGAGGTCAATCATCGCCATCATGTCGTTCGGAAAGGTCTACACCAAGGAGGTAAGCAAACCAAACAGTCGTCGTCTCGAGCGTTTCTGCTCTCGAGTCTGTTGTTTCTTGTCGTCGTCTACTTTGCGCAGCTTGCTAACTCGACCTTCTTTGCCAGCGCAACCCCCGCACCACGGCCATCCTCGCTGTTGCGAAGGCCAACGGTCTGGACATTGAGACTGTCGTTGTCGACACCGTCAAGCCCACCCCCGAGTTCCTCAAGCTCAACCCCCTGTCCAAGGTCCCCGTCTTTGTTGGCACCGATGGCTACGTTCTGACCGAGTCCATTGCCATTGCCATCTACCGTAAGACTCTTCCTACTCTTGGGTTCCTTCAGAACTTGATACGGCCCAATCTTTCCCCCCCAATTCGCCAGTGCGAAATGGTGCTCTACATGATGACCTAGAATATTCTAACAGTTATCCCTATCTGAATCATTTTTTTGAGGATACCGGTTCTATATCTGACACATTTGCCCAATAATGTTTTTTCCAATCTTTTGCAAAACTTGGCTTTGTTCGTGGGAAAACAGGAGGCTAACAAATTTAATCAGTCACTTCCCAGAATGAGAAGACCACTCTGCTCGGCAAGACCAAGCAGGACTATGCTTCCATCCTGAAGTGGGCTTCCTTCTTCAACATGGAGGTTCTCCCCAACCTCGGTGCCTGGTACCGCCCCCTGCTTGGCTGGGACGCCTACAACAAGAAGACCATCGATGACGCCCAGAAGGCCGCCGCCAAGGCCATCGACGTTGTTGAGAAGCACCTGCTGAACAGCACCTTCCTCGTTGGCGAGCGCATCACTCTCGCTGACCTGTTCGCCGTTGGCATCATCTCCCGCGGCTTCCAGTTCTTCTTCGACAAGGAGTGGCGTGCCAAGAACCCCAACGTCTCTCGCTGGTACGAGACCGTCTACAACCAGAAGATCTACTCTGACGTTGCCCACCCCTTCGAGCTCCTCGAGAAGCCCGCTCTCGAGAACAAGCCCCCCAAGAAGGAGGCTGCCCCCAAGGCCGAGAAGCCCAAGGCTGCTCCCAAGCCCAAGGCTCAGGCCGAGGACGAGGACGATGTCCCTGCTGAGCCCAAGGCCAAGCACCCCATCGACCTCCTGCCCCGTGCCACCTACCCCCTCGATGAGTGGAAGCGATTCTACTCCAACAATGACGAGGCTGAGTCCATGAAGTACTTCTGGGAGAAGGTTCCCAAGGACGAGTACACTCTGTGGTCTGTCAAGTACAAGTACGATGACGAGCTCACCAAGACCTTCATGTCCTCCAACCTGATTGGTGGTTTCTTCACCCGTCTTGAGGCTTCCCGCAAGTTCCTCTTCGGTTGTGCTTCCGTCTACGGACAGGACAACGACTCCATCATCCGTGGTGCTTTCACCATCCGTGGTGACGACCACGTCGCTGCTTTCGACGTTGCCCCCGACTGGGAGTCTTACGAGTTCGCCAAGCTCGACCCCGAGAACGCCGAGGACCGCGCCTACGTCGAGTCCATGTGGAAATGGGACCAGCCCGTCACTGTCGACGGCAAGGAGTACCCCCACGCCCAGGGCAAGGTCTTCAAATAAACTTGTGCAACCTCTGATGGTGATGTAGTCGAGTTGTCCAAGAAATAATACGTGTTGATGAGTCTTACGGTACTTTCATGAAGGCGGAGCCAAAAAGTTGATAGAGCCAGCAAATTGACTGATTTCGACGCTCCCCAATATGATTTGTCTTAATCTAAATCCTTGTGACATTCTAATTATTATTCGTGATCCAACAGTCGTTGAGATTTTGAGGACTGAAATAACCATGTTCGGTATATCGATCAATCCATGACCTGTGACGGTAGAGTGTGATACTCGACTGCTTAGTGCTCATATGGCTCTGAGTCCTTCGTCTGTACTTTACTCAGACAATATGGCAAATAATGCACAGTTCACTAATCTACCACTCACTATACTTGTCTGGCAAATGAACTACAGGATCTGCGCCTTGATGAACACGTATACGTGACTGAATATATTTTTGGAATTACCTTTATTCTTTTGTTTCGGAGACGTATATGATTCTTTTTTTTTTCCAACCTCGAAACGCCTCGAGATAGAATGCTGTTTAGAGATGGGCTAGATTGGAATGAATTCTATTGTTATTCGAGTACAACGCAAGACATCCCAGAATGACAATGTGAAGTAGTATATGCCGGCCTCTGTCTAGGGCGAGAAGTTATACAAGCAACAAGAGATCATTACGCCACAAATCATGCCAGGAATCTAGAACACCGTGCGAGCAGCATGCTCTCTGTTCGACATGTTTCGGATTATATCTTTACCTTTTCTTCTTAGCCCTTTTATTTTTTTTTATTTTTTTTTATTGAGCAATGGGACGATTTATAACATTGGAAATTCATGGAATGGCGGAACGGCAGTCGTCTTTTGAATGTAGAAAAGGAGTGAGGAGGGAGGAGGGGTCCAAATATGCGCGTTTCTGCATCCTCAAAGTCTATCTTGTGCGTCCCGATGCATAACGGCCGGAAATCATGCATGACCCGGGAGCATAGTTGCATATAATGACGAATACTCTCTTTGATCCTCGAAAAGTACGTTGATGGCGGGCGCGTCGAGCAAAGTCGATTCAACAGACACCAGCGGAATATTGTACACACCATCGGTCAGACGTTTGAATACAAAAGGCACGGGAGTGATACGCGCAGGCAGGACAAGTTTCTCTTTGTTTTTCTGCTTCCTGTCTTCAATGACTCAATAGAAGTGCTTCTCGAGCCGGGTGGCTGTACATATATGTATCCCTTGGCCAGATTTCCTCCAGTTGTGTGAAGCGATCCTGATAGATTGGAACAAGGACAATAAATATTTTGTGTGAATAAAAACTCAAACATGTAAATCAATCGTGTCTCATTATTACGTGGTCTATATGCACGCTTTCGAGGTATCTAGAACTGATCTATATTCTGCAGTCAGTATCATTGTTCCAAAAACACCATTGAATCATCATGCCCTGAGCACAGGGGCTAACAATCGCTTTCGATTAGCGAAAAAAGAAAGAACTCACCTAATGTCATGCTCATGCTGACGTCCGTGTTCTCAACCATCTTGGTAAACTCTTCAAAGCTAATCTTGCCGTCCTTGTCCAGGTCCGCCTCCATGATGGTCTTGTCGACAATCTGCTGGAGCTGCTGGTCCTTGAGGTTGGAGCCGACCATCATCTTGAGGACAATGAAGAGCTCGCCGTTGCTAATGTAGCCGTCGCGGTCAATGTCGTAGACCTTGAAGGCGAACCGCAGCTTTTGCTCCTTGTTACCCTTGGAGCTAAAGGCGCTCAGGCCCGACACGAATTCCTGGAAGTCCACATCGCCGCCGCCGTCCTCGTCGAAAATGGCAATCATGCGCGTTGCCAGCGGGTTGGATGAGATTTGCGGGAGGGAAAGGAACTCGTCGCGCTCGATCGTGCCAGAGTTATCCTATGGAACGAGAAATATTGGGTTAGCAAAGAACTGTAGCACTTACGTGCAAATCGCTACTCTCCCCTCTCTCTTTAAAACCTTACAACAAGGAGAGGGAAGCAGTGCAAAAAAGAGGCACAATGGAGAAGCATCTTGCAACCTCATATCTTGCTTGCGCACGACAAAGTGGAATATGTAGTACCTTGTCTAGCTTCATGAAGCGCTTTCGCAACCTGTCCACCTCCTCGCGGTCGACTATTTATACACTCATGTCAGTTTCCTGTATTCTCAAGGTTCTTTGAACATTCTGCGAGGGTGAGTGGGAGGATATCCTACAATTCGACCCCTGGACAATATTGTCCAGCACGGCGCTCGTCGAGTTACCCATCTTTTATGGTCTAATATCGATCCGGTTTTTTGTTTTGTTTTTTCTGTCCGCCTTTTGATCAAGGGGAGCTGGCGCCCGAGAGATCGAGGGTTCGGGTTATGGAGGTTTTGTTGGGTTGTGTCGCGTGTTGCCTTTGCTCTTGCAGTAGACCAGCTCTTTCTTGACTGAAAAGGTTGTGGTTTGGAATAGCGCAAGTACAGATTTTGTGCTGCACAATGTCTCGACTCGATATGCGGGATGCTCTCCTTGTAGCTGCCAGTGCGTGCGCTCAATAGTTGAGAGGGAGTATGGGGGTGGGTAAGTATCAAAGGAAGCTGAAGAGGCGAGGCTGAATCCAAATCCTAAAGAAAGCCAGAACCCCTAACCTTGGGTACAGCGTAAATCAGCCTGGGGAAACTCCCCCCCACTGAGGGGGAGGGATGGATGGGAACGGAGCTTGTGTGATAAGATCACCGATGATTGGGTCACGTGGCCAAGAAGCAGAAAATCACATACGAAAAGTACATCAAGGTATGACAGTCAATTCGGTCACAATCATTCTGTCAACAAAAAAAACAAAGAAATAGGAGAAAAGAAAGTCTATAGAAATATGATAATCTTTGTATTATCATTTGTACAAGTGATGCTGCGGCACTCTAGATACCTTGTCAATCAATTAAAATCACAACAGCTCTAGGAAAATGGATTAAAGAAAATGTGGTAAAAGATGATGAATGAATGAATGACATGTTTGGTGGCTGGTGCCTTGCGCTTCCCCCTCCTCTGGAATTGGAATCATAATTCTGCTGCGTCCATTCAACCCCCTTTTCAAGTTTTGTTCTACGATTTCGGGGGGCTTTCTCGTATTCGGCGCTAGCAGTCAAAGAGCCAATTGTGGCGCCAACAAACGACTGGGAAGAGTCACAAAGGGCCAAAGGACCTCCAGGTGTGGCGTCACCACTCTGCACCTCCCAAGCTAAGCTCCAAATCGATGCTCTTTCCCCCCCAAGGCAAAAAGACCTTGGGCTTTCGGGCACGGACAACAACCACCTGAACTTGGCCTTTGCGGGGCAAATGCAGCGGTAAAAGTTTTTCAACGTCAAGCCATCCGACGACCGCGACAGCGACCTCAAATCGCATCTCCGACGACGACAAGAACGCGCATTTTTCATCAAAAAAATTCAATTTCCTTGTATTTTAATGTTTGAATAATCGTTTCCACGTTTTTTTAGCCACAAAATCCGTCGTCTAGGCCATCGAAAGGGCTACCCCTCGCCCGGGCGCGCCTACCCTCCTCTTCCCCATCATGTCGCTGCAACGAAAGGTCCGCATAAAGAAGCTGAACTCAAAGACGGCTCTTCCAGTCCTCATCGAGGGCCAAATCAACCCAGATGAATATGAATCTCTAACTACCGATATTTCATCTACTGCCGGCGTCGACCAAGGAGAGAGCAATGTAAGCAGCACAATGTCTCCACCCCCGTCCCTCCCGGATGACTAAGCACACCTGGCTTGGTATCTCTCGGATATAATCGGGTATAAACGAGAAAGACACCAGCCAAGAAACATCATGACATTCATTCATCAGATACCGTACCACTACCTTTAAACAGCATCTTACTTACCATTTTCAAAATTAGGAAGTTCATTTGCAAGCTGCCATCAAGGGCACTGGAACCACAAAGGAGGACAATGAGATTCCAGTGCCCCCGCCTCAGGAGAGCGAAGAGGTCAACTATGATGACATATATCCTCGCGTCTACCCAGAACCCCGGAATTATATCAAATTCTCGGAGACTGTGGAGGAGACGCTAGGTTGTCTTTATGACATGACGACAGAGGATGACGAATATTTGAAAACTTACAACGCAAAAAAGTCGCCAAAGGAGCAACTATCAGAAGATGACTTTGAGCGCATCATGGAGCTCTTTGAGCAAACGGCTGCGGGGGAAGCCCCTTTCGCAGCCGTAGACAACACCGTCGT
Organism: Pestalotiopsis fici W106-1; assembly: GCF_000516985.1. Lineage (NCBI taxonomy): Eukaryota > Fungi > Ascomycota > Sordariomycetes > Amphisphaeriales > Sporocadaceae > Pestalotiopsis > Pestalotiopsis fici. The sequence goes on from NW_006917098.1 coordinate 778,312, forward strand.
TCCGTATGAGACCATGGTCATGCACATGCTACATACGCCTGTTCACAAGCTTCAGACTCATGCCAAGGTGGTATACGAGCACTGGAAAGGGTTGCGCCAGGACAAGGGCAAACTGCATCCCTCTCTCAAGTTTGAAACTCATTCCGAACAGGACGACTTGGATCCCTACGTCTGTTTCCGAAGACGCGAAGTCCGCCAGACAAGGAAAACCAGACAGCGGGATGTCCAGGTTGCAGACAAGCTCAAGAAATTGCGCAGGGAGCTCGAGGATGCTCGGCTACTCGTAATGATGTCTCAACATCGTGAGGCTTTGAAACAAGAGCTCTTGTCTTTGGATAAAAAGTTGTTTGAGCATCGTGCCATTTTTAAGGAGAAGAAGAACCGGCTCGGCATTCCCAAAAACGAGGACGAGGATCTACTCATCAATTCAAAGCCAACGACAGCACAGAAGCGCAAGGCCCAAGAGGTCCAACCGCCCGTCCGTGCTGCACAGAACACACAGTCACGCCTCGTGGTTCGCGTGGACGGCAGGCCCACCGAGCAGGATTTGCCCTTGCTGTCTGAAAAGATTGAGGAGAAATGGGCTGAACTGCGTCGTGACGTTGAGCACAAGGCGACGACACACAATATGTGGAATCGTGACTATATCGATCTCACAGACAAGCCACTGCCTCCTGTCAAAAGAGAGCAAGAGCAGAGCTTTAGGCCAGCGAAGCCAACGTTTCTTCCCACTCCGCCGTCTAGTGAGTCGGATCAAATGGAGTTGGATGTTGAGGAATGTGAGACCTCTTTCACGGGAGCACTGTCCTCGCAACTTGAGCAGTTTGGTATCGGTCATCCATCACCACTGTTTGATGAACAACCCACTTTTAGCTTTCGCCGTCGTCAAGGAAGGGGTGGTCGGCTCTGGGTTGACCGTCGAAGGATCGATCGTCGGGATCCAGCCACGCGCCTGGCTAGTCCTCCAAGTGATATGGATGTCGATGAAGCCCGTCAGTTCGACCGTGCAAAGTATGACCAGGACAGCGATAGTGAAGACGATCAGGTCTACCACATCGACCCATATGATCAACGGGCGCTTAAATTTCGCGCGCTGATACCGCCGCCTGTTCCCACAGCACCTCGAGGATACTATCGGCAATTGCCCGAAGGCGCCAATGGCGCACCGAATCGTCCGACTCCATCTCAGCCGTCTTCGGCAGCTCCAACGCAGACACAAACGCCGCAAGCACAAGCACAAGTGCAGGCGCAGCCCCAAGTCCAAGCTCAAGCTCAGTCACAACCACAATCCGCGGCATCTTAGGGCGATTTCCGGAACGGGTGGGATAAGCATGACCCTGAAATCCTGGCGATGGAGGCTAGAGATCAACTTTTTGAGCCGAGATGATTTCTTGGAACGCTCTCTCCGTACCCAATCTCTTCCTTCATCATTACCCCCTTCTCCACTATTCTTAATAATCCGAGCTTCTGGTGGAGCTCTCGGCGTCACCGCCCGGATAGGGTGACTATACACCAAGTACTGTATCGGTACAGTATCGCATAAGCGAAAGGTGATCTTGGTTGAGAGCAGATTTGGCAGCCGAAAGCGAGCGCTCTTCATGCAGAAGGCGCTGATTTGTTGTATGATATATATTTTGCTTTTTTTTCTCGGGTGATGACTGCATAGCGAGGAGTTGGGATTGAGGCAGTTGAAAGCGTTGCAATTGTGACGCCGATGAGGCATTGGTAGATCAATGTAATTTGTAACTACCATGACATTTGTATCGATGCGACGAATGATGCGAGTTCGAATTGTTTCGTGATTGCCGAAATTCTGTAGGTTGGGATCGTCTTTGGTGTGCCGGATGGAATGCGTGTGACAAGAGCCGGCATGGGTCGATCGCCTTGTTTCAGGGATGCCTCCTGCGTCAGTATTGTAGCTTGGAAATTCTCTCGGTCTTTGAGTCGGAGATTGAGAAACGTCTTGTCCAGCTGTTGAGGATCATCCTTCGTGTGCAAAAACTGATTATTTGATCGTGAGCACTCGGGAGTCTTTGTCAGACTGCTTGTCGCTTGCAGTTTTGCACACCCAGTGGAAGGAGTGCACCTGCGGAGAGGGTATAAGCCCGAGCTCCAGCTATGCAAGAGAATAATGCCGCGAACCCGAGAAAGATTCCTGTGATGGAATACTTTTAAGTGTACCAGGCTTCAGGGATGCTTTCTCGTCGTTGACAGCTTTAAAGGCCCAAGGTTGACCGCTTTCTCGGTGGTAAACTCTGGGTGTTTAGGTTGTTCGGGGATAAGCAAGCCCATTCTGTGTCGCAATTTGACTTTAGGCCTCTCCTTTTTTCTTGCTTGGGGGTCCAGAGAAAAGGGTATATAGCTCAAGCCCGCCCATGAGCATTGGGAAATCGCAATTTCAAGTGAAGGCTTGACCACAGGACTGACAATCCGGAGGCATGGTGGCTTTGTTGGTCGTCGGTCGGTCGGGCGGGCGGAGAGGTGCGAAGAGCGGAGGGAGGGTAGCAAGCTGGGCATCCGAAGTTGGCTACCTTATGTAAGATCCATGGCAGTCTGACTATTGCCCGCCCGCAAAGGTGCGAGGGAAGAAATTGCGAGCGAACTTGACTGATGATCTGATAGAAAACGACTGCTTTGTAGTGAGAAATTTAGTAAAGGACTAAAGAATGAGGAGGATAGATAGAGCAAGCAGGAGAAGAGGAGAAGGAGAGGAGAGACAAGAGTTGTGCGGGAGAGTGTGTGCATGTGTACAGTAAAGCGGAGCTCGGGGGGATGGATGGATTGTCATTCACATACGGCACGGTACCTGCACTGCTTGTGACCATTTTTGGTAGCAACCCGGGAACCGAGCGCCCGTTTCTTTTTGGTGGGCGGTCCCCTCGATGGGCCGCCCGGGAATTGGGACAAGAAAAACCCACGACGACAAAAGTGAGAGGTGTATGAAAAGGGAAGGTCGACAAGACGCACTCGACAGTGACTCGAGGCAAAGAAGAAGAATAGAGAGGAAAATAGTGAGAAAAGTTTGGCGTGGGAAAAAATGTGAAGGGAAAAAAAAAAGATCTTCTCTCGGCGGATATTCTTGTCCCAAGGTCGGTCTCCATTGTGGTCAGTGGTCGGCTTCTTTCTGCTCACTGCTGCGTATTAATGTGCTAAGAAATGGGCATCTTTCATCTCTCGTGTGAGTGGATAGGCAAGCGGCGGGGTTCCACTTTGAGAGGTTCGACAGTGAGGAAACAAACGCCTACAAGAGACCCACTCCATGTTTTTCCAAGGGTCCTCAAGGCCGGGAGTGTGTCTCTTGGGCGCATTTTTGTGCATGTCTGCGATAAGATACCAGAAGCGTAGGTACTTTTTGCTCACAGCTTCGCGTGCATTTTGCGCCAGACAGACAGCTAAAGCAACTTGAAAGACAAGTCTCGTTATCCGTGCACGCTATCGATAAGCATAGCTTCAACAAGGCCAAACGGCTTTGCGACCCCGCGATGACTTCAGAAAAGTCGGGTTTGCAGTTGGAACATTTTGTGTTAGGAGAGAAGTTCATGCGCGCCTTGACATTTCAACAGATTATACCACGGTGATCACAAACTGGAACATGATCTAGGATCTTGACAGGAAAGCAACATCCTTTTCTCTGTCGGGTCACCAAGCAATATACCAGCTTAGGTCGCGCAACATACCCAATCCACCTCGAGAGCGGGGCACTATCCAGACTTCAAGTCATCCGACACTCCTCCCGGGCTACAATCGTGACCAACACTACTACCGAGCCCATTGAACGATCGACCGAACCTCGATGTGAAAAGACTGTTACTCAAGAAATATCGATCATTTGACTTGCGAAGCCTCTAATTTCAAGTCCGCCCATTTGGGGGACTCCAGGGTCGAATCCCATACATACACAGAAATAGATACAGTCATGTCGAAACGAACAACACATCCAACCTCTGGGCCGCTGTACGCGCTAGGCCTAGAGGGCAGCGCCAACAAGCTCGGCATTGGCGTCCTCTCCCACGACCCGACCGCCAGCACCACGACCATCCTCTCCAACGTGCGCCACACGTTTGTCTCGCCACCGGGCACGGGATTCCTGCCCAAGGACACGGCGCTCCACCACCGACGACACTTTGCGCCCGTGGCCCTGGCGGCCCTGCGCGACGCCGGCATCCGGCCGGACCAGCTCTCGTGCATCTGCTTCACCCAGGGGCCCGGCATGGGGGCGCCGCTGACCTCGGTGGCCGTGGGCGCGCGCGCCCTGTCGCTGCTCTGGGACAAGCCCCTCGTCGGCGTCAACCACTGCGTCGGCCACATTGAGATGGGCCGCGTCATCACGGGCGCCTCCAACCCCGTCGTCCTGTACGTCAGCGGCGGCAACACCCAGGTCATTGCCTATGCCTCCCAGCGGTACCGCATCTTTGGCGAGACCCTCGACATTGCCGTCGGCAACTGCATCGACCGCTTTGCCCGCACCCTGCGCATCCCCAATGATCCCTTCCCCGGGTACAATGTCGAGCAGCTGGCCAAGAAGGCGTCGGAAAACGGCCGCACCCCCGTCTTGCTCGATCTGCCCTATGCCGTCAAGGGTATGGACTGCAGCTTCAGCGGCATCCTGGCCGCCGCCGACATCATGGCCGCGCAAATGTTTGCCCAGGACAAGGTCCTCGCCGAGGGCGGGAGCCTCAAGGACGGCGAGGTACGCATCACGCCTGCTGACCTCTGCTTCACGTTGCAGGAAAACGTTTTTGCCATGCTCGTCGAAATCACGGAGCGGGCCATGGCGCACGTTGGATCGCGGCAGGTCCTCGTCGTTGGTGGTGTCGGCTGCAATGAGAGGCTCCAGGAAATGATGGGTCAGATGGCTGCTGATAGAGGTGGCAGTGTTTATGCAACAGACGAGAGATTCTGTATTGACAATGGAATTATGATCGCCTTGGCTGGTCTGCTGGCCTGGGAGACGGGATATGAAACAAAGCTAGAAGATAGCATGTGTACACAAAGATTTAGGACGGACGAGGTACACATAGCATGGAGAGAGGATTAGAGAGATGGAAAGGATTTAAAGAAAAGAAATCATGAAGTAATGTCAATACCCCATTATACCAATAGCAGCGTATCGTGGTTACCAAACACCCTCATACGCTTGGTGCATTGTTACAAGGGGATGATCGACACGTGTATTTGTTCGAGTTGTTCTTTGTATTTATAATCAGTTGTTCCAGCAGGCGACTACAGTGCCTAGAGACCGATGATCACGGTTCATATATGTACAGAGGTAAATTACCCGATGGTACCTACTATACAAAACATAGAGGTCCATGGTCTCTGATCATAAGATTATTGATCTGAAGAAATCGATGCAAACATGTGTATTCCTATGGATCATCCTTGTCTGCCATCTTGGCCCTTGGACCGGCTATCAACTGTCGTCTGACGTTGGCTTATAGACAATTGTTGTCACATACTGGTTGTAGGAAATTAGAACACTTGTACAAACCTATAATTATTGCAAAGAAGACTCACTTTATTTCTGTATCTCGTGGTCGCTGATACAGCTAGCACGTTGTTCTTAATGCTACTTGTAGCAAGATGGTTCAATATGGTATGGTTCGGCATATTCAGGACGCTATTGTCGTCCTTGATGAGAGCATTGGCGTTCATGATGGGCTTGCTCAAGAAGCCTGGAAGCGCTGGCGGAGTTGGCAGCTTGTCCAGAGCACCCACGGACAATTGATAAGCCCTCGAATCTTCTGGTTGATCAAAATCGGCCAGATACTGGGGGATCACTCCACTGAACCTCTCGGGCGGCGGGACGGCCTTTGTCTGAGGCTGTTTTGCTGTAGCCTCTAGATCTGTACCCGAGGGTTGCCTCGAGGGCAAGGCTTGGGCCTCGGTTGCCGACTTGGGTGGTGTTGCGCCCAATGTGAGATTGCGCGCTGGGGTTTCTTCTCCGCTCACTTCGATATAGTTCACCAGGTTATTGCCAAAATCGACAGTTGTTGGCAAGTGCATCGAGGTCTCCATGCGGCCGTCCACCAGAAATTTGATGTGATGTGTTCCAGGATATACAGGTATGACTGCTTCAAGAACACCTTCTCGACCTTTGCTATACATGGGGGAAATTTGATTAGCTTTGATCAATATGTTTTTCAGTGTACCCATATTTGAGGAGATCGGCGACGAGCCATTGAGATCAGGCCGCAAGGTTCCACTCTGACATCTCCTCCAGTTCATGTGCGTACACGTCACATATGCAGAACGATCACTTACGCAGGGTGTAGTCTTTGCTTTCGACTCCATTGAAATGGCGTGCCTGTAACATAGACCTTCTGGCCGCCTTGTAACCATTCGACTCTTGTCTGCACTGTTCTCGTCTTGTCTACTCTTAGTTCTTCATCATCATCGTCATCAGTGCCTTGGCTTAGACCTGACGATTTTCTAGTGAGATCGGCGCCGGTTGACTCCAATTCCCGATCTAAATTGCTTTCAAGCGTTTCGATGGAGGGCCCTATATCTGCGGGCGCAATTACTGGCGACCCGGGCGTGTGAATCTCTTCCTCGATAGGCAGGGGCAGCCTGGGCGGCCGCGGTAAGTTGTACGACATGTCTGTGACACTTGCAGAAGCGGGATTGTTGGTCAGCAAGGGATCGTCTCCAAACTGCGAAGGTGACCTTATGGACGACTCGGCTGTATTGTGTTGAGAGCTGTGGGTCGTAGGTACATCCACCGGCTTGCTTGGCTCAGCATCTTGGTCGTCCGTATATTTCGATCTCGGAACAGATGACCGAGAGCTTGGTGAATTTGATGAAGCGCCTAGTATCGACAACGGTCTTGTAGTGCCAGTAGCTCTCGGGCCGATGGTTGAGCCTTGGGCCGAGACAACACTTGCTTCGGCAGAGGATGCGGATGAGCGATGCTGGTGGTTTTGAGCAGCAGAGATCAGATTCTTGGGTTCCTGCTTCTTGGACGCTCGTGGAGAGTCGTGGCCAGAGGGACGGTCCACTCGCTCGGCATGCTCGACGTGGGAACGCTGAGTGGGGGTGGCCGGCTTCGAAGTCGAAGGGCTGTTACCCATTTTGACCTCGACGGGACAAGAGGCACGAGAATGGGAACCCTTGGACCTCTCTGGCGGAGGCAAAAGCGACTAGGAGCCCGTTCGAGAGGTGCGACGCGCGGGGGGGCTGGTCGAATGACGAGGATGGTGGTAGTTTGGGATGAGCAGCTGAGCTTACCCAGCCAAGGCTGGCTCTGGGGAGGTACGCACAGCGCGCAGCGCGCAGCTTTGAGGAGCTGGGGGGGTTTTGCTGGGGGGTACGAGGGAGGACTGGCTGCTGAAGACAAGGTACTGTGCGCGCAACAGCTGCAGCAGTAAACTAGACGATTCCCGGTCGACCAGTAGGTCAATTACCGACGATACGACAGATTGGGAATACGTAGGTAGCTGTCTGTTGGTGGGGGGTTGCGAACACAAAAAGGCTGAGGTAAGAGCTCGGCAACACAAATAGCACAAGGGCGCGCCAGGGAACGGACAGGGTCGCGCGATCAGCTACTGCCTTGGGGTAAAAATCCGTTCTATGTCTCGGATGGCCGCGAGGGAATGGCTCTGAAGGCCGGTGGTTGGATAGACTCGAGAATGGCGGCGGAGGCTCAAGGTTTTGCTGCAGCACATGTGGTATGCTACGATGCTTGGGGGTCTACGTTGGAGAAAGGGTCATGAGACCTTTTCCAAGGTTGAATGTCGCTGCAGGGCCCAATGCTGGATGGGCTGCGGTGAGCAATTGCGGCAGAAGCTCTCGAATTGGAGAGAAGGGCGGATTTATTATTTGAGGGGGGGTTTTCGCTCGGTACGTTCAGAGTTCAGGCCGTTTTTAGTGACCTTTTGCTTCGCGGATCGTGGGGGGAAAGCGTATTCCTCTTAGTGCGGATTCGATTCCGTAATGACTGTCTAGATGTTGGGTGTGTGCGTGTGTGTATGCACAGAGTTTGACAAGATAGACTCGCCAGCCGAGGCAACTCTCCTTCTTGTCTAGTCCTGGCCGATGGAACGAGGTTATCCGTAGATCGTTCCTAAGTGAAGTGTATGGAAAGGATAGAGGAGAGGGAGGGGAGAGGGTAGGTAACAAACTGCAGCAGCCAGTCGGTTGAGTTGCAGCTTGATCAAGGTCCATGTCCTTCCCTCTCTCTTTCCCCGCCAAATCCCAAAGCCCCTCCAGATTCCATCTCTTAAACGAGATCCACTTGCTTGAGCTGTGCAGCATCCACTGAAGCTCGAGCCCCAGCAAAGCCTAGAGCGAGCAGCCAGCCCAATTGGACCCCTGCTTGAAATTCAATTGGAACTTGACTGCTTCCGTGTTTTTTTGCACAGCTGCATTAATGAAAGCCTGCAGGTTGGGAGTGACCATTGTAGTTGCAATACTATAGAGACGCGATAATCTTTCAGAGATCATTCCTCTCTTTATTATTGCTATAGAAATATGTCCCTGAGCGGTGTTTTAGGCAATCAATTGTCTTTCGTCTCCTCCTCCCGCACACGCACAGGGAGTCTGTTGAGCTTAAGACGGGTCGGGTAGCTTGCCAGGGGTATGTATGTATTTACAGTACCAAACGTAAACATATACCGGCCCCCCATATATTCTTCTTCAGTATGATTTGATCCGTAAACTTCAGGAACCCCCCATGCTCAACTTCACATGAGAGGAGATCAACATCAACTCATCACTCTTTTGACAAAAACAACACCTTAGGGCGCCGTCATGGCAACCATGGACTGGCAGACGCCACTGTCTGCGTCCCTCGGTCTGCTCTCGACCGCCGCCGTCCACCTGTTTGCAGCCCTGTACTGGGCCTTGGCGTGGATCTCCCTCAACGTCGTGGCCATCATACCCACATACCTCTACCGCGCCGTCGCCGTGATCGCGACACCCTTGACGTATCCGCTGTATTATCTCTGGAGGCTCGTCGCTTTTATCCTGTCCCCGTTTTGGGTCCTGTGCAGTGCATGCGTGGGAACCGTGTCCTGGGCTCTTGATTTGGCTGTCAGGTTCAAGGTGCGTCTTCTCCCTATTCTGAGGCTACGTCATTTATAGCACCGACTTATTCGACGTTTATAGTACCTTTACATCTTTGTATGTATTGCCCAATCAATTGAATAATTGTCCACATCTTGTTCGTGCATCAAGCATCGTCTAATTCGATGCCATCAAAAATAGTTTGCCACTGCGGCTCTTGTAGGAATCTTGACTGCCTGCCTATTACACGGCACCAGCAACTTGATCTTTTCTCTACTCAACATTGCGCCCTCGTCGTCATCGTCTTCTTACTCTCGGTCCTCTTCTTCTTATGAGAAGGCCCAGCTACGGCTCCAGGTCATGGATCCCTTGGAGGGCGGCGGCGACTACTACGATTCCGCGCCAAAAGAAGAGGAAGACGATGACGGTGATGCCTCGTCGTCATCGACTGACTTTGACAACTTGCTGTCCGAACCTGCTTCACGCCGCATCCGAGCTGATCATCCAGTGGTATGTCAAGATTTCCTCCTCTATTCTACTTGTTACTATCGAGAGTCGGTTCTAGCAGTGCATTGTTTTCCTGTTATTATGGAAATGACCGTCGATCTAACCCCTGGTGAACAGAATAACAAACTCCTCGAGCAAGCTTATCGGCAAGCCAGGAGCACGCGCTTGAGTCCCATTAAGCCAAGCAGAAGGTTCAGGGGGCTTCTGGCACAGACAATTCATGAAGAGAGTAGCGAGTCTGAATAGTTATGAGGAGAAGATTCCAGAGCAGAGGAAATGCGCAATGATCCGAGGGAAGTAACATATTATGCAATCGGTAGTGAAATCATTATCCCAACAAGCCGCCTACATTGATACCTGCTATAACATATCAACGGGTCCGCCCTGGAACGCGCATAACAATCTCATTAAACTTATTCTATTGACTTATTATAAAACCATGTCCACTATGGAAAAGTCAATGCTCGAGAGTTGTGAATTCCACCCAATCCCAATGTACTGGGCTCGCGTGACAATCGCATCATTTGCGTAGCAGGAAAGGGTATGGTACGTGTCGCAATACGCCGCCTTCGATCCCCAGTGTATAATACATGAAAAGAAGTAAGAACGGCCATTCAAGAATTCAGTCACCGCCCAATCGCTCCGGGCAAATTCTTCGCAAAAAAGATTTTCAATGACAGGTCCAGAGTGTGCAACTATTAGAAAACGAGGAATCAAGTCACAAGAACCACTGGTGCTCTGCTGGACCTTCACACACATCAATGCTGGTACCTCTCGAATACGGATGGTGTATGGATACGGAGGAGTTCCCAGAAAAATAAAGAACCTTGCACAACACGGAGAGCAAGTCTAAGTTCATGAGCGTTGATATTGTCCAGGGTTTTACCACGAAAGTCCATTAGTCCTTCGTGGAAGTTGCTGTGCTGGCGTCAAATTCATTCGGGGTGATGGACGCTGAGCATCGTTGCTACCGTCGGAATTTGCCGTGAGGGTATAATTGATATTTCACGCAAAGTGCCTCTACACTGAGATAGCGCAGACAGCTCAGAGACGTAGTACCTGTCGTGATCATCGACCAAGTCGATCAAGATGAGTATCTGAACATCATCCGAGGGATCGAGACTCTAGGAGTGCAATTAGCGACACCCTCGTTGCATACTGTGTATCGTGTGCGTGGACACAATAGAGATCTGTTAAAACGGGATAGAATTACAATTCTTGGTGATCACTGCCCGGCTCCAGCCTTGTCTGGCTGCGGCGGCGTTCAAAGAGATGATGTCCATGACCGTGTAAACAAGTCTGTCGATCTTGCGAGTGGAAAGTGTTGCCAAGAATTATTCGTGGCCAGAACCAGATCCCTATGCTATTGGTGGTACAGTCGCTGGCGCTGTCCTTGATGCTGGTTGCGCCCGCGCCGTGAGTCCGAGTTGAAGCTTGTGCCGTGCCCCCTATCCTATCGGCGGTACGACTCTCGCTCTCGGTCCCTGATCGGAGATCGACTTCTACTACGAGTCCGGCTTGCTCGACCTCGATCGTCATAGTCCCTCACGCGATCGGTGCGGTCCCTGTCATGTCGCCAGTCATCTCGATCATCGCGCCTGCGTCGATCATCACGGAGAGGGCGATCCTCTCTAGGCGGACGGTCTCGGCCATGACCGGCGTGGCCCGGATTGTAAGTAGGAATATAGGTATCCATGTTGCTACCACCACTTGCACCAGCAGGCCCGCCGCGATTCCTAGGTGGACGGTCCCGATCGCGGTACTCAGGAAAGTCATCATATCCGTTCTCTGGTGGCGGGGGCCGTGGAGGCAACCTAGTATCAGGGGGTGGATGATCACGTTCCCGGTTCCAAGCAGGTCTTCTATCATTATGGCCGCCGTTTCTTGAGCCATGGTGGTTCTGATGTCTTCCGTTCATACGCGCGTTGCCATATCCATCCCCACTGGCATAACCTTGCGGACCCTCGTAGGGACCTACACCGACAGTACCTCCACGTGGTGCTGGAGGCAGAGCAGCCTTTTGAGCTTGGAACTTTCTACGATCCAACTCGTGGCTGTCCTCGTAGAATGGAATGTCCTCTGGTTTAGCAGGATACGGTGCCGACTTGAAATAGGCGTGCTCAAGGGCATCCACAGCATTGATGCGTGCTCGCCAATCAAGCATCAAGAGCTCTTTCAGTAATGAAATGGCCTGTCCGCCATGGTCTCTGAATCGCGTAGACAGGTTTCCAGTTCGCGGTCGCGAATTCATGTTCTCACCACCCGGCAATGTTCTCCAGCCAGGCATGTTTTGATCGGTAGGTGTGCCGCAGAGATCAAAAATGATCTCCAATTGGTGCATATCGCTTTCGCCAGACAGGATGGGCTTACCAACCAACATCTCGCCAAAGACACAACTTTTGATGCATTAGCCGAGAGTCTATAGTCAAGTAGGAGGAAATACAAACCCAACACCCCACATATCAATCGCTGTCGTGTATCTTCTGAGGTTCATGAGCAGCTCGGGAGGTCGGTACCATCTCGTCACAACAAGTGCCGTGTATTCTCTCTTGCCCTCACCTCCGCCTCCACCTGGAACGGGAACCTGGCCGTCGTAATGTCTGGCGAGACCAAAGTCGGCGATTTGAAGTATGCCCTTGTTGCTGATAAGCAAGTTGGCAGCCTTCATATCTCGATGGAGGATGTGATTTTCATGAAGGTATTGCAATCCTTGTAGTAGCTGCTTGAGGTAGCACTTGATCTGAGGGACGGTGAATGTGACACTTGGATTTTCCAAAAGGCCAGACAAGTCGTGGTCCATGTAAGGCATAACCATGTACATGATGGGTCGTTTTCGCTTATCGGCTAGAGAAAGGAACTGGGTTTAGCTGACTGCTCTGGGATAGTTCGGAAAGAGCTGTCCACTCACTGCTCTTTGTGTGATGCTCGACAGCCATAGCATCGAGACGAAGGACATTTTTATGCGAGAGCAGTTTTAGCAACTTGATTTCTCGGAGAGCCGTTATAGGGAACTTGAGTCGAGGTTAGCAGCCCGGTGTCTTGTCTCGACAGGTCTCATGCGGCCATGACCCACCCCGTCTTTCTCATTGTGCATGATGATTTTCTTCAGGGCCACCAAGCTGCCACTGCTTTTCGATCGTGCCTTGTGGACTTCGCTGTTGGGTTCGTCACTTTAGTACGGTAGCAAGTCCATGGTGAAAGCGCACCTACCCAAAGGTACCTTCACCAAGCTTGTGGAGAAGTTCGTAGTCTGTGATCTTGGAGCAGCCGACGAAGCTATCCTTTGGTCGCTGGTGCTGTACGGCAAAAGATCGAGGCGATGGCGCGCCATTGCCGGCACCGTAGGCGGCCATGATCGTGATTGCTGATGTCGACTTTTGCCCTCGCTCTCCTTCCTTTGCAGTCGTGTTGCAAGCGTGCGGTGTGATGATGGTGGTTGGAGTTTAATGCGCTACCTTGATAGGGATGCTGGTCCAACGAGCTCTCAGGTAGTAAAGAAGCCGAGCGACAACATTAGGCATTAGCTGGCCAGGTAGGCAATGTGTACAAAATCACACTTGGAAAGAGAGAAAGAAAATGAAGCCCCGCCAAAGCCCGGAAAAATAAACACTTGGGAACCAAATCTTTGGTAGGCGGCGTCGCAAAAGATAAATGTTTAAGCTGCCCTCTGAGTCGCGACATTAGCTGCACGTCGATTCTGATTGATTGACGTAGAAAACCCGTCCGTGCTGCCCATGTCCGGCAAGCGCCACTAGCAGTGGAGAAGGAAGAAGCGAGCTGCAGCTCCTGCGCCACATCCTATCTAGACTCTCTCTCTGTTGGCCGCAACTGTGGCGCAAGCCTCAGCCCTCGGGAAGACGGAGTCAATCACCTCAAAAGGTGGCTGCCGGAGCTTCCAACGACATCACCAAGTGGAATTGGCGAATCAACTCACCCGCATAACACATCAACCACCTGCGAAAAGCCTCAATCGTACGAACGACACATTTCCTCATCCCTCATCTCGAAACGGTCAATCGCGATTCGATCGCTAACACGAAGCACAAGCAGGCAGCATACAGACAAAATGGCAGGCGGTCCCGGTATTCGACCTCACGTCGCTCCCATCTACAGAATCACCGCCACTGCTCTGGGCGCAAGCATGTGGTTCTTTGTAAGGATTTCCAAAAAGTGTCATCTGTGGTGGTGGCTTCGGAATTGCTAACATTGTTCTGCAGTTGATGTACCGCGCGAAGAAGGACGGTAACTAAACCTCGATATACCGCGATAACCAAAAGTAGCATCTTTACTCACGCAATTTACAGGCCCCGTCCTCCTCGGCTGGAAGCACCCTTGGGACCACTAGACGATTGATTGAACAAGCAGAGCGCATGTGGTTGTCAGATATGATAGACCTTGTACATGGACCACTTTTTGAGGAAATAGGCAGCATTCACCAGCGCAGAGCGGACCAAGAAAAAAGAGAGGTCGATTATCGATTGGATTGGGATTACAAGCCACCATCAGTCTACGCCATCTATGTACATAAGAGTCTACACGAGAGCAGGGGGGAATTATGGTCAAGGAAGTTTTTTGTTCACGCCTTTGGCTTCTCGAACAAGTAATGCGCGACGCCCCATGTGTCACCTCCTTCATATGCAAACAGCTCGGAGCAGGCCATGTAAAAGATTTGCCATCGGTTGTACCAGGTATTCGCATTTTCTGCGCCATATGTTTCGACCAGGTGCGGCCAAATCTGCTGCTTATTCTTGATCATGAGGGAAAGCCAATCCTGCACCCAAAAGAAGTCAGTTTCCGGTTCAAAAAGCATGCACCACTGAGGCGGAGAAAAGGAACATTACCTCGCAGGTCTTGGAGTAATTGTTTCCATTGACCCACCACTGCTTCTCAATCTTGAGATCTTTCTGAAAGTACAGCAGCAAGTCGGCAGAAGGCATGGTGCCACCCGTGAAGAAGTGCGTAGTCATCCAGCCCTCTTCATAATCGTACGGGCTATCCTTGTGCGCAAAGATGTGCACAAAGAGCTTGCCGCCGGGCTTTAGGACCTTGGCGACCTTGGCCATGAGAAGCTCATAGTTCTTCATGTGCTCAAACATCTGCGTAGGGGACGGGGGTCAGTCGACCGACTTTTCGTGCTTTCGGTGTTTGTAAAAGAAGAACAAGAAGAAGAAAAGAAAGATCCCAGATGGGACATACCTCGATGGACACGACGCGGTCAAAGCTCTCCTTTTCCTGCTCAAACTCGTAGACGGCCACATCGCCAGTAATGACTCTGAGGTTGGTCAGACCCTTTTCCTTTGCCTTTGCGTCAATGTACTCCTTTTGCGTCTTGGAGTTGGAGAAGGCCGTGACCTGCGACTTTGGCAGCATCTCGGCAAAGAAGAGACCTCCCGAGCCCCAACCGCACCCGAGGTCTAGAATGCTCATGCCATCTTTCAGGCCAGCCTTTTCGACTGATTGCAGATGATGAGAATTTAGTTTGTGTTTCTTGGCCCAATGTTTCTGTTATGCATGTAGTTTTGCGTTTACTCACTATACGTTTTCAGCATCTCGACTTCTGCCTGTCCCAGAGTTTCTGAACCCTTTGGGTAGAGGCATGAACTGTACTTCATCCTCGGACCCAGCATTCCGGCCAATACACCTGTGCCGACCTGTTGAGCGGTATTTGTTAGTTGCGCAAATTCCCAGCCAAGTCGACTTTGCCAACGATGAAGTGTAGATTTGACTCATCATATGACAATACACCCCCGGGAATTCAAAAACGCCCCAATCTTACCTCATAATGCTGCGTATTTGCCGTTGCCGTCTCAATGGCAATGGGCTGGGTGCGCAGACGCTCAATGTAGTCCATCTTGCGCTCATAGGCCGCCGCCAGCGACTCGGACTTGATCTCGGCGAGCCGCTGGGCCAGCTGCCGACGAATACCGATCCTAATGACGGCGTGCGGGAGATATCCGCCATCGAGAATCGCGTCTAAGGGAGGCGCATAATGGTCAGCTTATAAGTTTCCTATACAATAAAAAATAGCGGTGTGATGAAGGATTTCATAAGTGGCCTTGTGTTCATTCATGAAATATCATATAAACATGGACGCCAATCATCGCGATGGACTACCGCGCATTCTCGATGTTGTAGTGCGGGGATGTAGATGGAAGGAGATTATACCCATGCTCATGGTGTTGTAACTGTAGTTTAAATCAAAAGATTTGTAAGTGGTAAACCAAGTATAATCAATTAAACAAAAGGACAGAAAATTGGCAGAAAATATTTGTGTATAGCTTCAATAATTGAACAAGTGTTTACTCCTCTTGCTTCATCATACAAATTGCACAGCGAGAGAGTTCCGACCCAGCCATCTGTTTTGTTGACTGATTGCCCGACCCGGCCGTGCGGTGCGGTGCGGTTTCAATGGCTGAAACTGGGTAAGAGACCTGCGAGTTCCACAAAGTCTAAGCGTCATGCTGCTGACATTGGAGCTTGAACGAATCCCGGTCAATCCTAAGCTTGGTTAGGATCTCTGCCCCATTCTATTGTACACATGTGAGCTGTGCCGCCAGTAACTTGTTGTATCAGAATAAAGTAATTTAATCATTAGGACCAATCATGAATTGCAATATGAGTAGAACTTTGTCGTTCAAATATGGCCAAAGTCGTGGCTGACCAGCTACATATAGTGCTCGCTTCTTACAAAGTTATATACCGCCGTGTCTGTAACAACTCTATTTCCAGTCTACAGCGCCGCGGTGATCATCATGGTCATATTCTTTCTCATGCCTTGCCCTTGCCTTTTGGTTCGCGCCGCCTCTCCCAGATCTGGAGATACGATTCTCCAAGGTAGAGCAGCTCCTTTTCTGTATTTTCCACAAACAGATCCTGACATGTGACCCATTCATCTCGTCCCTTGTCCCTAAGTTGAACCTTCCATGTCTTCTTCTCTTCCGCTGTATCTGCCACGTCTTCCTTGGCTCGTACTGCTTCATGCACCACGTTTGCCACCAGATCGTACCAGATGGGCTCACCAGGAGGATGCTCGGCCGGGTTTGGTTCCACGTACGGCGATACGTCTAGATTCCGTGCGTCGAATGTAACAATGGTTGGGTTGCGCTCCGACACAAATTTGTTGGTGGAGAAACGCTTAATATGGAAAATCAAGTATGGTGGTAAAGGGTGCATCAGTCTGTAGCGTTTCCGCTGTGAGAGATGCTCCTGTCCCTTCATGCCATCGTATTTTGATAGAATCGTGGTCAGCGGTACTTGGGGGATGATGTTGCGTTCCAGCTCGTCTTGGAAGAGGGGCGCAGCGGGAAGATCCAAGGTCAGAAGGAGGAAGCGGTTGATGTCTGCCTTCACTTCCGCTGCCTCCTCAAACCGCAAACGATCTCCAACATCTGCCCTGGCTGTAATATCTTGTGACTCGACCTTGAGCTTTCCCTGAAAAATGCGTTGTACGATACTGCTTCCAGGTTTCGTCTTGCTTCCTCCCAATCCCAAGTGCAGGTTATTCAAGAACCACGATAGAAACTCGACGGGATCAGACTGTGTCGTCAGGGTGAAGCGTTTGTTTGACCGCAGCGAGATTTCCTGCAGAAGCTCGTGCGGCGAGACGTGATTCTTGAATGCCCGAGGATTCCATATTTTCCTAAACAAGATACTGCATCGCTTTGCCAGCTCCGACTTGGACGACATGTCTTCGAGCAGGAAGAAATTCCTCAGGGGAGCGACGTGCGACAGCGCCTGTACCACCACGTTGAGGTAGTCGTTCTCCTTGATATTGTTCATGCCCACAAAGCCCGGCGTGTACTCCTTCCCACCAAGTGTCCACGCGCGTCTGGGCTTGCGATCTAAATCCATGACTTCTTGTTTCGTGTAGCGTGGGTCCGACACGTACTTGATGTCGTCCAGCGACTTGCTCTTGACCTCGTATCCCTCGGGCAGCACGTAGACGCTCTGCGTTTGCATATTGATAAAGACATGGTGGCCCTCGTCCAGCGCGTGGAAGTAGGCGTGCGATTTGGGACCGCGGCCCTGGAAGTACTTGCCGCACACTAGGCAGGCGTAGACGTTGATGTTGGACAGACTGATGGAGCAGAGCTTCTCAAAGTCAAAGTCGAGCACGTTGCGGTCTATGGTGTCGAGGTAGAGATCGTCGTAGCCGGCAGTGGGGGCCGCTTGCCGTATCGGAGCCTTTTCTTGCACCTCATCCTCGAAATCGTCCTCGTCTTCACCTTGCCCGTCGCGTTGTGTTGGTGTTGCACCGTTGCCGTTCAGCCCGCCATTCAGCAGTTCTGCGGGTCCGTCATCGAACCTCGATTTCTTGGATGCGGGCGATCCAATGCTGCCAAGCGGCTCCTCTTCTAGAGCTTCTGATGCTAGCCGCTTAGACATTGTGGTTGTGTTGAACGATGCAGAGGTGTTGTCGCAAGGCAGAGAAGAGTGCCAAAACTCGAGCTTGAGCTAGCTAGGACTGGCTTGAAGCTCCCAAAGGGCAATGGATCTTTTTGCCCAGTGGACCCCACTGCAACACCACCTGCTGTAGCTTTATGGCCACTCCGTGAATGCATGTACGTGTAAATGTCGGATGAGGTCTTGCAATTTTCTTTTTAATTATAACTGCTGTGATATATATCATGAGTATCATGACACTCTTTTGAATTTGCTCGACTTGCTATGTTTTGAATGTCAACAGTGCTGAACTCAAACTAGATACCCGCCAGCCAAAACATACCTCAAGAGTACTATTCACAACAGAGGTCCACCTATAACGATGGACTAAGCACATGCTACGCACGTTGTAATTCTCATAAGTAATCATAATAAAACTTCTATGCATTCTAATCGGGTATCACTTTTTAAGTCATCATAAAAACTCCTTTCCAGTCCTTCATTTCGTAATCTGCCTCAACTTGGAGACTTTTCGTGCCGGCGTCGATTCACCAAATGGCGTTCTTGGTGTCACGCCTCCATTGCCGCCAATCTTCCCCCAGAGCCGCTGAGCTGCCGGAGTCAGTCCACCTCCCACCCGGGGGCTGCTCGGGAACTTGGGCACCGGAGTCTTGTCCACCTTGCCCGTCATGCCAACCTGCTGCGACGTTCTTTTCGACTGCGAGATCTTGTCCACCATCCGATGATGCAGTGCTTCCCTTCGACTCTGCTCGCTAATCTTGAATGGATTCGGTGAAGCATCTCCAGGACCAAGGTCGATCTTGGGTGGTGCGGGCCGTGGAGCCTCATACTCTGGCTCTTCGTCGTCCACAAAAGCATAGCCGTTGACACGAGGTGTTTCGCTGCCCACAATGCTCGAGCTCGCGATACTGCCCGTCCTCTTTCCTGCGATGGCATCTCGGACGGCCGACAGGGATGGAGACCCCGGCTCTGACTGGTCATCGCTGACCTTTGGGAGAGGCAGTCTAGTGTTTGCATAATTGACGGCCTTGGGCGCTGCTTTGGACTCGGATTCTGCTTTCTGGGCGACAGTCTCCAACGAGTCCTCTACACTATCGGGCGCAAACATGAGGGCGTTGTTCGGGGCTGACTTCCAGTAATCGGGTTGTGCAGGTCTTTGGTCGCGGTCTTTGATGGCGAGTCTATCCCTGTCCCAGCCGTCGTCGATTAAACCTCTTGTTTCTGACAATTTGGCTTCAATCTGCTTTTGCTTGAGCTGCATCTTGGATGGCAACTTGTTTCCAGCCCATAACCATGCATACTTCTCTGCTCGCTTGCTGTTCTGTTTGTCCAGGAGTTTGTAGAAGCTTTCATTGTCTTCGCTGGTGTATTTTGACTGAAATGCGCCCAGGCTCATGTTGGTATCAATCGGCGGCTTTTCGACTGGCCGCTCTGTGCTAGACTCGGCAGAGACCGATGCTGGCGTATCACCGACATAGCCTCTTGGTGTTTGGGCACCTGGGGCCAACGATGTTCCTCTTCTTGATGTATGCCTGCCTGGCGTCATCACCTGGTGCAGCCGCCTGCTGGCGCTGTCAATCCAGTCCTTGTCCTTTGATTCCAGTGCATCGAGATATTCTTGCTGAGTCTCGCTCTCGAGCAGCCCGGGGAAAAAGTCTCGAGCAATGATTTGCGACAGAGCATCCGTGTATGTATCTTCGTCGAGGACTTTTTTGGGCCGCTTGATCCGCTTCGTCGGTGGAGGAGGAGGCATAAGCTCCAGGTCGTCCCTCTTACGCACAAGCGCCGACGACGATGCGCTTTGCGAGGCCATGGTTGCAATGTTGGTTGTTTTGTGGATTAACTGCATGACAAGGCAACAGGACCAAGAGGAGGAACACTTGGGTTCGCCAGGCAGTGGATTGATTTAGGCAAGGTTGCTGATTGTAGCGGGGCAAGACGGGTCCTGCCGGGGTATTAGCGCCGGCGCTTGTGAGACTCTGCATACTGTAAGCGCTGGCGCTCGACTAGACGATCTACTGATACTATATTCAGTATATTTGGCGAGTTTTCGAGACATTGTTGGTACCAGGTTATGAGCAAGCACATATAACTTTTCTTGGTCAACTACTTTATTAGATTGAAGCCCCACGGAGAGCTTCTTTACTTGAATATATCTTGTTTGATAGCACCCAGCCTTACATGTCCTATCCAATGGCACTCAGCTCACACCTAGCACCCTTCGTCAACGCACAAGAAGACGCGGGAGTATATTGGTCGACGTTGCCCAGATCATGGTGACAACAACTCTGTGAATTTCTTAGAAACACGGTCTCTTTTAACATATACATGATCTCACGAACTCATATTGTTTTATTTTTTTTTTTTTTTTTTTTTTTTTTTTGGCTGTGTTGGTTGGATATTGGCATGCATCTTCAACCGCAGAGTCCATATTCATTGCTTAACATGGATACTACCTTCGAGTCGGTTCACAACCAACCATATAACGGGACAGAAAATGAGGAGAAACAAATCAACAAGAATCTTCACTGGAAGCCATGGGGGACTCGCTCACCAGTCATCATCGCCTTTATTTTGGCATCACTCGTACTGGCTGCTGTTGTCGAGGTGCTGGCACAAAAAAGTTTGGCATCTGGTGTCCTCTCCCCGTCATCATCGATCAATGATATTCCCGACTCGGCCCGGCTTGCAGCTCTCTACGTACCGACGGTCATTGCGGTTCTTTACGGCTTCTTTTTCTCTTGTATCGATCTCGATGTGAAACGAGTACAGCCCTGGATAGAATTGTCAAAACCCGGAGGCGCTTTAGCAGAGAATTCACGTATGTCTTTCTTGATATATCCCTTGCACTCACATCTATATGGTTCTATATGAGATTCCATCCCTTCCCTAAGTCGGATGAGCTGAGCCAAGGATATTTGCAGTGCTTCTGGACTATGATTTTGATTTTTTGCCATTTGTGCCGCTTCGAGCTGCTCGCCGGCGGTAAGCCCAATCGACATTCTTGCTCTGCCGAGCTACTCTAACAGTCGCAATTGCAGTCACTGGCCCGTCTTCTATTCTGGAATAATCATAGTCATCATTTTTTGGGTAATCACACCTTTGCAAAGTGCCATTTTCGGCACCGGTACTGCGGAATTGACCCAACCGGCAGTCCTCACCACTTCGGGTGGACTGATTCCGATAGAAGATCAGGCCAGCCTCTTGGATGCATCGGTATTGAATGGTGCTTTTGCCACATTGTGGCTCAATCAGACATACCCAAAGTCTTTGACAGCACAATCGGCAACCCTTCCCATTCAAGCTGTTGATATCCCTCTAAGTGCTTCGAGCGCTAATTGGACAGGTTGGACCTGGCAGTTGACGACCGAGCTGAAATGCTGGCCTGCTCTTCTGCGAAACGGCACGACGCCCTACTTCGGCAAGAACCAGACTGGAGTACTTCTTGACAATGGTCAAGGTTGCACAGTTCCCAAATCCTTTGGCTTCAACATGGATGGCGATGGAACTCCTTATGTCATTCGCTATATTGGGTGGTACGATAACGCTCGTCTGGATTACCACATGGCCAGCACAACATGCGATGAGAGATTCAAGCATCAGTTTCTTGCTATAACGTCAAACATCATAGGACTATACAATGATGTCACGAGCGAGGTCACGGCCCAATTTTGCGAGCCGTCATACTATAAGCAGAATGTCACAATACCAATGTCCGGGACGACGCTCAAACCTGACTTTTCCGCCATTACCAATGCTGGCCCAAAGACCGAGCTGACAGATACCGAATTCAACCGAACGGCCTTTGAGTACTTGCTTGGTACTGGTGTAGCAAGTGTTAACCGCGAGAGGGACTACCCTGACAAACAGACCTTGGAGGGATACTACCAAGTCAAGTCTCGGGACGAGGATATTCCATGGCCCATCGAGACCATGCCCAGCTTTGCCATAGGTTCCGGCAATTGGACTGGAAAAGACTTATTGGACCCGGCTAATCAAGCCAGTGCCTACGCCAAAGCACATCAAGCAGCCTTCTCGATTGCCATCAGTGAACTGCTGGCTGAAAGCTCGAGTGCCACTCAGCAAGGCAGTATAGACTTTCGCATCAGTGGTATAGTTGTCAGTCGACCTATTTCCGCCACCGTCGAGATTCTACTGGCGATATCGGGGCTACTGGCTGGAATTATCTTACTTTACAACTGGAACGCGCAGACTAACTTGCCGGGCGATACTTCGAGTATTGCTCGCATCATGGAAATTTCTCAACACAATGAAGAACTCCTCCAAAAATTCATTCCATTTGAACAATCCAGCGAGAAAGAGCTCAAGAAGGGCCTTGGGCAGTTACGGTTCGAATCGCAGCGAATAGGCACAGAAGCGCACCTTTCTTGCATCCCAGCCAGCCCAGAAGCGCCGACTCCAGACAATGTTTTACGAGACAGTCTTGCCGCCAGATCACAAATGACGGGAGTTAGACCAACAGCCTTGAAAGTCAGAGTAGCGATCTTGGTTATCCTGCTGTTGGCAGCTGGAGTATCGATTCTTGCGTATCTCAAATATCGAGAAGTCATATTGGGAGGTGTGCTTCATATATCTCACTCCCCTCTTTCTGCATATTTCCTAACGAGAATAAAAATGCAGGACTTGAACGGCCATCACAGAGCTTCGAAGTTCTCCAAATCTTGGAGAATTACATCCCGACTGCTTTCGCGACCTTCCTTGACCCTTTCTGGGTTCTCGTCAACCGCATTTTCTGCCTAATTCAGCCGTTTCGAACCCTTCAAAAAGGCAACGCCACTGCCAGGCGGTCGATCGAGTGTGATTACACGGGCCTGATGCCTCAGTTTAACATTATCAGAGCTGCCAGGTCCAACCATTATTTTCTTGCCATGATCTGCGCCGTCGCTTTGCTGGGCAATATTCTAGCCGTGGGACTTGGCGGTATATTTGATGAGAGAGAAGTCGACATGGAATACACTGTGCAGTACCAGCCTCAGCGGTCTCTATCTCCAACCAAGGACAGGGTAGAGTTGCCGAGCGGTACTCTCCAAATGGCTGTCAAATACAGCGACCATCTTCAGCTTGTACGAACTAATTTGTCAGCACACACCTCTCTGCCTCCGTGGACAACTCCCGAGGCCTACTTTCTTCCTTTTGCAGATATTCTAAACTCATCCACGACGACAGATTTACAGAGGGCGAACACGACCGGCATAGTATTCGAACCGAGATGCTCAGTTGTGAGCACGGACAATACGTCTTCGGAGGACTACATTCACTTTGTCTACAACAACACTCACAGCCAATTATACTTGAATCATGTTTTTCAAAATGAGTCAAGCATCCGCTGTGGAGTAATGTCAGGCACGTTTGAGCAAACTGATGTATCGGCTGTCAATATCACTGGGAAACAGGACCGCCCGCGAGGCCCATCGTCGAACGAAATCTATAGCGTGATGCAAGCCTTGTCGGAAGATGGACTACAGACAACCGATGCCGACGACGAGTTTTGTGGCAGAATGATATTGGCGGGCTGGGTTCGCATCAATGCCACTTCGCAGGGTGTGCCGTTGGACGAACCCGAATCCAGCTTCATGATGTGCAGTCCCAGGGTCAGTACCGCGCCATACCAGGTGACAGTGGACTCCCAGGGTTACGTTATCGATTCTCAGCGCCTCGGAGACCTGGTCGACGCAGAGCCCATCTTTGCAAACAGAACCAGCTTGATATTCTACTATCTATTCTTTGATACTATTTGGGGGCTCGACAGCTGGCACAATACTACAGTCGCCAATGACTGGATGAATAGCCTTCTGAAGCTCTCTCTTGACGGCACCGCGCACGTTGATCCCAATCAACCACTCGTAAGCATGGAAACCATGCTTCCAGCTTTCGAGGCCGTGCTAAGAGAAGGCATTGCCTCGCTCTTTGGCCTCAATCCGTCTTTTTGGAAGGCCACCGGGCCCGACGTTGCCCTCGTCAACGGCGTCGTCATCCGATCCGAGACCCGAATTTTCATGTCCGAGGCGGCATTCGCCGTCAGCGAGTCGATTCTAGTCATCTACATCATTGTAGCCCTCCTGGTCTATACCCGAGGCCTCGGTGTTGCGTTGCCCCGTCTGCCCACTACGATTGGGTCTGTCGTGGCATATATTGCTGGTGGTCGAGCCGTTCGAAATTATATCAAAGACCACGCAGAGACGGCAGAAAAAGTTGAGCATGACAAGCAGGAATATAGATATGGCACCTATGTTGGTCAAGACGGAAAAATGCATGTTGGAATTGAGCTGGAACCTTATTCGCAATTGTCAACTATACGACGAAGGACAATATCTCCTCCATCGCAGGGCAATTTCAGGCCGTTCGTATAGTTTGAGAAGCTGGGTCTATATTTGTATGGCCAAGATTTGCTATAGAACCATATGTTACCATTTGGGACAAATTAATCTGAAAACACCCGAGTACTGATGCTTTTCTCTTAATTACAAATCATGGCGAAATCGCATCAGTCAAGTCAAACAGTTGATATATCATGGTTGGAAATTCTTAGTCTCTTTTTTCCTTCTTCTACATCATGCTTCTTCTTCCTTGTACAATCCCCATCATCGCCGTCATAAATGT
This sequence comes from Pestalotiopsis fici W106-1, assembly GCF_000516985.1. Classification (NCBI taxonomy): domain Eukaryota; kingdom Fungi; phylum Ascomycota; class Sordariomycetes; order Amphisphaeriales; family Sporocadaceae; genus Pestalotiopsis; species Pestalotiopsis fici. The sequence goes on from NW_006917098.1 coordinate 802,846, forward strand.
TTTTGAAAAGTTGTGTGAAGAATCGAAATAATATGTACAGTTTGAAAGAGTGTGGGGAAGAAAAAAGTTTTGGTATCACCATCCCCCCAAAAAAAGATCAAAAGAGCGCCGTCCAATGCCGATCAAATATGCACCGGTTCCCAATGTTGTTATCCAGAAGTCATGAATGTCCAAAAGTACACAAAAATAGGCACAGCCTCATTTTTAGTTCTTCAAAGCACGCATGATCATCTTGCGGCCAACAGCGTTGATGGCCATGTCGGTGGACTCACCAACGGTGCATTCAGTGCCGGCAGCCATTTGCATCACAGCGGACCACTGGCCGCTGGCGCATTGCTGGTAGCTGGAACCCAAGCAGTCTGGAACAAATTAGCAAATGTTTTCAAGGGAAGATGTGGCGGAGAGTAACTCACTAAAGACGCCGTCAGTGTCGCAAGCACCCGACTTTTGCTGACCGCTCGTCGATCCGCTCGACGACGCTGTGGTAGTAGCCGCTGCAGCTGAGGTGGTCACGGCAACCGATGTGGCCTTCGTGGTCGCCTGGGCAGTGGTAGTGGCCTGGCTAGCGCTGGAAGCAGCAGTCTTGGTGATGAAAACACCTCCCTGGGCCGAGGAAGTGGCAGCAGCCTCGCTGGTGGCAACGGAAGTAGCAACGGCAGAAGTAGCCTGGGCACTGGAGGCAGCGTAGGATGTAGGAGAGGAGCCAGATCCGCCGGTCGCTGTCAAGGAGCCGCAAGTCGCGGTGAACGAGGCAGCTGAGTAGGCACTGTTGGTCTCAACAGAGTCACCGGGGTTGGGAATGATGGGGTCCTCGCTCTCCATGCCCAATGTGCTGCATCCATCGGAGTACGGATCAATGTTGGCGACAAAGAGGTCAGGAAGAGCGTCAAAGTTGGCTTGGTCGCCGCCCTCGCCAGTCAATTCAAGAACACCACACTCCATATAGAACTCGCGATTGCCAACACGGTTCAGCCAGCTCCAGGCAATGGTAGCGTTTCCAGCGGGAATGTTGTCTGGGATCGTGTAGTCATAGGTAAAAGGGTCGGTCATACTGGCATCGTCACCCAGGTTGCCCTCCGTGTTGCGGGCAGGGCATCCTCCCTGAACGGTGTGGATGACCTTGAAGACACTGTCGGCGGTAGGTTCTCTGTCGTATGTGATGCTCAGCTGGCAAGAGCCACCTCCGTGGACTGCGGAGCCAATGAGGGCGAGCTGTTGTTGAGAGCCAAGGGCAAACGTGTTGAGTGGACCATCCCAGGCGAACGACAGGTTGGGGTTACGGCAAGGGAAGTCAGAGCCTGCCGAGTCCAGAGGACGTCCAGGGTTCTTCTGACCGTCGTTTGCGAGGAAAGTGTGCGGTTGAGGGCTGCTGAGCTGCATGTGGCCATTGACGGCGGCGACAAGGCCGGCCGCAACAAAAGCAACGTTTGATGTGAACATCTTGAATGATTGAGAGCTTATTGGTATCCAGACGAATAAGCGTAAATGATTGTATAAGTCTGCTTCCGAGCACGAGAGTGACTTTTATAGCAAGTATCACAAGAGCGATAGTTTGTAATTCTGTAAAGTCGTTTGAAGAGTCGAGAAGCGTCTCTCAAAGGAAGGATACTGCCCCAGGCAGGGTTATGGTAAGAAAGAGAAGTTGAAGACGAAGGTCTAGCCTCGATAAGGAGTGAAGGAAGAACCTGATGCTGTGGATGAAGAAACTGAAGAGAAACAAAAGGCTCCAGGTGGGACGAAACGAACGACTTATATGTTGCCAAGGAGGCAAAAAGCATACATAGGGGAGAACATACAATCTGACAGCAAGAAGAAGAAAAAAAAGACTGCTAGGCAGGGAGCGTTAAGCTGCAGACGACGCTATACTAGGATCTAGTCCGTCCTGCAAGCCTATGGAGGTCCAGATACGGGACAGGGAGAGACATTTGCTGCAGGATGGCGACTGACTAGAGGGTCGATTGGGTTCTGTGAAAACGGGGTAGAACCAGGGCATTCCCATCCTCCGGGCATGACAGGAACAAAGGTCCACTTGGACGGCATCATGGGAGGCCCATGAGCAATGCCCAAGGAGGTGCAAAAGTGGCCAAAGAGGCAGCATTGACCAGTGAAGCTCAGCCATGATGGGAGTTTCGCGGCCGGTGGGGCTCGACGAAGGGTGCACCGGAGCGACAGGGATGCCCAGAAGGGCAGCTGAAGAAGGTCTTGATTGGCCCGGGAGCGTTGGTACATTCGACTGGTTTCGTCTTGGCACCAGAAGAGCCTAACATGGCGTCGTGGACTGACTGGATAGGGGCACAAAGCGAGTTGCGTAAAACACCGTCATGGTTGATTGGTACCTACATTAGTAGTATTTGCCTCTTTTCTAACTCACATTAGTTAGCCCATAGGATGTAGCTCCCCTGGACTAGACTCATGAATGTGAGGTTGCTTAGCTCTGGCGGGCAGGCTGAGTGTGGTTGACTCAAGTGGGACCTGTCGTATACTCTGCGACGTCGGTATTTTACTCCTGCAGAGGCAGCCAGCCTGGAGAAGCAATACGGATACTACCGCCACGACGTGTGGAGCAGGACCGGCTGCCTATATTGAAGCATAATTCTTAGACAGAGCCTTATACGGTGGTGGCTCATTGCAACATGCTCGAAACTATCTGCCATAAGAAACAACGAGCAGACAGAGAGCGGGAATTGACAAAACAGGCAACAGTGTGTAAAATCGCAACCTGGATTGACCCTAGGTTGAAAATGAGTTGTCAGCATGCCAAAACCTGGTGCCCTTTGTCCGCATTTTGTTGTTGTGTGGATTGGTTGGATGATGGCAGATCTGGAAAAAACCCGAACTGCCCTGTTCAGCCAATGCAGGCCGCCAATCAGACGACCATTTCCCCAGTCTACCGGGTTGCGCTACAGACATATCCCCTGCACTGGTCATGGCGGCCGCATGGAAGTCTTTAGCGATGCTTCGGGAGTATTGACTGTCGAACGAGAATACGACTGTGCATTGAGCTGTGTCTATTTTTTTTTTTTTTTTTTTTCGTCTTTTCGCCGCTTGGCGATCCGGATGCAACTCTTCTGTGCCAATATGTCCCGCTCCAGGGCGACCGAAGCTTAGGCATGGAGGAGCTGGTTGAATGGATGATATACCAATGATCGTCATAATGAGCTGAAGGCTTGGATTCGTGCTATCGGATGAATCGTATTCAACCTGGAAGGAACCGATTAAGCGTCTCCGGCGGTACCTGAGCAGCCAAGTGGTGTGGTGCTGGAAGAAGAATGGTGAGCATCTTTGCTCAAAGCACGGAGTTCCGACTGTCTAGGGCCTCCTGGGGTGCTGGCTGCACCTTTCAGGGATCTCAGCTGCACTAAGAATGCCCCGCGGCGTCGTCTACCCCCGCAGTTGTGCATTTCTGCATGCTTTTTTTCTTCCATAGGGCCTCCATTCTTCTGCCCCTGGCATTAGTGAACCCCTGGGAAGAGCAGAGCTAGCAGAGACAGGCTGCTCCAGCGAACGGGATCGCGCAGATGGCATGTGGGATGCACGCTAGTCCCAGTAGAATGGTGGTATCCATCCCATGGTGAAACCGACCCCCGTTTCATGCCACCAGATTCGTGCCGAAGAGGATGCAGCACGACCAGTCCATGGCAAGGTGCCATCGAATCGCTCTACCCTCCACATAGACACGATCAGACAGACTGTCAGTCAGATGAACCGCCGACTCTAGTGCAACTAGAGGATCAATGGACGCTTCCCTCACGAATAGCAGATCAGATATTTTGCTCTTTCGACTCACGCGTCCCCATCTCCCCAATATGGCTGAATCGGCGTCAGGGCATCTCTGGGGTTGACTGGCTGCTCCTCTACCATGTCGTCACATCCTTTCGCGGGAAACGAAACACTGAACAACAGACAAGCTTATTCCTACCTACTGCCACGATTTGGAGAGGCTGGTCATGTACAGTATGTGGATATGTCACCGTCACTGCAACTGTGCTGCATCGCGAATGTCTGACCGTGACCGCTTCCCACTTTGCTCGGGTGCATCTTGTACGACTGAAGAGTGTCGTTGTTGTTTTCAGATCGGCAGGGGCGCGGCTTGAGAGCTCCATCAGATCTACATCCGGCGATGGATACACATCCAAGGCTATACGGGTAAAAACTTGAGATGATCAGGAACCGTACCCAAAAATCACTTTGATATCGCAGATCAGCCTCAATCTTTCAGCTGCCTCGGATAAGACCTCCACTCTAGACGAATTTGTGCCCGACTTTGCTCTGATCGTACGGACGAGTCAGACCAATAGTCAAGGTTTGCGCCGTGCATGCCGTTGGCTAGTGTCGCTGTACGCGCGGGAAGAAGCAAGACAGAGAGCTTGTACAACCTCTATCAAGCATCAACGGTCTCACCGAATCAGAAAAAAGCATCCCCCTCCCTCTCGTGTTCTCTGGCGGCTCACCTTGCACTCAGACCAGCCCATTAGCTGGTGCCAAGTTCACCGCTAGCTCAAGCAAAAGATGAGGACGGCTCCTTGCAGCTGTCATGTCCGTTCTACACTAACAAATCGCGAGCCTTGCATCGTGTCAGACGTTTGTTCGACATGATATCTCTCTGATGTCACACCTGGAGCTTGAGGCGAGGTTGGGGTCAGAAATTTTATTCCTCTGCCCACCAAAGCCCACCTGCCCAGTCGGCTAGTGCAGCTACAGCGTCCGATGGCAGAAAGCAAGATCTGAAAAACTGATGATGTGGAAGATGGTTCAAAGTGGCTACCCATCAGCCATCTTGCTCTCTGCGGCACATAACAGAATTACATAACGCAAAAGGTGGGGACCTCTTTGCCTTTGCCTTTGCCTTTGCCTCCTTCACATGGCACGTTGCAGCTGGTAAGCTTGGCGACCGACAGCTAAGATTGATAGACATGAAAGGGTCAGTGAACTGTGGCGCAGAGACTCTTGGGGCCACGGAATTACCAGCCCGGAAACAGCAAAAGAGGTGTTCCGCGCTCTGTGTCTGAACTCAGGCGGGTTGATCCGCCGAGAAGAAAAGGATCGGCGGCCGGGGTCCTGGATTTCCTTGCGGGCCAATTGACAGGGATCTAATAATACGTAAACCCAGCACAGCTGGGAATTTTCACGTCCATGCCAACAAAAGTTCGGATGAAAAGTTATGTTGAGGTCTTTTCGCATGAATATGGGCGTCCTGAATGGCAATCGTCTCCGCTCGCACAAAAAGAAAAGAGAACTGGCCGCGAACGCTTTCTTCTTGGCGTGGCGTGGCGTGGACGAGCCTTGCCTATATCTCGTATTCTATGGATCCAGATTCCAGAGGGCGAAAAGGCCACTTTGTTTTCGTAATGGCGATTTTCGTCCTTTAACCTACGAGGCTGATTTAATACTATTTGGCACGGCCCAGCGCCACCTGATCCAAGCAGACCCGGGAAATTTCTGGTATTTAGTGCTCTTGGCTCAAAAAAAACCTGGCTTGTAATGTTGGCATGTGCTTTTTTTCGGCTTTTTGGCTTTGGCTTGGGGATCGACATTGGACGAAAGATTGGAGGCCTTATGGTGATGATGGGCTGTCCTCATTGACCAGGAATTGTCGTCGCAATTGATGCGCAAGCTCAACGTATGCGCGCTATAGCTGGGGATGGCATTCATTCTGACTGGGTTGCGCATTTGTGGAATTGGGGGCCGCCGTGGTTTGATCCAGATTGACCCCATTTTAGAGACCAAACTATCTCTCGTTTCTTGACTTGAACGCGGTGGATTATCCCAGATATTCCTGCAATGTACATATGCATTTTGCGCCCACTGAAACAAAGGAACTGATGAGGAGGATCTATAGGAGTTGACAATGGAATCATACCACTCATCTCGAAAAGAAGATGAAAGGAAATTCATGTCATTTCTAGACCCAACCCACACGGCTCATTGAAACGATCAACTGACACTGTCACGTGGGTTAAATCTCTACCAAAGTGGTGTTCACTCCCCACACCGGAGGGTGCAGCATCATACGATACTAAACGCGGCTTTAGTATCTGCCTCCTCGCAAATCCTCATCCCTTTGGCGGATTTCATGGGATGCCATTATTGGCAAAAAGTGGACATGTCACGTTGCTGTCTTCCGACCATGTGATGATGAAGATGATGATGCTTGGAGAGATATACCATTATGAGATTACTTGTCCTACGAGGTACGTATGTACAGCTACACGGAGCTGAGAATATACGAATAATATATACAACAAGAATAGTTCCGCGCCTTCTCGTCGACTCTTTCCCCCTCTTCATGGCTTTGCGTCAAAGCGCCACTGCCATGCCAAGAGATCTAAATCCACCACAGACGCCTAAGATATGGTGATGTCGATGAGGTCGATGATAAGTATGTGTATGCAATGTAAAAAGGAAAAGGAAAAAAAAAAATAAAGAAAATAGTCATCCGCAAAACAAAGTATTAGGAAATGTTCGTTCCGTCATTGCTGTCGAGGGGCCAAGAAGTATCCCTCAACCCAGAGTATTCCCAGCGGCAAGGGAGAAAAGGTTTGTCGGCCGGTCTCATCTGATGTGTTGTTTTCTTCTAGATACCGGTATCGTCCTGGATCTTTTCAGTGTCGGTGGTAAAGTCGACCCAGCTAGAGCAGCTCTGGGCGAGGTAGTCGGCGTCGACAATGGCGGCAATCTCGGACTGGCGCTCGACCAGTTGCAAAGCGAGACCTTCGACCGTGTGCCAGCCAATCTGTTGAAAGAGAAAACCAGGGTCAGCGTCTTGTGTTTGTGGAGAAATTGACTCATTGCAATGACTTACGTGGCAGTGAAGCAGCCAGACACCTGGGTTGTCGGTAGGGAAGCCAATGACTAGGTAGCCAGCCGGAGGCAACATGGCAACGTCTCTCCGGATGGGGTTGGCAAAGTTGAGCTGGTCTGTACTCTCATATGTAGCTGCAGCCTGTTGACCGAGGACATAGAAATCATGGCCGTGGAGATGGATCGGGTGAGCCTGGGAATCCAAGTGTTAGTCCTCCCCTCTTCCTACTTTGTTTCTGGTCGACTTCTGACCGGATATGGAACAGTACTTACAATACCGATCTGAGATTCAATCACAAAGTATACCCACTCGTTCTCCTCGTCAAAGATGTTGACTTGCTGCACCTCGGCCCAGGAGCTGTTCTGGTCAATGACCTGTTGCAGGGCTGAGTCGATGTTAGCTCGCTGGAAACAAAGATCTTCTTCACAATGGCTACTTACTTGGGTACTCCCAGTGGGTGTAAAACTGCTGCTCATTAATGGTCCAGCGGAATACGCCGTTGGCAGAGAGACCGATTTCAAATTCAGAGGTCAAGCCATCTTGAGCGGCGTCGAGCTCGACGTAGGGCACCAGGTTGGCAGTCTCATCGTCGCAGTTGTCGCTGTACGACCAGCCCGTAGTCGTCGGGTAAGCCACATCCACGCCCTCGTAGTTGAAGATGCCGGTAATGTTCATTGAGTTCTCGTTTGAGCTGGAGCACGACGACATGGGGATGGCACGGAGCCAGTAGTTGCCCGGGTCCTGGTTGGCCTCGACAATGACATCGTAGCGCTGGCCAATGCCGATGTTGATGGTGTCGGTGGTGAAGGGCTGGATAGGCACCAGATCGGCAGCAATGACGGTCAGGTTGTGGTTGTCAATGGTAAATCGAAAGTGCGTGTCCAGGGCCGTGTTGACGAGGCGGAGACGGGTGCGGCTGCCCGAGGTGACGGTGGTCTGGAACTTGGAGCCACCGTCCTTGTATGTGTTGGTACCGTTGATCAGACCATTCTGCGCGGCGGGAATGTTGCCGGTCTGAGCGCCTTGGAACAGCGAGTCGACTGTTGGGTGGTACCAGTCTGACAACAGCAATGTGCCCTTGTCCTCGTCGTAGGGTGCGGATGCCGGGCCGTTGACAATGACACCACCAAAGACACCGTTCCTATGTTCTGTTAGTGCTGGCAAGATATGGACACTTGAAGAGTACTTACCAAGCCTGCAGACTAAAGTGCGAGTGGTACCAGGTTGTGCCGTACTGTTGTACGAATGTCAGTCAGGCAAACTTCAAACTCTACAAAAGACGACTGGACTTACTTGTGTAGCCTTCCATTGATATGTGAAAGAGTCACCAGGTGCGGTGGGACACTGAGTGATTCCAGAGACACCATCAAAGAGGTTCGATCCTCTGTGCAACATGTCAGTGATGGTCATCTACAAGTGTTGTGGTATAGCACTCACTCTTGTCTGATACCATGCCAGTGGATACTTGATCCGTTCTGGGTAGCAGAGTTCTTGACATGGACAACTGCTCATGTGTTAGTACTAGGTGTGTTGACTCGACGATCTTCTTTGTCACTCACTGATAGTATCACCCCAGTCAGCTATGATCTGAGGCCCAGGAATGGATCCATTGATCGCCTGGACAGGACGAGAGAAGCCATCCGGTGCAGCAGTAGTCTCGGTGATCTCCCACCAGAACTCTCTGACAACTCCAGTGTCGGGAGCCTCATCATACCAGTTGGTAGACAAGGAGTATTCTCCCCAACAGGTAGGGTTGTTGGCCGAGTCAAACTCACACGTCTGGCGAGGAGAGATCTCGGATGATGGAGCCGCGGTAGCGATTGAAAAGAGAGCACTGAGGCTCGAAAGAATGAATGAACGGTGCATCTTGCACAGTTGTAGAATATAGTCTATCAACGAATGGGAGGATTTGGAACGAAGGTAGAGAAGACTTCTCTTGTTTGATGCTGATGATATCGAGAGAAACAAACCTCATGGACCGGACGACGAGGACCTTATATATCCAATGTGATATTCAAGATCATGAAGTCGGCAAGACGTATCTTCAACATTGTGCCCACATGAATCTTTGCCTTGTAAGCTCGTGATATCGATCTAACTGTCATCCACCTACACGATACCCTGAATATCGGTTTTGATTACGCGGACTGCATAGGCGCCCATGTGCCAAGGATGACTTGAAAGTGATGTTGCAGAGACCATCGACAATGGGGCCAAGGCACAGACGCATCGTGAAGTTGACCCCCAAAGTCGACCGGTTCCTGCGGGCATGGATACGGGGGGACAAGCTTCAAAAGGGTCATAGCCACGAGGTGAGAGAGGAGTGGCATCTGTCGTTGTCGGCTCCGAGTCTCCGACCCAGATGGCCCTCCGAGTAACATGGGTTCTTCAGGTTCAGGTGAGTGGTGAAAAGATTTGAATATGCGCTTTTCGTCCAATATGGGATACCCGATAAGAAAGGCCAAGAGTCTGCAAGGAACACCACGAGGGGCTCAAACTAGTAGCCAAAGCGAATAGAGCCCCATAGAAAAGTTGAAGATATTGGATATTCCAGCAAATACCAAGAGACCCTATTGGCTGCATTTGTCCGAAAAATGAAAAAGGAGGTTACATTGGAAAATACTCAGGCCAGCCGCGCGCTGCTTGCTTCATAGGAAAAACCGGGCTGGTCGGGTCATGGCAATAGTATAATGAACATCTCGGATATCTCTTGATCAAGATTGCTATCTTTGCGGTAATCTGCCCATCAGGCTGTCTGCATTACTCTGCTCATCTGCCTTTGCAATCAGAGCCAAGTAGTTCCAAGGGGGATTTAGACCCAATTCAGACCAAGGCGTTACTGAGAAACCCGGGGAAGATCGCCCCAACAGTGGATCGGAGCCGCAAGCGAAGATACTCTATAATAACATGGCAGGATTTCGAGGAACTGTGCACGGTGGTGGATTCGCGGCTCCTCAGGGACTGGTAACATCGGGGCGTGCAACTTTGCCATGTGACCGAGCGCCACGAAGGTAACCCATTTTGGTGTGCCGTTGCAACCAACTTTTGGCTGTTGGCCTTCTTTCAGAGGGGCCAAGGTATGAATGAATGAATGTGGCGCTCCACCCGAAAAGAGGGAAGAATCCACCCATCTGCATTGCAGCAAACAACAACGACAACAACATGATGCAGCGACAAGTAAAATAATCCTGGGCATTTCCGGCGGTGCGGCGCGGAGAGCAGATATGAATGCGGCGGCAACGTGCCCTGCTTTTGCGGCCATGCCACCGGACTGGACTTGATCATCTCGTATTCATTCATGCTGCACGTACATACATGCTGGTATGCTTATTTCCCTGCTGGCTATTATTGGGCTTGGTTGATTTATTGTTTTTCTTGTCGCAAAACCCGCAAAAGCGGTGTCGAGTCATAATTGACTGTTACTCCTAAAGACTGCATCTCCGCCACACCTCCCAATGTGCCGTCTATGCATGAGAGCGGCGCCCAAGGTAGTATATTGCGATTGGGCCTTGTTTCGAACGTCAAGGAAACATTAGTACTTTTACCAAACATTACCACGTTGCCAAACATTCCAAGCCTGTGCGAAATGTCTTCTGTAGTAGCTAGCCGCTGTGGAGTACCTAGGCTAGAGCTGAAACTTATCAAGAAGATCTGAGAGCATGAGGCTCTTTTCTTCAGGTGAAAGAGTCCCCACGACTCCAGAGTCTGAGCACCAGAGTCTAGACTAGACACTGTTATTTTTGACCCTGAGAGAACAGAGATGTGCCAACGGAAAGATCCACGAAGATCCACCCCACGTGGAAGCGCATCAAAAGTCGTTGATCACGACCGCTTTTGTGCGCAAAGCTGCGATCTAGAGTACGGAATCTCTGCCGCTCGGCTGCTGTTACCCAGTGACGTTATGGTACAGCAGAAATCTACCGGGATTGCACCTCAATTTTCGGCTCGTGCCCGTGCTTTGGCTGAGGAAAGAGACCCAGGGGGGTCCGCTATAAGTTTACTATGGTATAACCTTGCGTCTAATCGACCACTGTTGGCCCAATCGGAGCCAGCCGAGCACTCAATAGTCGCGCCATTTGTACGCGTAATTCTCTGCCATAAGGGGAATGCTAACCGCCCGTACCTGCAGTTGGCCCTGCACGATTGAATCCTGTGCTATGTATTGCCTGTCGTGCTCACCAAAGAAGGGCATGTTTGTTTCTATTTTTCTCTTATCCCACCTCTCCCAGCCTTCGAGAAGTCAGAAAACAGACTGGCGAGCTCCGCCAAGCTTCAAAAACACTATCAGGGATTCTATGCTTATTGGCATTCAAGCATATTTGCACTACCAGCAGGCAGGCCCCCCATCATCCCCTCTCTTGGGCATGAGCTGAGACTGGGTTCAGGTTGACGGAGTCTACGGCGGCTTACATACTTACATGGTGTGCCTATCTTGATATCTCGCAGCGATTGCCTTGCATGAGGCGATCGCGATTTCCGAGGCCATATCACCTTGAGAACAAAAAAGCCCCTCTCCCTTTGTGCAGCAAGCGGTGGACTGATGAGAGCAGCGGTCAGCAGCTCGCTTATTCGGTCTTCGACCCGAGCTCGCCTGAGAGGAAGAAAGAAGCAAGTAAAGTTACACACGACTTGATGATCAGCAGCCACAAAACGTTGCACGTCCACAATCTGGTGATGGAAAGCTTCGAGAACAACCAATGCACCTGTTTAGAACTTGAGTCCTGCCCCCTAATACTCCTTTTGGTTCAGGAAAATGATGATTATGCTATACTATATTGACATGACTAAAAACAAATGCTGCATCACAAATGATCAATGACGTACGCCAAACCAGCTCCCTATTGTAGAAAACAATGCATAACAGAGTTATATAATTGTCAACCATGCATATATCAAGACCAAAGTTCACATGTTTTGACATCGGAAATTATTTTTATACTGACTGATCAATGGCCATCGTTTCCGAGCTGCGTTTCCGAGTTGCTTGCCAAAAGCGATCAAGAGCACAATCATAGTCTGAAATCCTCTGAATTGCAAGAGCCGCTCGCCGAGCGCAAAGCTTAGCAATATCCGAACGACCGAGCAACCAGGGGGGTATGCATCCCTCCTTTCTCTCTCTTTTTTTATGAAGTCTTTCCCCATCTTTCATATCAGACTTGTGTTATATACCGGCATCTCAATTATAAGTAGTACTATGGAGAGGGCTGCAGGTGCTGATAAACTCATGAGAAAAGCTATCCGCAGAAACGTTTTGAGAGCCTACCATCGCGGCTCGGCATGCCTGTATTAAGTGGACATCGGCTTACGACGCCTCGCCGGCACTAAACATGGGGCTGCCATGCCCGCCAATGCGAACCATCCCACGCTCTGACTTTGGCAACAAAACTGCCAAGATTCGTCGACGCGTGGGGAGAGAGAGAGAGAGAGAGTATGTGTGCGAAAAAAAGAGAGGGGTACATGCTGTCTTGTTCCTTACATTACCTATGCTATTTGCTTGGCCACAGCCAATACATTGCCTCGTAAAGAAAATATCAATGATATGAGCCTTGTGCCCCTCACTCTCTCTCCTGAGACGTGGTCAACGCTCACCAGCCCTCTTGTGCCGGGTTATGGACCCCCGGGATTGCGATTGCAACCAGGTAATCCCTAAACCCAGACACTAACTTGGTTGTTAGTGTCACTGCGGAGAATTAACGAGAGGCAGTAGTATAATCATTCGAATCATGGCACCATAATTACCGGCAGTTGCAAATTGTACGAACAACACAGAGTTGCATCTCTTACTGCGGCTGTTGTCAAAACTCCTTTAGCTTGTCTAGAGTTCTTCTGCAGAAGTACGCAAAAGAGTCGAAAGATATTCAAGTGTGATCACGATGCCCACTGGCTTGCACCCTAAAACAACCCCCCACACACCTGCCAAATACTTGATTTTGCTTGCCAGTTTTCTGACGGGGACGCGTCGTCTGACAAGGCTCGACTAGAAGTTCGCCTCGGTAAATGTCTGATGGGACTTTTGATTGTCAGATGGTAACCATTTGCACTGCACGATTTGCCAACCACCGTCGCTTATTTGCATTCTGTAGACAAGTCAGAAAAGAAACGAAACAAAAAATAGCCTCACAGCGGCGGCCTGGTCCGCAGCCACACCGTTTTTGTGCCTCGACGATCACTGCCCAAAGAAGTTTTATAGTGAGAACTTTGATTTCAATGTTAATCTATTCCTGTAGCTAAACTTCTAAGTAGCCTATGGGAAGTGGCCGACTCTCAAATACCCTTGTTGTCAGGTATGTTGTTTTTGCGGCTGACGAGCAGATAAATCGCGAAGCGCGCAGCAGCAAGGAGGGGTCAGATAATATATCTTCCCTGCGCCGCTTGCCGGTCATGCGAGGAACCATGCAAATGCTCTTCAAGCTTAAAAAACCAAGGGCAAAGAATCCTCGCTGTCGATAAACTCGCTTAGCATAAACACAAGCTTATCTCGGTGACACATGAAAATTCAGGTGTCGAAACAACGTTCCAATGCCCTTTGCGGGATATATGGTGCCGAAGCTCTCAAGAGTTTCGCCGGAGATGACTCTTACATTCACTTGTCAATAATCATTGTGTACTCCTTGTGACCCTCTCTATTGATATCTCCTCCTCTATCCTCTAGCACCGTAGTCTAGTTGCTTCAGAATTGCACATTATGAGAAGGTACGTAAAATCATGAATGAGCATGTGGCGCGACGCCCACGACATTGTATGTCGAGAAATGGTCTTAGACAGCAGCACCCTTCTCGTCCTCGGTGACTCCGTCAACATCAACGGGTGCAAAGTGCTCCGAGTCTTCAAAACCATAGTCCTCTCTGGTCCACTTCTTCATCTTCTGCGTGCGGAACTCGTGAAAGTCCCACTCGAGGGTCTCGAGGCGCTCGGGGTGTTTGAAGACGTAGACCTCGGTCTCGACCTCGTCGCCCTCGACGTTGCCCTTGCCCTCGTCGTCGCCGACCTTGGTCAGGAGCTTAACCTTGACCTTTTCGCGCGTGTACTCGGGGCCCTCAAAGTAGTCGAGGTGGTACATGTTGGCCGAGGTGAGGCCCGTGACCAAGACGCCGCGTACGTCGTGGGCTGCGTCCGGGATGATGCCCGGGTAGTCGTTGCTCTTGACCCGGCGGCGGCAGTAGCCGTGCAGCACGGCCGGCTGGAACTGGTGCAGCGACTTGAGCAGCTTGATGTCGGTGGTCGAGTTGCGGTAGCAGACGGTGAAGAAGACCTCGGCGGCCATCTGTGCCAAGTGGAATTAGAAACACGGCGGGTTTTGAACAAGATCCGAAACGGGTCATCTTGAACCATGAGAAGAAAGAAAAGAGAGAGAAAAAAAGATAAAAAATTAACTGGACGCCTCTGTGGGCGATTCAACATACCAGTGTGCCTGTGGTACTATGTCAGCCATGGCTCAAGGGTTGTGGTTACATATGCATGCACCGTCATCTGCTTACCGTAGAAGAAGGCAGTGCCTGTGGAATCGCTGTTGGCAGCCATGATGTATGTGTGCTTCACTTATTCCTTGCTGCCTAGCTGTGGTCGTCTCAAAATGTGCGACTTTTTATCACGGCAATGAGTATGGAGTAGCGTGTGAATGTGGATGGCCCTGGGCTTTAGAGTCGTAACCCCGCGATTTATGAGATGACGGTGTCTTGCGGCGGAAGTCGCGCTGCCGAGTTGCTACGAATGAAATGGTCTTGTAAAAATTGGGTCATTGGCCGTGCATTTAAGTAGAAGGAACGAGCAGGAGAGGAAGGTACTTTGGCGCCTAAAATCGATTGTTCCTGAGGCCCAGGAGTTGTTTGACGGTTAGGCAACCTCTACTTGGTGAAGATATCCTGATTTTTGAGGTCGAGTGGCGGCGGCTGGCTTGGGTGCTTTGTCCCTGGCGTGCACCTGATTCATGCAGTCAGGTCAGTCCTGAGGTGCTAGGTGTCTATAGCTAGATTATCTATCGGTTTGTGAAGAATGGAAAACGCAAGTTAATTTGTTTCGTAAATGACCTGTGGCAATATTTTTCTTTTTTGTATGTTGAAGACTGCTTTACTTTGAGGTAGTATGATCATGACTTCCTTTAAAGTCACATATGATAATTTAGGCCGCCCAAGTTAGGAAGCCTGCCGTAAAGCACTTATCAGGCTGCATGGCGCAACATTAAAGCTCATTAGGTCACTATGTTTTTAAAGTCATCGTAATAATAAGGCTTTCTGCTTCATCATATGTTTTTTTTAAGCTATCGAGATATTATCTTGGTTTTAGCTTGCTTATTATTTCTTATTAAAGGAGAAGTTGCAAATATGCAAATTTCTATATCCCTTTTTCGTCGATGATTCCTAAAAGGCACAAGTGTTTTTAATGGAATCAAGCTCGTCTAGATGCTTCGATGTTCCGCCTTATCTAAGCATGGAGCTGCCTTATCTTAGCCTTGATCTAATTGATAAGATTGATAAAGTGGAGCGGCTTTCGAAGGGTCGAATCCGGGGTAGTAGATCGCCAAGTCCTTCTGCCCTGATAAATGCGTGATCATTCAATCATCCTATCATGGAATTTGGATTGCGACTTGAGTGTACCCCTAAATAACGCACAGAGAAACTCGCGAATCATTAATTGAATATATAATAACAGATTATTTGTTGGAGCAAATTCGCTAACCTCTGCGATGAGTACAATACGTTTGTACCCAATACGTGCCTAGCGTTGGCCAGTCAGGAAGGAAAATCCTAGATCCGTGCCTAGCGCCTTGAGGTTTTGGCGCTCGCTGCCCCCAGCCCAGACGCGTCTCCAATTCTCTGAGCTCCTCGCTTTTTCAATTGTAGGCTCGTTCTAGTACATTTGATAGCCTTGTCTGTCTGTCGCCTGTCCTCCAGACGTATAAGTCTTCGCCCATTTCATGATACCCCCGACTTTCGCCTTTTACTATTTCAATTCGGCGAAAGTCAATTCGTATGCGGCGGCTTTATTTATTCATTAGTTTCACCTGCCACTCCAAATTCTTCAGGGCAGTGAGTTGTGTTGTTGCAACCACTTAGCATCGAGCGTCTTCGTCTTCGGTCACCATTCTACTGCAACCCCACCATCACCGGTGCACTCGAGCAACCACAACAACCAATTCCAATCATCACGACGCTGCGCTGACTGCAGTCCCCGAATACCAATAATCTCTGACGCCGCATGATCTGATACATCGATCCACTGCGAATGCGCAGTAGCCGCAACCATGGCGGCGAATGCGTTTGAGGATATCGTCAAGCGGTTGAGCATAGCGGACACAGGTAGGCCATCCCCCAGCACGCCAATGCTTTTACGCCCCCCAGCAAATGCGTCGCACACATTTGATTCATAACGTTCCTGAGTGCTAACCCAATCTACCGCAGAGTCGAAGCAGAAACTCGATGCAGCATCTAGCTTACGCGACACCCTCGATCACTACACCAATGGCCCGGCTTATCCAACCTTTCTCAAGAAGACCATGCCCTCGTTTGTGAATATCCTACGGGGGCCTTGCGTCTTTCAGACCACGTCGGTGGAGCAGGTATGTGGATGTTTCGTATCGAAAGAAGGTGTATGCTAACGAGGGTCTATTTAGAAACTGCGAAACTGCGTACTCGAGATCTTGCATCGCTTACCAACCCACCAGAGCTCGCCCGAGCCCTTCGAGTCGTATGCCGAGGAGGTTGTTGACCTTCTCATGGGCCTGGTCAAGAATGACAATGAGGAAAATGCGACGTTATGCGTCAAGATCATCTCCGACATAATGCGACACCAACATAAGGTACTGCAAGGAAAAGTGCAGCCCTTCCTTACCCTCATCCAGGAGCTTTTTGAGCAGACCGAAAAAAATGTCCGGGAGCAACTTGATAGCAATGCTGGTGCGCCCAACGCCACTGGAGCACCTTCAACCCCGGGAAGCACGCAGACAAAATTCGAGTCGCCACGACCAGGCTCGCCAGTCGCATCGGTGACCGATCTAGGACAGGACTTGCAGCAGCAGAATCGGCCACTGCTCAAGGGCATCCAATCTTTCAAAGTCCTCTCGGAATGCCCCATAATTGTGGTTTCTGTTTTCCAAACATATCGAAGCATTATCCCCCAAAACGTCAAGTCGTTTGTCCCTCTGATCAAATCTGTTCTGTTGCTGCAGGCGCAAGCCCAGGAACAAGCACATGCTGAAGCCAAGGCCAAGGGACAGACATTTGCTGGAGTGAGCCGCAACATCAAGAACCGAGCGGCCTTTGGAGAGTTCATCACGGCGCAGGTCAAGACAATGAGTTTTCTGGCTTATCTACTTAGGCAATACTCGAGCCAACTCACGGATTTTCTTCCGACGCTACCAGATATCGTGGTTCGCCTGCTTCAGGACTGTCCTAGAGAAAAGTCGGCCGCTCGCAAAGAGCTTCTGGTTGCCATTCGCCACATTATCAACTTCAATTTCAGAAAAATCTTCCTTCCCAAGATCGATGCGTTGTTGGAGGAGAAGACGCTTATTGGCGATGGCTTGACTGTTTATGACACCATGAGGCCCTTGGCGTACAGCATGTTGGCAGACCTCATTCATCATGTTCGAGAAGCTCTCTCACCTGAGCAGATCCGAAAGACCGTCGAAGTGTACACCAGAAACTTGCAGGACAATTTTCCTGGTACTAGCTTCCAAACAATGAGCGCTAAGCTCCTACTTAATATGGCGGAATGTATTGCTAGGATGCAGAACAAGGTCGATGCTCGGCATTATCTGTTAACCATTCTTAACGCCATTGGGGACAAGTTTGCAGCCATGAACAGGCAATATCCCAACGCCGTCAAACTTTCGAAGCTTTACGCTCAGCAGGCTGCCGATCAGGTCTCCGACACGTATCTTGCCGACAAGGAACCCCAACCAGATTGGGATGAGACGGATATCTTTACTGCCATGCCGATCAAGACCTCGAACCCGCGCGACAGGGGTGCCGACCCGGTCGTGGACAACAAGTTCCTCTTCAAGAACTTGATGAACGGCCTGAAGAATACTTTCTACCAGCTCAAGGCATGCAATGCTGCCATTGCGATCGACCCCAACAATGCCCCGCCCCATTGGCAGGAAGTGTCTTATGGCTTTTCTGCCGAGGAAGTCAAGGTCATTGTCAAACTATTCCGCGAAGGAGCATATGTGTTCCGCTACTACGAAATCGAGAAGCCTGCATCCGAGTCCACTTATGCATCAACTGTCGAATACATGGCCAATTTCTACATGGTTTCAAGTAGCAAAGAGGAGAAGGATTTGCTCGAGACGTTTGCTACCGTCTTCCATTGTATCGACCCGGCGACTTTCCACGAAGTTTTCCAACAAGAAATCCCACGTCTCTACGAAATGATCTTCGAACACACGGCACTCCTGCACATTCCCCAGTTTTTCCTTGCGAGTGAAGCCACCTCCCCCAGCTTCTGCGGCATGCTTCTCAAATTTCTGATGGAACGGATTGATGACGTTGGCTCGGCCGACGTCAAGAAGTCCAGTATCTTACTCCGCCTATTCAAGCTGGCCTTTATGGCCGTCACGCTTTTTGCGGAGCAAAACGAGCGGGTATTGTTACCTCATGTTGTCGACATTGTGACAAAGTCCATCGAATTGTCTACCAAGGCTGAAGAGCCACTGAACTACTTTCTACTTCTCCGATCATTGTTCAGGAGCATTGGAGGTGGAAAATTCGAGCATCTCTATAAGCAAATCCTCCCCCTGCTAGAGATGCTACTCGACGTGCTCAATACTCTACTGATGGCTGCCCGCAAGCCCACGGAACGCGACCTCTACGTGGAATTGTGTTTAACGGTGCCTGCTCGCTTAAGCAACCTCCTCCCTCATCTGAGTTTCCTGATGAGACCTCTGGTCGTTGCATTGAGAGCAGGGACCGATCTTGTTGGACAGGGTCTTAGAACGCTGGAGCTTTGTGTAGATAATCTCACGGCTGACTATCTCGATCCTATTATGGCACCTGTCATCGAGGAACTCATGAATGCCCTCTTTGAGCATTTGAAACCTCATCCCTATAGTCACTTCCATGCCCACACAACAATGCGCATTCTTGGAAAGCTGGGCGGCAGGAACCGCAAGTTCATGACAGACACCATGCCGGTATCTTTTCAGCGGTATGCTGATGATCCTGCCAGTTTCGACATGCGCCTGATCGGCTCGAAGAAGGATCGTGCATTCCGATCCGATTTGGGCATCGATTGCGCAATTCGCAAACTGATGGAAGTACCGAAGCCTACCAAGACAGCGGCCAATAAGCAACAGGAGGAATATTACAAGAAGCAGGCACTTCATCTGATCAAGTCTCAAATCAAGTTACGTATCGGGTACGATAACTTGCCCGAAGACCTCCCAAGACTTGTCCGGCTCCAAGCTCAGGATCTCGTGGCGAGGAAATGCGAACATGACTTTACTGCTTTCAACATATCAGAGCGTGAGAGGTCAGTCATCAAGAAGGATGAGGAAGACAAGACTATGAAGAGACTTCTCAAGGCAATCATCTTTGCAGAATCCATCCCCTCATTCCAAGACGAGGCGGATTTATTCTTGATGAACATTTGCCGGCATTTCACCATTATCGAGGTCGGTCGTGGACTCATCGATTGGAAGCGTGCTACTAGCCCGTTCGAAGTCACCAACGGCGAGGGCCCCCTGTTCATCGAGACGCGTACCCTCTGTGACGCAATCCTGGAGTCTTTAGCTTCCGATCTCCCTGAAGTTCGAGACGCTGGATTCCGTGCGATCCGTGCGATTTACGACTCAGCAATCACCATTCTTGGTTCCGATACACATGTGGCGCGACTTCCAATCTTCCAGCATCTTTGCCAGGTGTTCTGTCACGGTTGCTATGAAGAAGAATGGTTCACAAAGACTGGTGGCAGCCTTGGTATCAAGTACATGTTGACCGAGTTCGATCTAGGCGACGCCTGGGTGAACCAACGGCAGATGGAGCTCATTCGCGCCCTGATGTATGTTATCAAAGACATGCCTCAAGACCTTCCCGAAAACACCAGGTGCTCTGCCCAAAACACACTCGAGTTGTTACTGCGTCGATTGACAAAGAATATCACGAGGGATGACTGCAAGCCAATACTCCAACAGCCGGGTCAGCAACAACCGAAACCGCAACACCGGATGGCGCAGATCTGTGCTCTCTTCAACGATGAACTTGCCCATATGAACAGGCATGTTCGTGAAACAGCCCGTCGATCTCTGGAAATCATTGCCAAGGCAACCAACTCTGAGCTTTGGGAGATTGTTTTGCCGTACAAAGATCGCCTTTTGGGTTCCATCTACCCCAAACCTTTGAGGGCCTTGCCTTTTTCCACGCAGATTGGATACATTGACGCTGTCGCCTATTACATGGGCCTCAAGAGTGACTTTGTTGCATTTGACGATACGCTCAACCGTCTCTTGATGGAGTCTCTTGCGCTTGCAGACGCTCAGGACGATTCTCTCGCAGGAAAGCCAGCTGAGTTCCGCACTCATGAATCGATTGTCAACCTTCGCGTGGCTTGCATAAAGATCTTGAGCAAGGCAATGAGCTTTGATGAGTTCTCCAAGGGCCAAAACAATCCTACCAGGACGAAAATTGTGTCAGTCTTTTTCAAATGTCTGTACTCAGAGTCCAAACCGACGATAGAAGCGGCGAATGAGTCTCTGAGGGCTGTATTGTCCCATACCAACAAATTACCTAAAGATCTTCTTCAGCAGGGCCTTAGGCCGGTCCTTGCTAATCTTCAGGACCCCAAGCGCTTGACCACACATGGACTTGAGAATTTGGCCCGTCTCCTACGTCTTCTGACGACTTACTTCAAGGTGGAGATAGGTGCCCGCCTCCTGGACCATATTAAAGTCTTGGCCGACTCGAATCTTCTTCAACAGATATCCTTTACCTTTTTCGAGCAGAACAATGCAATGAAGGTGATTGCAGCAGTGTTCAACATTTTCCACCTTCTGCCACCTGCAGCCGAACAGTTCAAGGAGCGTCTCATTGACACTGTCCTCGAGCTCGAGGACAAGCTTCGTAGAACGCAGTATAGTCCTTTCCGCCCGCCCTTGTACAAGTACCTCAATCGATATCCCCAAGAAGTATTCAACAGCCTCGTCAGCAAGATTGAGGATCCCAAGTACGGTCGTTTTCTGGCACAGGTTCTCGTCCACCCGGACAGTCAGCCACTTCGTGATTATGCTGCAACGAATGTCGAGGGCCTTATCAACTCCTGCAACGCTGTCATCAACGCAAACAAGGACACGAAGCACATTGCCATGGTGTACACAGTCAATATCCTAGACTCTTTGAGCCAGGCCTCGAGCAATTTGACCTGGTTGGAACGCAAGGATACCATGATTTGGTTGAACAAGGTTGCCGTGGAACTTGAACGACAGCTCCGCACCAATCAATTGCCACCCAGTCTCAGACTACCCGCAGACCAAGCTGCGGACCAGTTAATGGGCATGTTTACCAAGGCCTTGTCATTGGACCCTAACAATCTGGACTCATTGTTTAGTCTGATTGACTCTGTCACGGCTGAAGAGTTTCGCGCGACACCATCGTTATTCTCGTACATCTACAAGCATGTCATCTGCAACCAATCCATTGACTACTGGAAGTCGGTGATCCTGCGCTGTCTCGACGTCTATGCCAGTAAGCAGGCCAGTCAGAAAACCAAGTGCTTCTTGCTTCGCAACATCGTCAACCCAATTGTTGCCATGGACATCATGAGAAACGGGTATCAAACTGAGACGCTCAAGCCACAAAGGCTAATGGACCGAAGTGTTATTGAATCAATCAGCGCCAAGGTTTGGAAAGTCAATCTCAGCGATCCTCAAGAAGATCTCGCTCAACCTGGCATCGACCACACGCGCATGGAGCTGCTTCAGCTGTCAGCAATGCTTGTCAAGTACCACCACGCCATACTCCAAGACGCACGCAAGGATATCATTAAGTTTGGCTGGACTTACATTCGTCTTGACGATGTCATCAACAAGCATGCGGCCTACGTCGTCATAGGCTATTTTATTGCGCACTACGATACGCCTGCCAAGATAGTGACACAAGTATACTACTCTCTGCTGAGAACCAACCAGAATGAAGGGCGCGCTCTTGTCACTCAAGCGTTGGAACTCATGGCGCCAGTTCTCCCCAAACGCTGCAATACACTGCCTAACGATCGTAATGCTGTCTGGGCGATTGCTCCGCGCCGCATACTGGCTGAAGAAGGCCAAAATGTACAGCAGATGACGAGCATCTTCCACTTCCTTGTCAGACATCCAACCCTTTTCTACGAGTCACGCGATAAGTTCACACTACTCATCATACAGTCATTGAGGAAAATATCGGCTCCTCAGAATGCTTCCAATGAGAGTAAGAAGTTGGTGCTGAACATGATGTGGCTCATCTGGGAATGGGAGCAAAGACGTGTGGAGGGGAAACAGGGCAGTCCCATAAGAGCCCTGTCCGAGTCTCCCGCCTCAAGAAAGCGACGACTCGATAGCGATCAGCCAACCTCCTCACCGCCTACTGCCAGGACAGTGCCTCCTCCAGCGAAGGAATTTCAAATCCCTGATGCATTCCGACTTAAGATGCTCAAGTATCTGGTAGAGTTCATCGCGCAGCTCAATGAGCGATATACGCTACCGTCAGCGAAGCCTAGAGATGCTGCCACAGCAGCCGGCCCGGCCCTACCCCCCCTGTCTACCGAGCTTTGCAAGAAGGCCATGTCTCTTCTCTATAACCTTCTTCAGCCTCAGTACTGGGCAGATCTGGACGTTGACTTGTTTCCCAACGTCACGGAGGTGGTCTTGGCCAGCGAAAGGACACAGAAGATCTTGAACGCGGATCCCAGCGACAAGGACAACTACGACGAAAAGTTCATTACGAATATTGTCAACACGTTGCAAGTTGTCCGAATCATTCTGAACTCCAAGAAGGACGAATGGATTGTCAAGAACATGCCCTCCATACAGAAAGTGCTGGAGAAGTGTCTGAAATCTGAGAACCCTGAGTTGCATGATTGTTTGCATTTTGCCGACAAGGAATACGACGACGAGCGAGACATGAAGTCCATAGTCCAAAGAGTCCTCGAGTCTGTCCCTGAAGATGTCCCCATGGAAGATGCAGATGCCGACGGCGAGCCTGAAGGACAGACATCGGAAGTCATCACATTCTTGTCAGGCATTGCCACAGAAACACTCAACGCCTCGAATTATGTTTCTGGAGTGAATATCCTGTGGTCACTAGGTCAGCGCAAGCCGACGGTCATCGATCCTCATATTCCTGCGTTGATGAAGGCTCTGCAGTCAAAACTGGCCAGAGAACATGTCCAACATTATACCAACGTTCAAGCTCATCAGATGAACGTACATCTCCGACCCGCAGACCAGGGGCCGCGCGAGGGAGAGATGTCCATGTACGACCTAGAAATTCAGACTGCGCTGATGATCAAGGCGATCGAGGTAACAGCCATGCGAATGGAAGTTCTTGGCGACAACCGCCGACCATTCCTCAGTGTGCTTGCAACACTCGTCGAAAAGTCTCTGCATATACCATTGTGCACCAAGATCCTCGAAATGGTTGAAGATTGGGTCTTCCGCTCCGAGGGCACCTGGCCCACTCTCAAGGAGAAGACTGCCGTTCTGCACAAGATGTTGTCATTCGAGCACCGGAGTGACTCCACGATGTTGACAAAGTTCTTGGAGCTCGTTATCCGCATCTATGAGGACCCAAAGATCACTCGCACGGAGCTGACTGTCCGCATGGAACATGCCTTCTTGATTGGTACAAGGGCTCAAGATGTAGACATGCGAAATAGATTCATGTCAATCTTTGACAAGAGTCTATCAAAGACTGCGACAGCCAGGCTCGCCTATGTCATCACGTCACAAAATTGGGACACTCTGGCCGACTCCTTCTGGCTAGCTCAAGCCTCCCAGCTTCTGATTGGCGCGGTCGAGGTGAATGCCAACATTCAGCTGCATCAAGCAGACTTTCGGACGTTGCCTGCCTCTACAGTCTTTGGTGTCTACTCCAAAGACACGAGAGAACCTACAGCCATGGCCGACGACAAGTACGACACATTCATGTCCAATCACCGCCGATTTGTGGCTGAGCTGGGAGATGTCAAGGTCCGTGATATCATTGAACCCATCATTCAACTTCAGCACAATGATACCGCACTGGCTCACGAACTGTGGATCACGCTGTTCCCCATGTTCTGGTCAGCAACAATGAAGGAAGAGAAGACAGATTTGGAGAAGGGCTTGGTGGCTCTCTTAACCAAGGACTTCCACTCTCGTCAAATCGATAAGCGACCAAACGTGGTTCAATCTCTACTTGCAGGAGCGGCGAAATCATGGCCAGAGTGCAAAATACCGCCACACGTGCTCAAGTTCGAGGCCAGGACGTACGATGCCTGGTACACTGCCCTTGTTCAACTAGAGAAGGCAGCCATCAAGCCCGATGGAGATTCATCCACAATTCGTGAGAGCAACTTGGATGCGTTGTGCGAACTGTACTCGAACCTCAAGGAAGATGACATGTTCTACGGGACTTGGCGCCGCCGTTGCCAATTTGTCGAGACTAATGCTGCTCTGTCGTACGAGCAGAATGGTATGTGGGACAAGGCCCAGAAAATGTATGAAGCTGCGCAGATAAAAGCTCGCACCGGTGTCATTCCGTTTTCACAGGGCGAGTACATTCTATGGGAAGACCACTGGGTTCTCTGCGCGGAGAAGTTGCAACAGTGGGACATCTTGCAGGACTTTTCTAAGCACGAGAACATGCAAGATCTCCTCCTCGAATGTGCGTGGCGCAACATTGAGATGTGGCAGAACCAAGACCACCGTGAGAGTTTGGATCATCTCATCAAGGGTGTCATGGATGCACCCACCGCCCGCCGCGCTTTCTTCCAAGGCTTCATGGCTCTTCTCAAGCTGCACAACAACAGAACCCCCGAGACGCAACAGGAGTTTAGTAAGGTCTGCGATGAGGCCTTGCAGCTTTCTATCAGAAAGTGGCACCAACTCCCAGGAAGACTCACCGCTGCACACATCCCCATGCTGCATAATTTCCAGCAACTTGTGGAGCTTCATGATGCAAGCATTATATGCTCAAGCTTGTCCGGCACTACGCAAGCCAATTTGGATGTCAAGTCAGGTGAGCTAAAACTGCTTCTTGGGGCTTGGCGAGACAGACTTCCCAATGTTTGGGACGACATCATCGACTGGCAAGATCTCGTCACTTGGCGGCAACATATCTTTGGCCTGATCAACAGCACGTATCTTCAGCTGCTGCCACAACAGGGCCAGAATGCCAACGGCGCCTCATTTGCATATCGCGGCTACCATGAAACTGCTTGGATCATCAACAGATTCGCTCATGTAGCTCGGAAGCACAACCTGCCGGATGTTTGCATTGCACAGCTCAGTAGAATTTACACCCTACCAAACATTGAGATTCAAGAAGCCTTCTTGAAGCTACGAGAACAAGCCAAATGTCACTACGAGAACCCAGAAGAGCTGTCGAGTGGGCTGGACGTAATCAACAATACGAATTTGAATTACTTCAATGCCCAGCAAAAGGCCGAGTTCTACACCCTCAAAGGCATGTTCCTCGAGAAATTGAAGCAGAAGGATGAAGCCGACGCAGCCTACGGAACAGCCTTGTACTACGATATTGGCAAGGCCAAGGCATGGGCAGAGTGGGGATACTTCAATGATCGCAAGTTCAAGGACGACCCTACAGATCTGAACTCGGCCAAACAAGCTCTTACCTCTTACCTCCAAGCTATTGGTAGCTACAAAGACGGCAAGTCTCGGAAACTGATTGCCAGAGTCCTCTGGCTTCTCAGTCTAGATGATGCCAACGGCACAATCGCGTCTGGCTTTGAAGACTACAAGGGCGAAACTCCAGTGTGGTTCTGGATAACGTTCATCCCACAGCTTTTGACCGGCCTCGGCCACAAGGAAGCCCCCAGAGTACATGCGATTCTTCTCAAGATTGCCAAATCATATCCCCAGTCATTGTTCTTCCAGGCCCGTACTAACAGGGAAGACATGCTGGCCATCAAGAAGAACCAGGAAGCAAAGGAAAGACAGCGCCAGCGTGCTCAGTCAGCCGCTACGACCAAGCCTGCCGGCTCGCCATCACAGGCCAAACAGGACAACCAGCAAACCAAGACGGAATCGTCGTCTCGGCCCCAAACTGCAAATGGTGAAGGTAACGGCCAGGTGAAGTCCGAGGGTGGAGATGACAAGGCTGCCGCTACACCAGCTGCCAATGCCAATGCCACACCCGCACCCGCTGGTGAACAGAAGTCAGATTCAGGTACTTCTCAAAAGAGGCCACCTTGGGAGCTTACCGATGAGATCATGTCGACGCTCAAGACTGCTTTCCCCCTACTCGCCTTGTCCATGGAGAAGATGGTCGACCAGATCCAGAAGTACTTCAAATGCCCACCCGACGAGGATGCGTACAGACTCATTGTGGCTCTGCTCAATGACGGACTAGCCTACGTCTCACGCATGCCCGCTTCATACGCCAAAGACGTAAAGTTGCCCGGAGGCACCGAGACCAACATCACTCGCTTCGCCGAGACCATCCTCCCGGCGCATATCAAGAAGTCATTTGAGGCAGATTTCGTCCAGGTCAAGCCTACCATGTTCGAGTACATTCACAAGCTACGTAAATGGCGTGACAAATTCGAGGAGAAACTCGACCGCAGGAATCCGAAGGAGCCGCTCGAGAAGTTCTCACGTGACCTCAGCGAGTTCCGCTACCAGAAATTTGACGATGTCGAAGTGCCTGGCCAATACTTGCAGCACAAGGACAAGAACCAAGACTTCATTCGCATCGAGCGATTCCTGCCCAATGTTGACTTGGTCCGGACCATTGGTGTCTCTCACCGACGCATCAAGATCCGTGGTCACGACGGCAGCATCCACTGTTTTGCTATTCAGCATCCTGCAGCCCGGCATTGTCGACGAGAAGAAAGGATCCTCCAGCTCTTCCGTCACCTCAACCAGACATTGGCTAAGCGCAAGGAATCGAGACGCCGTGATTTGCAATTTACTCTACCCCTGATGGTCCCTCTTGCACCTCACATAAGAATTGTGCAAGAGGATACCTCCAACATCACACTTCAAGGCATCTATGAAGACCACTGCCGCCGCAACAACATGCAAAAAGATGAGCCTGTTTTGTTCACAATGGACAAGCTGCGTAGCTTGATCGAGCCTAAAGGCGGCGTAAGTTTTTCAAGAACTCTGATTGGAATCGATAAGCGTGCTAACATGAATCAGAAACAACTTGACCAGACGGTCACTGCCCGTATGGAAGTCTTCACTGCTATTCAAGAGAAATGGGTGCCGCACGACGTGGCCTTGGATTACTTCCAATCGACGTATCAAGAGTTCTCAGAGTTCTGGCTATTCCGTCGCCGTTTCTCATACCAGCTATCGACTCTTACCTTCATGACGTACATCTTGTACATGACTGGCCGTTATCCTCACAAATTCAATATTGCGCGTGGATCGGGCAAGATTTGGGGATCTGAGCTGATGAGTTTCATGGCTCCCGCGAAGCCGTTTTTCCACAATCCCGAGCCGGTCCCATTCCGTTTGACACCCAACCTCCAGACGCTCATGGGACCTCTAGCCACTGAGGGCATTTTCAGTTGCGCCATCATGGCCATTGCCCGCTGCCTCACGGAGCCCGAGTTCCAACTGGAACATGCTCTCACTCTCTTCGTCCGCGACGAGATGATCTTCTGGTTCACGTCTAGTCATCGTGCGATGCACCTGAATGAGAATCAACTGCGCGATACGGTCCAGACCAATTGCGACATGATCGTCAAGCGGGCAGTTAGTCTGGCTGCCAGCCCTGTTGGCAACCTCCCTGCCAACCAAACGGTTATTGATCTCATCAGCAAAGCGGTGAATCCGATGAACTTGGCGCAGTGTGACGCCCTCTGGATGCCATATCTGTAATGTGTCGGTGTTTCATTACATTGTTCTTGTACCAAGACATGCGATTCCTTGCATTTTAGCCTTTTGCATGCCTAGAGGTCGCGCGGAAATTTTGTTTTTATTTCCTTATTTCAGCAGAAAGCATGGCGTTGGTAAAGGACATGAATTATTCTCAACATGATTGTACTCTTTACATAAAAATTGGTGGAAGGACTGGAATGGTTCTCGGCGCATCGCTCTGAGATGCTTGGTACATATGGGTATTGTACCATATATAGAGCAAGTGCAGTAATGCCGTGAACGAAGTAGAATGTATATTTTAGAAGTAATTGACCGTTCAAACAAAAGCAAGGCCTGATGATCCGGAGGGATATCCAAGTGTGACACAACCCTTTGATATGGATGGATGCATCGTAGTGTGCTAAATACGAATGTAATCAATCGAGGGCGATGACATCTATCTGATAATGCTCAATTATTAGGCAACAATTAAAAGGCAGTGCGAGGACGTTTGATTCCCGTATTTCTTCTATTCTAGTGTTGTAGGTACATGTTCGTTCGGAATGCGGAGCGTCTCCATCCTCTCCATCGGACATTGTCTGCTTTCAATAGGTATGGATCAAGTACGTACATAGTACGTGGCATTGTGGGCATCGATTCCATCAAAAGCAAGACGAATACCCACCCAAGGTTAGAAAGATTGACGGTGACCGGATGTTCGGTTTCGCTATTGTATGTATTTCTTGGGGTACTGTTCTATATGATGGGTCTTTTGCATCGAGTCAATCATGCATTTGCTGTATTTCTTCTACAATCCTCACCAATCACGAGTGACTATCAATTATACCAAAAGCTACGAATCATGTAGTTTCCTTCCTCTTTGACCTGCCGCAAGTGGCAGCTTGAAAGAAACACATATCGAAGACCCAAGCACTGACGACCCCCTGTGCTAGGGGACCAGACGGGTCCACTAATAGGTACTACCTTTAGCGGGTAAAGTAGTTCTACAGCGCCAAAGTAGATGAAAGGTACATCCTTACGTGGCGCTGCAGACCGCTGGGGAGGGACTTGACTGGACCCCGAAAAATACCCTCGACACCTCCTGGGATTCAGATTGATCCGCCCACCCTTTCAACTGGGCTGACTGACTCTCAGCTCTGCAGCAGCGCCCCCAAACCCAGTTGAGAGTTTCCGTTCGGCACACAAGGTGTCCTTGTCCATTGCCCATGCATTGCAACCAACCGACCAACCATTACTGCCTATCATAGATGACGGAATTTATCAACGGTCTTGGAGACGAGACCACATTGCAACTACGTACAACGTAAAACGTACATGGTAGCAAAGCTATAGGCGAAGGACGGCGACGTGTCTCTTCTACATACACAACCAACTTACTTACCCTTACCTTTTCACGGCGACACCGACAGTTTAGATACGAGTACCTAGCAGACCGACTGCAGTCTGCATCCATCCATTGAATTAGCTTCTTGATCGCCGCCCGACAATCACCAGCAGGGAGGTAGCAGCAGCAGCAGCAGTCGTCGTTTATCTCTCAATACTTTTGAAAGCTACGTAACAGCAGAAGCGACACTCGAACCTTCCTCGGCCCTCGCCCACGCCCGCGCCCACGCCAACCGGGAACCCACACACCGCTTCAAAAGCCTACCTGCAGACCGATCGACTCCACGCGGCTGCTCTTGGGGATGCCCCCGAGCGGGAATGGGAATGCCGCCTTCAACAACAAGCCCATACCGATCGACGGAACCGCCAGACTCCCCCGTCCATGATTCCGACTCGGATGCCGACCTAGACCTTCAGGAGCTCGACCCGACCACATCGCACAGCACTAGCGCCACGCTTCTAGGCCGCAACACCAGCCCCGAGCAGCGAGCGCCACGGATTGCGCTGAGAAATCTCCGCATGGGGGGCTTGCGGAGGACGAGTGGTAGGGGGGCACGCCGCGGATATGGCGACCTCGGACACGACAGGGACGGCCATGACGATGCCGTGGGCTTGCTGGACGATGATCACGACAGACCACAGCGCTACTCGGACGGCAGCCATAGCGGAGGCGATGATGCGCCGCTCTTGAACAACTCCGGCTCGGGGTCACGCCGTAAGCGATCCTTTGCCGGCGATCGAATGCAAAAGCTGGGCGCATCCCTTCGCTTGCCGAGCTTCATGTCAAGCACCAGCGCGAACCGAGACGCGATTGAGGATCTGGCCGACCAAGAGGACGACGATCCCTCTGCCTCGCGTGTGGTGGCCGTCGGTTCCTCTCAAACGACCCGATACCCACCAAATATTGTATCGAATGCTAAATATACAGCCTTCACCTTCCTCCCCGTCACCCTGTACAACGAGTTTTCTTTCTTCTTTAACATGTACTTTCTACTGGTTGCTTTATCCCAGGCGATTCCAGCACTGAGAATTGGTTATTTGAGCACATATATTGCACCCCTTGCTTTTGTGCTCATGATTACCATGGGAAAGGAGGCCTACGATGATGTTGAGCGACGGAGGCGAGACAATGAAGCCAACTCGGAGGAATATGCGGTGCTTCGCTTTGACGAACCAGGAAGCCGGGCGTATCCTACGTCTCGATCGCCGCGAGTACTGAAGTCATCATCCATGCGAAAGGGCCAGAAAGGATCCGTACATCGGGACAGACTGTCAGACATCAGGGAGGAAGAAGAGCAAGCAGAGGGACACGGCCTGGGACAGCCCTCCTCGTACGTGGAGGAAATCAGCAAGAAATCTCGAGACCTGCGTGTCGGCGATGTGTTGAAGTTGAGCAAGGGCCAGCGTGTCCCGGCTGATGTGGTCATACTTAAATGTCTGGCAACGGAAACCTCGACGGCTCCCACAGACCAGATGGAAATAGTCCACGAGGAAGAGTCACTGCTTGTCGACGCGGATTCGAGTAGTACCACCTCAGGCAAGGGCAAAGAACCAGAACAACGTCAAAAGCCTGACGAAGGCAGCTCCAACGGGGAGACCTTTATCAGGACTGATCAGTTGGATGGAGAGACGGACTGGAAATTGCGGCTGACTTCAGCTCTGACACAAAATCTACCGCTGGAGGAATTAGTGAGACTCAGGGTGACCGGAGGCAAGCCAGATAAGAAGGTCAACGAGTTCATTGGGACGGTCGAGTTGATGCCGTCTCGACAAGAGGCTATGGATCCTTATCCCAGCGACAACGCCCAGCCAGATACAAACAACTCGGCCCCGTTATCCATTGACAATACTGCCTGGGCCAACACCGTCATTGCGTCTCAAGCAATCACTCTTGCGGTCATTGTTTATACTGGTCCCCAAACCCGATCAGCCTTGTCGACATCGCCTTCCCGATCCAAGACGGGGTTGCTCGAGTATGAAATCAACTCTCTGACCAAAATCCTCTGTGCCCTGACCTTGGGGCTTTCAATCATTCTCGTGGCTCTAGAAGGTTTCGGTAACACGGACGGCAATGTATGGTATGTCAAAATCATGCGCTTCTTGGTCCTTTTCTCTACCATTGTGCCCATCAGTCTTCGAGTCAATTTGGACATGGGAAAGAGTGTTTACTCATGGTTCATTCAACGTGACCCGGGAATTGCTGGAGCAGTAGTACGGACGAGCACAATTCCAGAGGACCTGGGAAGAATCGAATACCTGCTCAGCGACAAGACCGGAACCTTGACCCAAAACGAGATGGAAATGAAGAAAATCCATGTCGGTACAGTGTCATATGCCAATGAAGCGATGGACGAAGTATATGCCTATGTGAAACATGGGTTCGCTGGGGCACCGGCGGAAACAGCGCTCGTCACACCTTCATCTTCTTATAACACGACAGCCGGAGTCACAGCTACCCGTACAAGGCGAGAAATTGGCTCCAGGGTTCGCGATGTTGTCCTGGCTCTTGCTCTGTGCCACAATGTCACTCCTACAACCGAGGAGGAAGACGGACAGACCGTCACGTCGTATCAGGCTTCTTCCCCGGATGAGATTGCAATTGTTCGGTGGACAGAGTCGGTTGGATTACGCCTGGCTCACCGTGATCGACAGGGGATGATCCTCGAGTCCACGGAAACCGGAAAAGCAGTTGTCAAGGTCAAGATATTGGATGTCTTTCCGTTCACGTCGGAAGGCAAGCGTATGGGAATTATTGTTCAGTTCTGGGAGCACACCCAGAGCGCACCATCACCCGAAAACGCAGAGATTTGGTTCTACCAAAAGGGTGCCGATACCGTCATGTCGTCCATCGTTGCCGCCAACGATTGGCTCGACGAGGAGACGGCCAACATGGCTCGTGAAGGCCTCCGAACGCTTGTTGTAGGTCGCAAGAAGCTCTCCTCGGCGCAGTACGCCGAATTCTCCCGATCTTACCAGGAAGCCTCTCTTGCCATCAACGGGCGCGAGGCAGGCATGCAGAAAACCGTGTCCGAGCATCTTGAGCGAGACCTGGAGCTGCTAGGTGTAACAGGCGTGGAGGATAAGCTGCAAAGAGATGTCAAGCCCTCTCTCGAACTGCTCCGTAATGCTGGAATCAAGATTTGGATGTTGACAGGCGACAAGGTCGAGACAGCTCGCTGCGTTGCCGTCAGCTCTAAACTCGTTGCCCGTGGTCAATACATCTACACCATCACCAAGCTGAAGAGGAAAGACAATGCCCAAGATCATCTCGACTTTCTCAGGAGCAAGACGGATTCGTGTCTCTTGATTGATGGTGAAAGTCTTGGATTGTTCCTCACCCACTTCCGAACCGAATTCATCTCAGTTGCAGTCCATCTCCCTACTGTGGTCGCTTGTCGTTGTTCCCCAACACAAAAGGCAGAAGTCGCCAAGCTTATTCGCGAATACACCAAGAAACGTGTCTGCTGCATTGGCGATGGTGGCAACGATGTCTCCATGATTCAAGCCGCTGATGTAGGAGTGGGCATTGTTGGTAAAGAAGGACGACAGGCCAGTCTGGCGGCCGATTTCTCCATTGAGCAATTCTGCCATTTGACCAAGCTTCTTGTTTGGCACGGCCGAAACAGTTACAAGCGGAGTGCCAAGCTCGCCCAATTCGTCATCCATCGTGGTCTTATTGTCGCTGTTTGTCAAACAATGTACAGTATTGCAATCAAGTTTGAGCCCGAGGGTCTATACATTGTAAGTCTCACCTTTTTCTTCATGATGCATCTAAATCAGGTCGCTCACAATTGTTTCCCCCAGGACTGGCTCATGGTTGGCTACGCGACCGTCTATACCGCAGCTCCCGTACTATCTCTAGTCCTAGATAAGGACGTTGATGAGAACCTGGCGAATCTGTATCCAGAGTTATACAAGGAGTTGACATCTGGACGATCTCTATCTTATCGCACATTTTTTGTATGGGTATTTGTGTCCATATATCAGGGTGGCATGATCCAGGGCCTGTCTCAGCTCTTGACCGAGGTCGATGGACCGAGGATGGTCGCGGTCAGCTACACAGTCCTGGTTCTGAACGAACTGCTTATGGTTGCCATTGAGATCACGACATGGCATCCTGTCATGATTGTGAGCATTGTGGGCACGTTCCTGGTATATGCGGGATCAGTTCCGTTCCTGGGCCGTTACTTTGACCTGGATTTCATCCTGACTTGGTGAGTTTCTCCTTTCAAGTCAAAGAGTCTTTTGCCGTGACAATTGCTAATGTTGATGGTTCTAGGGGCTTTGTATGGCGCGTATTTGCAATTGGCGCCATCTCACTGATACCACCTTATGCTGGCAAGTTGATTAGGAGAACAATGAAGCCACCGTCATACAGGAAGGTTCAAGGGATATAACGAGATGATACAATGTCGAATAGCGGGCTCCAGCTCCAGCATCAGACGGGGTGGGCGCATAAGCATTGGGTGGCGTTATCGGGATTCTCTCCATTTACGTGCTTGCATTATCATGCTTTTCTCCCGGTCATTTGTTTTCAATTATGGTCACTGGCAGATGGTACTGGGCCCCCCGTGTACGTTGCCGTGGTTCAATACCCCTAGAAGCATTCTTGTCGTGAGAAAATAAAAGAAGAGAAACATTCTCTCCATCTAGATCTGAATTGGATTACTTGATGGCTGTAGAGGGGTGCAGGGAATATCACGAATGCACGCAGAGCCAGCCCGTGACCACTGCATGAATAAGGGTCCATGATCCCCTTATCCCGATCTATGCACGCACGATTCATCAGCGAGTATGTTGCTGATGACCGACATGAATGTTACCAGATCCGGCCACACGGTTCAGATTTGAGCCGGATCAGAGACGCGGCGGCGGGCTGACGAGAGGAGGGGTGGACCGACGTCGGTCTCGAGCTTTTGGAGCTTATTCGTTGGCCCCCCTGAAGGTCTCCACTACGTACTTTGTGTGTAGCGAGCTCTTTTAGAAATGATGTCATTCTTGGTGCTACTATGGCGATCTGATTGCCTTTGAGTTTCTCTTCTTTTGGATGGGATGATATATTTCCCCCGGAATGCCATCAATGAGACTGTCTGCTACGCTACTCGTTTCTCCACATCTCCGCGCTGCCCCCGCGAAAAAGACCGAGAATAAAAAGGAAAGTGATGGACATTCTCGATGCGGGACCCCCATATGTGGTGGTGCAGATCACTAGGAGAGGCTCGGATATTCTCTTCTTGATACAGACCACGAGTCTGCAGTACATGTTTGTCTCCCCCCAGGGCGGCGGAAGGGGCAATAATTAGGAAGAAAATATCGCGCAGCGAGAGAACTACCGAGTGGGCAAGAAACATTCAACAAAAAAAAAACGCGAAATGGACAGCTCAATGGGCTGTCGCGTCTCTCTCGTAGATGGGGTGCGACCCCAGAAGTCCTTTTTTTTTTGCCCACTCTCCTCACGATGGGATTTCTCAGAAAAAACCCACCCTCTGATTGAACAAGAGGTGAGTCGGGTGGGTGCCTTCGTTTCTGTTCGTGGCAGGGTATACGCTAGTTCCCCCATGCCTGCTGGCTTGGCTTGCTACCTGACGTAGCGGGGAATTCAGCGAAACCCCATGGATAAAAATATTCATACGGAAAAAAAAAAAAAAAGGTTTCGCATGTCCACGATGCGTTGTAGTCGTGGCACAACTGGGTAAGGGGAAGAAAAATTTTTATACTTGCTTGCTGCTAGCTAACTGGCTGTCGGCCACGTTCGCAGGAAGAAGGTTAGCTAGGGCGCGGGAATGTATGGACTATGGTGACTGATGGCTCAGTTGCATCTGCGTCTTTGCGGGCAATTTGATGCAGCAACGCCCAATTAACAAGCGCAACATGCATCGGCCATGGCGATGCCGCACCGTTACACTGAGGCACCAAAAGTTTTTGTGCCAGGGGTGTTTCTCTGACAGGCCTGTTGATGCGGCGAAGGAAAACCCTACAGGCTACAGCGTACATACATACATACTTACATACATACACCCGCGATTGCTACATACGTAGTACAATGCTTACATGCTAGGATGCATCAAGGCTTTCGTTTCTGATTGTCTTGAAAATTTTAATAACCTTTTGCAGCTCGCGTCCGATGACGTCCACCAGAATCTGTAATAGGCTTTGATACAGCAGGAATTGACAGCGGGAGAGAGTCAGCAACAGCATCAAGGCTTGAACAGAGGAGAGACAATTCGTAGTCCGTGGGGGGGAAGTAAGAAAGAAAAGACAATACTTTCTGTCTGGGTGCCCAAATATACGGCAAGAGAGGGGATGAATTGAAGCTATCTCGATCCAACTGGGGCTCAATTGTACACCTCATGCGGGATTTGCATCCCCTTGGGGTTTAGATTGGGGAAGTTCGCGCTAGGCTGTCGCAGCGTCTGGAGCTGGAACTGGAGCTGGCAAGTGCTGGACTGGGGAGCGGATGGAGGCGCTGGAGCTCGTACCCATGGGGCCTCGACCAACCGCCAACCACCTCGGGCCCTCCAGATTGTACCAAGTGGGGGTCTCTTGGACCGGGGGGCAGGGGGGGAGCTCTCGGTCTTGCAAGCCTAGCACCAAGTGTGATGCCATTCGATGGTCATACGTAAGGTACTCTGTAGCTGGCTCGGTTTCTTTCGCACTCTCTCTTGCGGATGTTGTTGCTGCTCATCGCTCCAGGTTACGGTTGCAAGCTCATTGTTCAAAAAGTTGGGGGACTGGGATTAGAAACTCCACTTCCAATTTGTTTTTGGGCGTGTCTTTTTTTTTTCTTCCTTCCTTCGTTCCTGCTCCTGCTCGCTGAATCTTTACTCTGATCTTCCCCGATCCAGATCCAATTCAAGCGAAGAACCATTCTCTCTTCTTCTTCTTCTTCCTCAACATATTTCAGGAATCTGTCACGTTCCTATCTTTATATTAACCTCTGAGCCACGCGCTCCCCAATTGACATTGTACCAGACTGTCACGAGAGCTTCTTGCATCTGTTTTGGACCTTTTGCGTTAACTACGCGGGTACCTTGAAGGTAAGCTTTCCAGTCCGGCTTCTCTCTGCGCGCCACACGTACATACACACACACCAGCACACTTGCTAGGCAAGCAATTGGGAGGCGAGTGTCATGAGCTTTAGAGACAAGCAGAAACTCTAAAAAGAAAACATGACATAAACTCCTACATACTTGCTTTTTCTCTTCTTTTGGACGCACACCTGCTTTTTTCGACTCCAAATGTCGCTTGTCAAAAACTCGGCATTCTTTTCGCAACACAATGGCTGCTGAACTACCGCCGCTAATCACTCGTGCAGAAGATTCGCTCGAGCAGCCCTTCTCAAGCCAAACCGCCAATATGAGCGACGACGAAAGACCGGCCAGGGAGGTCAAGAACCACCTCCTCTTCGAGATCGCGACCGAGGTGGCTCATAGAGGTAAGCTTGAGCTTCTTACCCCTCGTCCAATCCCTCTGCCATTCATCGTCTGATCAACCGCTGACACCAAAACATAGTCGGTGGAATCTACTCTGTCATCAAGTCGAAAGCTCCCGTCACGACTGCCGAATATGGCGACCGATACACCCTGATCGGTCCTCTCAACCACCAATCGGTAAGTTCTTGTCCTGCGAACCCCGCTCAAGAATCATGGCTAACATGAAGGAAAATAAACAGGCTGCGGTCGAGGTCGAAGAGCTGGAGCCTTCCAACCAAGAGCTCGCCAAGAGCATTGAGGCTATGCGAAGCCGCGGCATCGGTATCCTCTACGGACGATGGCTGATCGAAGGTGCCCCCCGTGTCTTGCTGATTGACACCAAGACTGCCTACAAGTACATGGATGAATGGAAAACAGACTTGTGGAACTCTGCCAGTATTCCTTCCCCACCAAATGATGACGAGACAAACGAGGCCATTGTCTTTGGTTATCTCGTTGCGTGGTTCCTTGGAGAGGTAAGCTTCCATCTCAACGCAGTCAGTCCTTGACAACGCAAGAGCATAGTTGACCCGCTTGCATAGTTTGTCTGCCACGAGAAGACCAGGGCGGTCATTGCTCACTTCCACGAATGGCTCGCCGGTGTGGCTATTCCTCTTTGCAAGAAGCGCAGGATCGATGTGACCACCATCTTCACCACTCACGCAACTCTACTCGGCCGGTATCTCTGTGCTGGATCAGTCGACTTTTACAACAACCTGCAATGGTTTGATGTGGATGCTGAAGCTGGAAAGCGTGGCATTTACCACCGATACTGCATCGAGCGAGCCGCTGCTCACTCTTGCGACGTCTTCACAACTGTTTCCCACATTACAGCATTCGAAAGTGAGCACTTGCTCAAGCGGAAACCCGACGGAGTCTTGCCCAATGGTCTCAATGTCACAAAGTTCTCCGCCATGCACGAATTCCAGAACCTGCACCAGCAGTCGAAGGAAAAAATTCACGACTTCGTGCGTGGACACTTCTACGGCCACTACGACTTTGTCCCAGAAGACACGCTCTACTTCTTCACCGCCGGTCGATACGAATTCAGGAATAAGGGTGTAGACATGTTCATTGAGTCATTGGCTCGTCTGAACCACAGACTGAAGTCGGCTGGTAGCAAGACGACCGT
Organism: Pestalotiopsis fici W106-1; assembly: GCF_000516985.1. Classification (NCBI taxonomy): domain Eukaryota; kingdom Fungi; phylum Ascomycota; class Sordariomycetes; order Amphisphaeriales; family Sporocadaceae; genus Pestalotiopsis; species Pestalotiopsis fici. The sequence goes on from NW_006917098.1 coordinate 840,651, forward strand.
GGTCGCTTTTGTCATTATGCCTGCCCAGACAACTTCCCTTACGGTGGAAGCTCTCAAGGGCCAGGCCGTAATCAAGTCTCTCCGCGATACCGTCGATGTCATTGAACGTGGCATTGGTCGCCGTGTCTTTGAGCGATCTCTCAAGTGGCATGAGGGCGACCCGCTCCCTGATGAGAAGGAATTGATCACCAGCGCTGACCGTGTCTTGTTGAGACGACGTCTGTTTGCCATGAAGCGACACGGTCTGCCACCGATCGTGACGCACAACATGATCAATGACCAGGAAGACCCGATTCTCAACCAAATCCGTCGTGTCCAGCTTTTCAATCACCCAAGCGACCGCGTCAAGATTGTCTTCCATCCAGAGTTCCTGAATTCGGCCAACCCAGTCTTGCCTCTGGATTACGACGACTTTGTTCGAGGTACCCATCTAGGTGTCTTTGCATCCTACTACGAACCGTGGGGCTACACACCCGCCGAGTGTACCGTCATGGGTGTTCCCAGCATCACCACGAACCTTTCCGGCTTTGGTTGTTACATGGAGGAGCTGATTGAGAACTCGAGCGACTATGGAATTTACATTGTCGACCGACGTAACAAGGGAGTGGATGACTCTGTCAATCAGCTCACGTCGCACATGTTTGATTTCTGCCAAAAGAGCCGTCGTCAACGTATCAACCAAAGGAACAGAACAGAGCGACTTAGCGACCTGCTTGACTGGAAGAGGATGGGCATGGAATACGTCAAGGCACGGCAACTCGCGCTGCGCCGGGCATACCCTGGATCATTTGCCGGCGACGAGGAGGAGGATTTCATTCCAGGCGTCGAGCAGAAGATTTCTCGACCCTTCTCTGTACCTGGCTCCCCTCGTGATCGCAGCGGCATGATGACCCCAGGTGATTTCGCTAGTCTGCAGGAGGGACACGAAAGCCTTAGCACCGAGGACTATGTTGCTTGGAAGCTGCCGTGAGTTCAATTGCAACAACATTTTCGTGGCTTGAGCTAACAATTTTTGTAGTGAGGAAGAGGACCCAGACGAGTACCCCTTCCCCTTGACGCTTCGGACAAAGAAGCCTTCGACGTCGGGAGCTGCTAGCCCCTTGGACAGCATCAGACTGAACGGCAACTAGTGTGGGCACAGTGTTCTGAAAATGCCGTCCATGCGAAGAATGTTGGGACGGACTGTCTAAGTTCAAGGGATGAGGGTATGATTTGAGGAGGACAAGCAGGACATTGCTCTCTAGTGGTCGACTTTAGGTCTCTAGCCACGATATTGTGGCAGTCACTCACTTTGGGCCTTGTGGGAATGTGGAGCTGTTTTGCAGAACACACTCGAACCCGAATTGGAGTTGCAGGAGGACATGGCTATTCATTGAAAGCAGCAGTCGATATCGTGGCCAGACTTTAAAGCTGGCTCTAACAAACATTACATGGGCTAGGTGTCATCTCTGCATGGGAATTGAAACACAAACATTGCATAGCAGCCGCATCAACATTTCATGTCACTATAGGTATCGTTATCAAGAAATGCATTAATACTGGACCAATTGACTTGTAGCATGATCATTATTTCCTTGGTTTAGGTACTAGCAACCTAGGTACCCAGCGTGTTTATTATACATGTATATTAGGCTGGGGTTTCGTACACGTGTTAACGGCCAAGAACCGGCGGACCGCATATTGAAGCTCGTCTACCTTATTGGACATCTAATGTATCTGTGTATTGCTGGCTTCTCTACGAGGTTGATCCCGGGACTTGATAGATGAAGCAGTGGATCAAAGGTTGCGGGTGGCTTTCAGCGGGCCGGGAATAACCTTTTGGATAGCTGGTATACTGAACATGGTACGGCAAGGCAAATCAGCTTCCGTCTCAAGATTAAAAGTCGTTTTGAAGGCTGTAATCATGTAGAGGAGATCAACTAGAGGAGAACAGGGAGACAATAGCCACTCGTGCTCAGCACTACAATATTGCGTTCTGTACCAGTCATGCATACTGTCGGGACGTGGTTGTCAATCGGCGGTGCATCACTATCAGACATCTTGGTTGAACGATCATTCTAGGTTTAAAATCTGCAACATGCTGCCGTCCATACATGAAGGAATACCAACGTGAATGGCTCACACCTCAAGCAGAGAAAATGCGGGGCTGAAGCAATGTTGCTCTGCTTATGTGGTACAACAAAGTCGTGGTGGCCTGCACTTGCCCCTCGTGTTGGTTGCCGTCTTATTCCATCTTTTTCATTTCTTTTCTCATCTAGGAGTATTGCAACACTCAAATCACGTCCATACGGTTTCGATATTCTCCTGCAATGACAGGCGTCGATACAGGCGCAAAGGCGACGATAAATGAGCGAACGAGACTCATTGCTACTATTCGAGTAACACCGCAGCAGGGCAAGTTTAGATACGGCGACATTGAGAGGCGATATGCTGTCATTGCTGTCTGCTCAACTTCAATTGCAGTCTTTATTGCAACCATCATCTGGTCGGTCGCTTCTCTCCTGCTCTCGGATTCTGCAACGGAAAATACACCAACCATTAATTATTGTTTCAACACCTCGACCGCCTACGCAAGCGCAGAGGCTCTAAACAACAATATTGATGCTTTCTGCCAAGATGTAGCCGACAACGCACGCACTTTCTCATACAGCCGCGTGTGGACCAAGATCTATTACTCCAATACACCCGAGGAATACAAAATGACTGTAGCATTATCAAAACGTACGTCTGGATTTGATCGCCACAAGTGTATAGCGTCCATGAGCTCCATCGTCAACAAGTGCGACATTGACGTGAGCGGGAGCACATCGTTACACTGGAAACATGGTGGAGGACGCGTGCAAGAACCATACGAATATACAATTGAGATTGCCCGTCACAACCGGCCGTGGCCTCCGCCGTCAAAGCCTTTACAGCACTGCGAAGGATGGTACAAGTTCATATTCCACCACTTTGATATCTATGGTGCTGCTTGGGCGAGTCATGATTGGGGGCAAAGGTCGCTTTTGCCAGCCATCAACCCGTGTTGTGGCCCGGGTAAGTTTTAAATTTCCAGGAAAACAAAAAGACGGACATTGGTTTTGCTACAGTATATAACTAGTATCTGACCCATTTGTGTTATAGGAAGCCTTACTGGGTGGGGGTTTGAATACTTTGATCAGCCAGATGAAAACGGTCACGAGGTAAGAAAAACCGTACTTTCCAACGGAATCACTATTGCTCCTATGGAATATCTAACCATTTTATACTGCTTATTAGTGGCACGCATGGTTCAATACCGCTCTGGGAACGAGAGGTCGGTGCTTTGATAACAGTATAGTTCAGTGCACCGCTGGTGGACCTTGTGATTCTTACTGTATTGGTAATTGATATCTGGGATATTGATTGGAGGCGATTTTACCACGACAAGGTCGGAATCTGTCTACACAGCTAGAAGGCATGCCGCAGATGTTTCCCCCCCCCCCTCCCCCTTTTGCCTCGTTGGCTTTGCTATAAAAGGGGATGTACTGGTTCTCAAATCGTCATGTTCGTTCAGTCCAGAAAATTGGCAACTTGTTCTCAAACTTGTTCATTTATTCTGCTGCATCAATTTCGTAAGGCGAACAAGTTCTTTGTGATTACTGCTGTTGAGATTGACGCGCGGCTTGATGCTACGCTGAACAAAGGCGATGATCTATGTTCGACATGGAGCGATGGGCTGAGCCGTTAATGAAGTAGTGTCTCGAATGTACGACAAAACACCAAGCACAAGCTTCCACAGCTTGGTGGGCCCCATCTCTAAAAGTGATGCATACAGTTTCAGGGTCTATTGAGGATGATCTCGACAAGTAGAAGAGATTCTGTATACGATGTAGACCGGGAGTTACTATTTTGGTTTTTCCGAGAGGCCTCTCGCGGCTCCACGTTCAAAGTGTAGTATAATGATAAAAATCTGAATTTTCTATTTTGGCATACTGCTGACATCATCGGAACTTGACCCCTCTCTCATTAAGATTATCTCAAAAAGATTGCGCAAACTTAATGAGACAAGAGAGAAACGACGTGTGCGTTCTCGTACCTGTGCTTTCTTTCCTTTGCAAAGCGAGTGGGTGATGGGATCGGCAGAGCATTTCTGAAACAAAAGCGCGTCTGCTCAGGGGTCTTTTGGGTCTACCAAAAATGCCAACTAACAGGTGCTAGCTTGCAGATCACTTGTCGGAACAAACCAGCAGGCAAGAAACAACCGACCGGATCTGTCATCCATCACCCCCCAAAGCATTAATCCCTACCTGGGTATTTTGGGTGAGTGTCGAAAGTGATTGGGCCTGACGTGTGCTTGTCGTATGGTGGGCGGGGGCCGAAGAGTGACGAAAAAGATCAAGGGAAGAGACGAGCTTTCCAAGTCTCTTCCAGTGACGAGACGAGACATAGCTAGCTCCCAATTTAGCAGCTAACGGCTGCCGCATCCCACTGTCATCAGACTGGGTGCAGGTACGTATGTAGTCGTACCGTACCTTGGGAGCCCAATCAAAAAAGTTCAAGTCGACTCTCGAAAGTCAAGTAACTCAGTCTGCTGCATGAAGCAAGACTGACTGATGTCTCTTGTTCTTTGTCGTGTCAATTCTCCATTCGGGCGCTTACCTACGTGTTTTTCATTGTTCTTTTCAACAACCTCATGCCAAGAAAAGATCAGCTCCAGATTCAGTCAGCTAGTTGCCAATTTAGTCAATCATATCCACGAGTTACTCGACCAAAGAGAGACTCTTGCACATGATCACAAACTCTATCACCTATCATTCACGACCCGTTACTGACTTTTGTGGTATGTATGCAAGCTCTGCAGGAGGGTCCAAAGGTTCAAACCGTCCTCCCGCCCGCCGCCAGCCGCTCACCCACCCCTCCTTTGCAGCCAGCCCCAGTGTCCGGTCCAAGTCCCCTACCTAGGTATCTAAACGTTGGCGTGTAACTCCACCATTCCCATTCCAACACCTACAATTACCCCACCCATCCATTACCAGCAGGACCAGCGCGCACCATTAGGCATCGCGGAACCCAGCTAATGCACCCCGGCTACTCGGATTCGTCCCTCACAATTTCCAAAGCAGTGACCTAACGAGGATCAGTGGTCAGCAGCAGCAGCGCCGGCAGCAGCCCTGCAAGCCATTGCCAGCAACCAAGGTAAGCAAGCAAGCAAGCAAGCAAGCAGCTCGTCCACCTCTATCTAATTCATCATATCTTGTTCTCTTTTTGATTTACTTTTCTAACTTCTCCTGTGTCTACCCAATTATCAGCCATCTCCTCTCTCACAGATTTATATCGGACTGGAGACAGAATTCAGCATCAACAATACGAGCGCAAAAGAGAGTAGCGAGGCAAAGCACCCACCTGCCCCGCGAAAACGGGCCTGACTGATCTCATCTCCGTCCAATCTTATTACAGCCAAAGGCCAAAGACCAAAGACCAAAGACCACACACACAGTGGACGGCCCCCGATACCAAGTACCTGACCTGAATACTACTCCAACCCGATAGTCGGATCTACGGCGCAAGGAGGAGGGATCTGGGTTTATATTACCACCACTGCAGATCGACCTACCAACCTACCCATGCAGCGTGGACTTTCAGTAATCCCAGAATAATTCATTCAAATTCATTCGTTCGGATCTGCGAACCCACCAACAACAAGGAGGAAGGAAGCACAAGCAGCAGCAGCAAACCGCAGTGGCGGCAACCAACTACTCTCCCAACGACTTAAACTGTCATCGAAAACGAACGAACCCCTCCATTCCATCCAATCCATCATCCCATCTAGGTTACCTACTACCTCGGCCGCTGAGGGATCCTCCCCCATACATTAATTTCTGCCACCACCCTCCAAAAAGAAGGTCGACGTCGCCAGCCTCGTTTACATTTCCGCAATATTCCTACTTCATGTGAAGCTAGGAAAAGCAATTGTCGAAAAACAACAATCTATTCGTGTTCACTCGTCTTTGACATTCACCGACTTCCTCCCTTGCCCCAATTTTCCGAATACTCCTTGACAGAGACGCACTTCTAAAGAGTTGTCAACCATGGGGTTCACAAAGCTCTTTCGGCGGAGCAAGAAGTCGAAATCCGACACCTCGGACTTTAACTTCAACTACGATCGCGATGCTCGCTATGCCTCCGAAAAGGCCGGATACAACAAGAGGAATAGCCACTTCATGGCCATGCCCCTAGACAATGGCATTTTTGCACCGTGGTTGCAGCTCCCCGTGCCTATTCTGCAGAGGATCTTCTCCTTTGTGTGTCCCCACTGCTACGACGAGAGCTACGAGACATGCGAACAGAGCGCCATTGAGGATGCTTGCATGCTTTGCGATTTGAGGGATATCTCGCATGCTGGTCGGGTGTGCAGAGCTTGGAGAAAGGTGGCCGTGCCCATGATGTAAGTACGGGAGCTTGCATTCAAGGCCTTGTTTGAGCTAGGACGGCAGCAGTCGAGTCTCACACTGCCAGCAATACGAAGACAGTAACACGGCCTCGTTTGTTGGCAGTTGAGTATCGCCTGGAAACAGATGGCCAGTTTTAAGGATGAGGCGACGAACGAGTTGAGACCAGTCAAAACTAACATCATCTTCTACAGTTACCACAGCATACGTATTGATGCTGTCCACTACTGCGAACGCGAAATCTACCTTTCAGATATGCGAAAGCGCAAGACAAAGTTCGATCGCAATGGAAACCCGGAAGACCCGGCGAGCGCACGACTCAACCTGCTATGCCGCACTCTTCGCGACGACCCCACGAGGCTGGGCAAAATGGTCCAGTACTTTAAGACGCCGTACATGTTGCGAGAATCGAAAACGTCGGATCTTGCTCGCACCATTGCAGTCCTCCCCAATTTGCACTACCTAGACCTGCCAGAGGGAGTCTTCGCTGGAGACCCTGCCTATGCGACGCTCACGCTCGAGGTGCAGGCTAGATGCCCGGACCTCAGAAAGATGACGTACCTAGGCGGATGCGAGCGCAACTTGGAAACTCTGGCCTCGGGCAACGTCTGGACAAAATTGGAGGTCTTGGAGCTCACCAGGATCAATATGGACCCGCAGACCTTGAGACATTGCCTGTCCGTCATGCAGTGTCTTCGAGCACTCAAGGTCACAGAGAGTCGGGTTATGGACGATGACTTTTTCAGGTACAATGACGTCTTACCTGCAGTACCAGCTCTGGAAGAGCTTATTCTCAAGGAGGTGCCAAGAGTGGCAGCCGCTGGCCTGGAAGCCTATCTTTCGCGTCCTGATGTCCAATCGCGTCTCAAGGTGCTATCCCTTCAAGACACAGGAATCCACCCGACCAACCTGCATGAGGTCTTGTTCAATGCGCCCAACCTGCAGGCCTTGTCGCTGATTGCCGAGGTGGACACTGCATTCCCGTTCAATGCCAATATTCCACCATTGGCCAACTTTAGCCTCAAGACGCTGCGTTACGAGATCACGGCCTCGCCAGAGGTGGGCGCATATGCTGGCATGACGCAAGGATATTACAACTACTTGGCCCAATCTCTGTTTGCCGACGGTTTCCCGCTACTCTCTTCTCTTTATGTTCGAGATGAGACTTTTGCGGATAGGCTACTGGGTCTTCCGCCACCGATGCCAGGATATGCAGGCGGTGCTCAGCGCCCATCGAGTTCTTCGTCAATGGGCCCCTTTGGGATGGGCGGCGGGTCTATGAGCCCCCAATCCACAGGCGGAGGCAATCCATTCTCACCCGGCTTAGCAGCGCCTGGTGGCAACACCAATAGATTTAGCAGCAACAATCCGTTTGCCCAACCACAGGTCCAACAGCGCTTTGGAGGTCCTCCGATGCTGAATCTTAATCAGACCTTGGCGGTGTACACAAAAGGCGAAGACGAAAACGACTGGGGCCTAATCAAGATGGACCCCTACGACAACCCCGGCTATGCCGGCGGGCGTGGTGTCGGCGGTGGCCGCGCTCACCATGCGAGAAGTAGCTCCGCAACTCACGATCGACCCTTGAGCAGTTATGGATTAGCCGACGTAGGGTCGAGATGGAGAGAGGGCAGCGGCGGTGCCCGTATGAGTGTCATCATGGGTAATGGGGCAGGTGGCTTCCTGGCAGTACCAGGCGGTGCCGATCCGTCTCACACCAGGAGGAAGAGTGAGGGCAGCGGTGCCGACGAGTGGCCGAGACCAAAGAGCAGCTCAGGAGCCAGAGCCGACAAGGATCTCTGGCGGTAAAGCGATGATGCGGGAGATGTGAAAAAAAGAAGAACTGAAGAAAAATGTTTGAACGGCCGTCGTTAACGAGAAAGGGAGGCGCTATAGTGGATGTTGGAGTTTGTCTTCGTCATGGGACTCTGTAATCATGGAGACATTGATCAAAGCAAGCAAGCATTGCTTACATACCATTCTATGACGGACAATTTGGCTGAACTTAGGGAGGAGGCTTTATACCCAATGGGATCAATTGAAAATTTTGCTGTACTCTGATGAAATACTAACCTTGGTGTGACGTGCCGATATGATATATGCTCAGGGAAATGTGGGTATTAGACTAGAATGGTATATGGTGATTGGAAACAGATGATAACCGAGAGAGGTCGGAGTAAACCATGGTGATCCGTAGCACTATGGTATTGGCCAGCCACTAACAGTGCACAATTAACGAATGCCAATTTTGTATAGTCGATGGATTCCACCAGGACATCTTTTCCACTGTGTGCAATTGCAAAACTGGAAATCCAGTATATCAATTAAAAGGAATTTCATCGTATTTGTTCAAGGGTGAAACAAATCTCATGTTTTAATCAAGATTTTCCATCTTCTACTCGGATACTTTCTTTACCCTCGTTTTTCTCTCTCTCGGGATTCGGAACTCATGTCAGCATCATGGGCATGGGTAATGCCGAGAAATACTTTAGTCTACACCCAGGCAGCATTATCATTTGCCCATGTAACCCCCCACTTCCGAAGCCGAAGTAAAATGATACCAGGTTATTGGAACCGGCAACAACAATGTGTCAGAGCCGCATCGTATGAGAAGAATTTTGGCGAAAAGAAGGAGTCAGACTCTGGTCTTGTTCCTTGGATCACCAATTTTATTGAGTGTTATGCGAGTGTAAAACTGTGGGTGTTTACAAACCTGCTAGAAGCACAATTCAATCCTTCCAAGTCGTCTACCCAAGGCTACCTAATCAGATCAGACCTTCAAGGACTCGTCGATTGACTCACCATCCAGCCACCAGGTCCTTTGGTTTGGACTGAATTGGCAATCAAAACAATGCCCTTTTCTACGGGCGAGGAGAATCTGCTCCAGCTGAATCAGGCCGACTTTGACTTTAACGTGCAGTTCGAGCAGCTATTCTTCTCCATCATCCCATCCGTCTTGTTCATTGTGACCTCGCTATGGCGGACCATATCTCAAGCGCGGAAACCCACCGTGGTGAACGCGCCTGTATTCCAATTGATTAAACTAGTATGTCTTTCTCTTATACACCGTAAATATATATCAACAGTCTAGAGTATTTATATCACATAATACTAACGTCGATACTTCCACAAAGGGCGCCATCACAACATACGTTGGTCTCGAGCTGGCACTCCTCATCCTGGTGGCAGTGGGCTCGTTCCGCGCAACCACCATGTTTGTGGCTGCGTCGGCCCTCAAACTCGTGTCGGCTCTGGCCATGATCACGCTGAGCGTCGTGGACCACAGCCGCAGTCCACGGCCGTCGGTCCTGCTGAGCAGCTACTTGTTCCTGACGCTGCTCCTCGACGGCGCGCAGGCCCGGACGTTGTTTTTGCTGTCCGCCTCGGACAAACCAGAGCTCACCTACAGCAGCATCTTTGCGGCAGCCATGGCCCTCAAGGCTGCTATCCTGTTGCTCGAAGCCCAGCGCAAGTCCAGATGGGTGAGCTGGCCGGATAATGAAGGCGAAAAGGAGCACAGCCCCGAAGAAACGAGCGGCATCTTTTCCTTGGGCGTCTTCTTTTGGCTGAACCGACTGTTTGCGGAAGGCTATAGCAAAGTGCTCGGCCTGGCCGATCTATACCCGCTGGACCGCTCCCTCAACGGCAGGCTGCTCCATGACGAATTTTCCCGGACCATGGACTATGCGAAACTCCAGGGCGACCAGTACGGCCTCGTCAAGGTGCTCGTGCCGACCCTCAGAGTCCCGCTGCTCTTGCCCGTGGCGCCGCGTCTGGCTCTGCTGGGCTTTACCTTTTGTCAGCCGCTCTTTCTCGAGAAACTGCTGGACCACCTCGCCGCGCCACAGATTGAGGACAATGTCGGGTACGGCTTTATTGGCGCCGCTGTTCTCATCTACACGGGTATTGCCGTCTCGTATGCCTTGACGTCGTATTTTCACCACCGCGCCCGCACCATGCTGCGGTCCATCCTGGTCACTGAGATCTTTGACAAGGCGACCAAGGCCCGCATGGGCGGCGGCGGCGGCACGAGCAATGATGATAGTGCCGCGCTCACCCTCATGAGCACCGACATGGAGCGCATCCGAGTGGGACTGGCCAGACTGCATGATATCTGGGCCTCCATCATCCAAGCCGGCCTGGCCGGGTGGCTATTGTACAACCGCATCGGCCTGGCCTTTCTGGTGCCTATTGGCCTAGTGACGGCGTGTTTTGGCGGCCTGGGCGTCCTCGTCAAGTTCACGGGAGACTCGCAGAGATCGTGGATGGAGCGAGTACAAAGGCGTGTGGGCCTGACGGCAACGGTGATTGCCAGCATGAAGAACCTGAAGATATCGGGTCTCTCCGGCGTAGTGGGAGGACTCGTCCAGGAACTCCGCGTCGTGGAACTGGCGGCGGGCACTCGGTTCCTGCAAATCGTCATCGTGGCGGCGCTCCTGGGGTTCACGCCGCTGCTGGTCGGCCCGCCGCTCACGTTTGCCGCCGCCGGTGGGCGCGCCCTGGACGTCTCTCGCATGTTTACTAGTCTCTCATACCTCTTGCTGCTCACCAGGCCCCTGGCGGATGTATTCCAGGCCATACCGCAGTTCCTGTCTGCCCTGGCATGCCTCGGCCGCATCCAAGCCTTTCTCGAGTGTGAGACCCGGCACGACTTTCGTCGTGTCTTGGCAGACTTGAGATTAAACTCGGAGAAGCCATCAAATGAGAGCGGTGCCTCGTCCGAGGGTGTGGCGTCGGTACACCCAATCACTATAGAAAATGGCAGCTTTGGATGGGAGCCCGACAAGTTTTCATTGCGAGATATCAACACCCGCATCCCCAAGTCCTCCCTCACCATGGCCATTGGCCCAGTCGGCTCGGGCAAGTCGACCCTGTGCAAAGCCTTGCTTGGCGAGATTCCCTATAGCCAAGGCAGCGTGGTGCTGAGTAACAGATTTCCTCACGTGGGCTTTTGTGACCAGACGGCATTTCTTTCCAACGGTTCAATCCGGGACAATATCGTGGGCTTTACCCCGTTTGAGCCGAGCCGGTACCACGAAGTCATTGAAGCCACGGCCCTAGCATTTGATATTGCCACGCTGCCGAAGGGTGACGGGACCAACATTGGCTCCGACGGCATCACCTTGTCCGGGGGCCAGAAGCAGCGCGTCTCGCTGGCGCGCGCTCTGTACCTGCACTCGGACCTGCTGGTGCTCGACGACATCTTTAGCGGTCTCGACGCCGACACCGAGGACCAAGTCTTTCGCCGCGTCTTTGGGCCCGAGGGGTTGCTGAGGCGGCGCGGCACGACCGTGGTATTGTGCACCCACAGCGTCCGACACTTGCCGGCGGCCGACTACATTATTGCCCTGGGACAGGGCACCATTGCCGAGCAGGGGACACTTGACGAGCTCATGGCTGGACCGGAGGAGGGCTATGTCCAGCGTCTGGGGCTGAGGAGCCCGTCCGACAGCGACGTTACCTCCGACGCGTCGACGCCAAAGGATAGTGGTGGTGCGCAGGAGCCCGCGTCACTGGTGCTCGCTGCCACGACGAGCCATGCCTCCTTGGCGGCTCCCAATGTGGACGAGTCTCGTAAAGTCGGGGACAAGACGGTCTATAAGCATTATATTAAGAGTATGGGCTGGTTTTTGGCAGCTTGGAGTTTATTCTTTGCAGCGCTGTGGGGATTCTTTACCAATTTTTCCACCGTTTGTGAGTTTATCCTTGTCCCTCTCGTTCAGGTCTGATATAGTCGACATATTCCACAAACGTGACTTGAGAGAAATAGCAAAGACTGACCGCGTCGATGTGTTCCCACAGGGCTAACCTACTGGACCGACGATGCCAATTCTGCCCACCCGAAACACGGCTATGCCTACTACGCCGGGATATACGCCTTGCTTCAAATCAGCGGCATGATATCGCTGTTACTTCTTGGTGTGGCCTTGTTCATTGTTTCGGTGAAAAGGGCAGGCGCCAATCTTCACCAAGATGCTCTCAAGACATTGATGCGAGCACCTCTGCGATTCTTCACCAAGACGGATACTGGCGTCGTGACCAACTTGTTTTCGCAAGATCTGAACCTTATTGATACCGAGCTGCCAGATGCCGTCTTGAATACCCTGTTTTGTGTAAGTTTGTCGTCGTCGTCCACGACTAATGATTTCAATTGAGCTAAATGAGAACTTGCAGGTCTCTCAAGCCATTGGCCAGGCAGCCGTCATGCTGACTTCCTCTCCATACTTGGCTATCAGTTATCCGTTCCTCGGTGCTCTGTTGTATATTGTACAGTGGTTCTACTTGAGAACTTCTCGACAGCTGCGGTTGCTCGACCTCGAGGCCAAGAGTCCCCTGTAGTAAGTCTACCCATGGTACAATCTGGTAGTTCGTCGTGATTTGTGCTGACACGGGATGAAAAGCACTCATTTCCTCGATACACTAAAAGGCATCACAACCTTGCGAGCTTTTGGTGAGTATCCAGCATCATTGATGGACTGCAAAAGCGTTCTGTGAAACGCATACCGCTCTCGGAAGCCTCACAAGCAGCTGCTAACACCATGTTCAGGATTCATCCCCAATGAAATTTCGAAAAACTCGCACCTGATCGATTCTAGCCAAAGACCAGCCTACCTGTTGCTCATGATCCAGTCGTGGCTGAATCTCGTCCTGGACCTCGTAGTCATGGTCATGGCGGCCGTGCTGACGACGCTCGCGGTCCGCCTGCACTCCAACGCCGGGTTTGCTGGCGCCTCTCTCGTCACCCTCATGAGTTTCGGCGACAACCTGTCGGGTATTGTCACGTACTGGACCAAGCTCGAGACGTCCATTGGAGCCATTGCCCGGCTCAAGACGTTTAACGAGACGGTCGCGCCAGAGGACCAGGAACAGGAGACCATTGTGCCGCCTGAGCAGTGGCCCCAGAATGGTGCGATAGAGCTCAAGGGTGTCTCGGCGAGTTATGAGTAAGAATGAGATCCCTCCAGAATATCATATCCCTCATGAAAAGACTGATCAGTGCTAATGAACAAGCAGTAGCGACAATGATACAAATGGCGCACCACCCAATCTGGCACTGCGCGACATCCACTTGTCTATCAAGCAAGGCGAAAAAGTCGCCATCTGTGGACGCACCGGCAGCGGCAAATCCAGCCTGGTGGCGCTCCTCCTCAAGCTCCTGGACTCGGTGCCCGAGACGGCCGACGAGGCCATCATCATTGACCAGACGCCTCTGCGCCGCGTGGACCGCGGCGCCCTGCGCCAGCGCCTCATTGCCGTACCCCAGGAGGCCGTGTTCCTGCCCGACGGGTCCACCTTTCGGCGCAACCTCGACCCCTCGGACAGCGCCGCCTCGTCATCGGCAGAGGCGTGCCGAGATGTCCTGGTCGCCGTCGGCATGTGGGATTTTGTCCGGGATCGCGGCGGTCTCGATGCGGGTATGAGTCCCGGGACCCTCAGCGCCGGGCAGCGGCAGCTCCTCTCGCTTGGTCGGGCTTTGCTGCGGCGTCGCGTGCGAGCGGCGCAGGGACTGGGTCTAGGCTTGGGTAGCAGCGGCGGGGGATCCGAGGGTGGAGTGCTCTTGCTCGACGAGGTGAGCTCGAGTGTCGATCACCACACGGAAAAGGTGATGCAAGATATCATCCGGACCGAGTTCCAGGCTTATACGGTGGTTGCGGTCAGCCACCGGCTAGACATGATAATGGATTTTGATCGAGTTGTTGTCATGGATACCGGAGAAATTGTAGAGGTTGGAAATCCAATGGTACTTGCGGGAGAGGAGGGGACGAGATTTGGTGACCTGGTTCGGGCTGGTGGCTTGTAGATGGAAATGATATGTGTATATTTGTGGTGAGTTGTATATAATTTAGATGACGACTTTACTTGTTTGAAGTCTTCATTACTAGTAATCGTATATATCTGACACAGGTATCTCATTACAGCACGCAACAAGCATGCACTTACTTTGAGAATGCACAATTTCAAGCATCAACCCAGTGTCATGCTCATACACGGCGAGACTGCATTCGATCTGGCTCGACAAAGCGTTCAAGTCGAAAGGGATATTCGTCAAATTGTTGACCCGAGGATGGCCAGCTGACCCTCAGAAGGAAATAATTGCAGGGGGAAATCTGCTTTAGCGGCTCAAACAGTGGCGTCTCGAAGTCATCAAGTTGTGTCCCCTGCCGAGACAGCTCATCCCGCCGAGCGCGGAACCCGAGAATGTGTATCGTCACGACCAACGTGTGCAGCGACCGCATCGACGCCACCACGGCCCAGACGCACTCCCAGGGCGTGTCGCCATGGCCGATGCCGCCGTCCCAGCCGGGCCAGACGCCGCCAAAGGCATTGTGTGATTTTGTGACGAGGCCATCGCGTCGCCATTCCAGGAAGAGGGATAGCCGGACGTGCCGCACATTGTCAAGGTGGTGAGGGATCACGGTCCGTGGAAATACGCAGATGGACACAATGTTGCTAAAGTGTATAGTGCTGGTCCTATAGAGGACATCTACGGCCTCCGAGTATCTGCCAAATGCATCAGCAATAAGTTTTCTAGATCTGGCCAAACGATCATGATTCATTCCCAAGAAATATCCAAAGGGGCAAGAATTTGTGGCCCTCTCACATTAATCGACAGGCAGTCAAGAGAGCACCGACCGGACTCCTCTCGGAGAGTGGCTGGCGGTCGCGAAACAAGTCGAGTTGCTCCTGTTCCATGGTGAAATTGGTTTCCAGGGGCAATCCGATGCACTTTTCGTGGTCGCTGGTATCCGTCGAGGTTGGCTCGAGGCAGCGCAGGCCGGCGAGCTTCTTGTCGTGAATAAACATGTGCAGGTGTTTTGGCCCAAATACGTGCTCATAAATCATGAATCTTAGTTCTGGAAGCAGCATGGTGAAGAACAATGACGACGTCTGGAGTAGTGGACCTGTTTCCGAGACTGATGAATGGGCCATTGTGTTAGGTGTATGTGAGGATACTGTCCCTTCCATGACCTCGTGGTGGTTGGAGACTGTTTGCCGTACTGTGTCTGAGAAGCAATAATGCGTCTATGTTGTATTCGCATAAATCAAACAGATACTGCCCACCTTGTAAAATATGCGAAGAAAGAATTTGTCAATTTAGTGATTAGGGAAAACAATAGTTCTTTACCACAAGGACTTTGTCAGCTTGAAGTTTAGCTCTCTGTCCTAGGTCCTAATCTTCAAAAAGTCCTACACAGCCTCTCTTTCATACTCGAAAAGTGGCGAGTGGGGTTCTGAGTGATAGGGTAAAGCGGCTATGTTGCTTGGGCCAAAATTAGACTCGAGAACAATGTATAGGCAGTCAACTAATCGAGAATGAGGTAGAATTGGGATATTCTCATGTCCATTCTTGTAGTTATACAGAGAATAGAAACCGGTGAGTATAAATACGCAGCCTCGGCTACAGATGTTTCTAATCATCATTTTTGCCTTGCTTCTTGGTTCGGCCAACTTGCCAATGGATTACTCCTTTGTCCACGTCGGTCGGTATGCCTCCAAATATGTCTACGAGGTTTGATATTTAGGTGTGATCTCGAAATGTAATTGAATAATCGAGAAATGCATCGCATGTGATGAAGCTAGTGGTATAAAAGTTCCCAGTGGCATTATGGATGTGGATGTAACAGACGGCACGACCTTGAAATGGCAAAGCCAAACCTCAGCTGCGACTCTATGTATGCCCCCACCAAGCCCACTATCAGGGTTTCTCCACGATAAGTAATTTCTGGGCGGCAACAGTGGATGTCTTGCGACATGGTCTAATCTAAGACCACGAATCTCCAACAGCAACCAATCAAGTGGTCAGCCGAGCAACGGCAGGCACGACTGAGACACCTATCTCCCAAAAAGCGTCGCTTTAGCTCACTTGGGAGAGCGCCAGACTGAAGCCCCAAACTTCAGGACCTTGTTATCTGGAGGCACTGTGTTCGATCCACAGAAGCGACATTTCCTTTTGCATTTTTTGTTGATTTGGAGTGACCTTTTTTCCCCCCTTGTCTTTTGGTGCATGCATTTATTTCCTTTTTGCAACGTCGGGGTTTTGTTTGCTTTTTTCTTGACATATGCGGTGCAACCACTGCAATAAAAGTTGACCCAAGCTTGTGGCT
This sequence comes from Pestalotiopsis fici W106-1, assembly GCF_000516985.1. Taxonomy (NCBI): domain Eukaryota; kingdom Fungi; phylum Ascomycota; class Sordariomycetes; order Amphisphaeriales; family Sporocadaceae; genus Pestalotiopsis; species Pestalotiopsis fici. The sequence continues at coordinate 857,167 of NW_006917098.1, forward strand.
CTCCCGCCGTAACCGTTTTGAGGCGCGTCTCACGCGCTGCCGCCCATTGCATTCATGCACCATTTTTGGCTGTTATTCTAATATAGACTTGCCATGCAATGCGCCTTGTTTGGACGTGTGTTATACAGCCATCCAATGGCCATTGCCTTGATCATAACTACTTGCTTGAATCATGTCAATGGGTAAAAAAGGTCGCAGTCAGCTTCGTCTTAGCGGAATAAATGCCTTTTGATCTGCCTTTTAGCTGACCATGCTTGTACATTAAACACAAGCCTTGAATCTGGCGGCTCGGCCGATTGACTTTAAAGTTGCACCCACGCCTATGCACAAATGAAGCAAGTCCTGTACTATCTATGCAATTCATGAGTATGATTACACACAAAGGAAACCAGCTAATCTATCATTTCTTACAGAGTAATAAAAACCACAAAGAGGATCCCCCCCGAATGATTTGACAGCGGGAGCCAGCGATCCCGCAAGCTGAAAAGTTTAGTTCATGGTTGGCCTCGCTAGCGGAACGGGGTATCCTTTGTCGCTGCTGGCACCAGGGACGGGTGACCACGTTCTTGTACAGGACCCCCCATTCTATGTCTGTCTCCCTTAACATGGAGAGTAGAGCCCCTGAGTCAGTCCAACTGCGGCGGTCTGTCAATTCCCCCAGAAACGACGGTTCCAATTGATCCAACCCCGGACAAGGCGAACGACAGTTTGTGCCTCTCTATCCTCCAGACTAGCGATTCATCAGCTCACCACAGAACGCTTGGCTGTACGGAAGCTTAGACACACTACCGAACCTAGCGCCCTCTCTATTGAGAGCTTGGCAACCACCAAAAAGATTCTCTCTGCAAAGCCAGTGGAAGAAGCCTGTAAAAGAGAGAAGGAATGGACCTTTGCGTCACTCAGCTGGGGCAGCGGGTCGTACAACTGGCAATTGCTCCCACAGCCACAACAACCTTCTTTTTGTTTACATAGTTTGCGAGGTGAAGTCCTCTTATTTTTTATTTTTGGGAGAGATTCTAGTTTTTTCTTCTTCTTCTCTTCTTCTTCTTGTTCTTGACACACCAGTGCAAGGAAGAGAGAACATCACCACAATCATGCGTCTCCCTCACATCTGTGCCATTGCCGGCTCGTTGGTAACCACCAGCACGGCTAGCGCCATCCCCCTAGAACAGTCTCAGCAGCAGCATGTCCTGCTCAGCCCAAGCCCAGACTCGACAGTGACGGCTCACCGGCCATTTGAGACTGGAGTCGGCCACTTCAGCGAATGGTCCCGTGAAACCAAGCGGCACTTTCTCATTGACTGGCAGGCGGGACGGGCCTCTGAATGGATCATTGTGCAGGGCAACGAGGGCGGTGACCTCGATTCCATGACAGCCGCCCTGACATGGGCGTACCATTTGCAGCATGCCACTGCCAACACTTCAGAGCCCATCAAGGCGATTGCCCTGTTGCAGACGCCCACCGATGCCTTGGACCTGCGCCCCGAGAACAAGCTGGCCCTGGACAACTCCCAGATGAGCTCGGGGCACTCGGATCTCCTCACGCTGGACGAGCTGCCCGAGGACCCCCAAACGCTGGCCGATGATATCAAGGGTATCGTCATTGTTGATCACGCAGTGCCCCTGAGAAAGTGGAGCAATGCCAAGATCATTAGCATCTTTGATCACCACCACGATAATGGCGCTGGACCTGATGCCCAGCCTCGCATCTTTGAGAAAGTGGCCAGCTGTACCACCATTGTCGCAAGACAGATGCTCGACGAGCTGGAGAAGCTGCCCGAAGAGTATCACATGCCGCACGAGCTGCTTGAGCTCATCTTGTCGGCCATTGCCATTGACTCTGGCGGTCTGTCCAGTGCTACGGATGCAGACGTCGAGACAGCCGGCAGGGTCCTGGCTCGAAGCAACTGGCGCGGCAAGAAGCTCGAAAAGAAGATGCGCAAGCTCGCCGACAAGCTTGGTGACGCCAAGAAGGATCTTGACCACCTCGGCGTCCGCGACCTCCTGCGCAGAGACTGGAAGGGCGACTTGGTCGACACGCCCTCGCCACGCACCCCTACGGTGAGCCTTGGCTTCTCGTCCATCCCATACTCGTTCGACAATCAAATCACCAAGACCGAGTTTGGCGAGCTCTTTAGCTGGTTCGCTATTGAAGCCGCCTGGACTGCGCAAATGGGTGCCGACATTAGCATTGCCTTGAACAAGTACAAGATCAAGGACAAGCACGGCAAGAAGCGCAAGATTAGAGAAATCGTCTTGTGTGTCCGCAACGATGTGCGCATTGACGAGGCACAGGCCGACGACCTGTTCCGAACAGTCTCTGAAGCCATTGAGAACGACAAGACGCTCAACGTCAAGCCGTGGCACCGCGCCGACGAGCTTGGCAGGCGGCAGATGATCTGGACGCATGAGCGTTCGGACGCGGGAAGAAAGGTTATCCGCCCCATTGTCGAGGCCGCAGTCAGAGACTGGGATATGTAAGTCTGCAGTTAATGCAGCGTCGAAAGTCCTCAATTGGCAGTGTTGGTCTTGAACCCTTTATGCCATATCCTCCCTCGTCGGGAACCATTTTGCTTGCCGCCTGGCAAGTTGCTCGCTTTGAGCTATACAAAAGTCAAGGGTCACTTGGGTGGAACCGAGTAAAATATTAATCATTTGTGCTAGGTCTTGGACAGAGAGCAAGGCAAATTCCAAAAGTACAGTGTATCATAGATTTAAAATAGACTAGGCCTTGAAGCAAAGGTCTCTGTTGGCTGAACTACCCAAGCAAACAAACAAACAAATCCATAACCATCAGATCAATTATTCCATGTAAACACAAAACTTGGTGCTCAGGTTCCACGGTTGCCATGCTGCTAACAATACCAGCAAGAGTCCCTTTTACAGTTGGAAGAACACAAAATGAGAACACCAGTGCAAAAGTCTTGTAAGCATAATCTTGCTCCATACCCACCTGTAGGGCTGCAGACGATATCGGGAGCTAAGAACTACCAAGGACAACCCTCTCGGCTCCGAGACAAATGACAACCCGAGCAATTTGACCAGGCTATAATGATTTCAATTGGTGGTTCGTATCAATCCCGACAGTCAGCGCCCCCTCTTCGCCCGTCTCTACCCCTCTCCATCATTACTCTCAGAATCTGTTTATCAACATGACAATATTTTATACATGGCGCAGGACCTAAGAGCATATGCACCTGCGTGGCTGCAAGCCATTCAGCAGCGAGCTTCCTTCTTGCGTCAGCGATGCTTTGACTACATATCCCTCTTGGGATCCTCTTTGCCAATATTGTCGACGAGACGCCCGGACACCGACCCAGATGCACACATTTTACAACAGCGGCATCCTCTGCTCCACGCGAATGCCGAGTCGAGTGAAGAGTACTTGGTCCTGTCCGACGGGCGAAAAGTTGGTGTCGCATATTATGGTGCGCAGAGTGGCCCGGTGGTCTTTTACTTGCACGGGTTTCCCGGCTCTCGACTATCTGGCACTTTTTTCGATACTCCTGGCAAGAAGTTAGGGGCCAGGATCATTGCCGTGGATAGACCTGGCATTGGAAACAGTTCTCCGCAGCCTGGCCGCACAATATTTAATCATGCGAATGATGTGCGCGAAATTGCCGAGCTTTTGGGTGTCGAGTCTTATGGCATCATTGGCGTCTCTGGCGGAGGCCCATATGCTCTAGCTTGTGCCTACCTCTTGCCCAAGGAAAACCTGAAGGCCGTCTCCATCCTTGCTGGGATGGGTCCGATTGATATTGGGACCAGAGGCATGAACTGGAGCAACTGGTTCATATTTAATGGTTTCATGTATTTCCCCTTTATAATTCGTTGGATCCAGAACAAGCTAGTAGCAACCTTGGCGACGGTTTCCAACGAAAAGATTGTCGCCCTGGTCGAGAGGCAGTTGTCGAAACCGTCAAATCGACAGTTCATGTACACTGCCACGGATATCGCCATTCTAAGAGATCCCGACTTTCTCTCCATGATGCTCAACTTTTATAGGGAGCATTACAAGCAGGGAGTCGACGGCCACATGGAGGACGGACGGGTCTTGACCACGAATCTGGGGTTTCGCCTGCAAGATATCCGCCCCAGTCTGCCGATCCAAATGTGGTACAGCAAGGACGATACCAATGTACCGTTTCGGATGGCTCGAGCAATGGCTGAGCGTCTCAGCTGTCCACCCCAGTTCCATGCTATTAGCGACGAAACACACTTGAGTCTAGTGTTGAAGTATAGTGCCGATGTCTTGGAGCATCTGCTTGAGAAATTATAAGTCCGACTCGGATTCCTCGCTAAACCATCCTCTTTTTGAGTAATTATAATATTGACATGATTCCGCGGATAATCAATTGCGTTTACTTGTAATTCAAGAGTTGATCTATCTGATATACTGAAGAGAGAGGTGCTGAAAAGCAAACTAGGTATGTACCCGAGCAGGTAATCTGCGGTCGGTCTCGAGGCCGGTCTTGACAACGTCAGTGCGCGCACAAGATGGCCAATCCTTAGACTTCTCTATAATCCCTCTTGATCAGGTCTGCTGCTTTCTCTGCGATGGCATATACCGTAGACTGCAGATTCCCCGTGGTGACGATGGGGATGATGCTGGAATCGACAATCCGAAGATTGTCAATACCATGTACCCTAAGCCGAGTGTCCACGACACCCCCTTTCTCCTTGGGAAGCATTGCACATGTACCTGCATAATGCCACATGGATACCGCATTGGAGCGAATGTAGTCCTTGGTGGCCTCCATGTTGGAAAAATCGGTAGTTGGGTCCAGGTAATGCAGAGGTTCCCTCAGAAGCTTGTTGAATGGCGATGAAGTCGCGAAACTTTGCAGGTATCTCATCTCATGTGCAAGCACTTCAATATCGACAGGGTGAGAAAAATATTTCGGATCAATCACGGGAGTTTCCGAAGCCAGCCGAGATCGTATGTGGACGCTCCCAAGAGACAGTGGATGGGGAAGATACGCAACCAGCGTTAGCCAAGTACCTGGAACGGGACTTTTCCCAGCTTGGCTGAGCACGGAGAGATAGGCCCCAGATGGCATTGTCGGATCAGTGAGGACCTTTCCAACAAAGTCGTGGAGATCTGCACCTATACCGCCATGGCCATTGTTCGATGGGACAGGCTGATTCTGGTCCAGAAGTTCTTTCAGAGCTCCGGCACTGTCCCGTGATAACTCTGTAGTGGTCGGCATGTATGCATACGTGGCCGTGCCGGGAGATGTCAGCAATCCAGTTCTATGCGTCGCATATTCCTGCATGGCCTGCCCGATTGCCTCTGGTTCCTGTCTTGCAAGAGGATCCATGGTCTCCAGTCCATCTATAGCCTGTACGCTTATTGGACATACTATATGATCCTGCAGATTCTCGCCAACCCCAGGAAGTTCCACGACCAGTGGTATGTTGTTTCTCCTTAGTATCTCGGCATTACCAACCCCGGAAAGCTCCAGTAACTTGGGGGACTGCAAAGCACCGGCGGCAAGAATGACTTCCTTGGCGGCTGTCACTGTCTCGGTCTTCCCGTTATGAGTGTACTGAGCCCCAATCGCTCTGGTGGCGGAACCTTGCGTCTCGAAAATAATCCGCTCCACCACTGCATTTGTGAGGAGCTGTAGGTTGTTGCGATCCTTGATGGGGTTGTAGTATGCCGTGGTAGCGTAGCTCCTTTCTTTTCTCGAGGGGTCCACCGTCGCAAGGCTGCTAAAGGCGCCGACGGGTTGGCCGAGCCATGGCTCTGCAGACACATAATGTCCCTTGGCCTGGAAGGTTTCGTTCCAGACCTTGTGAATTGGATGAGAAAGGTTTGTAGATAACGAGACCTGGAGTGGTCCATGGAAATCCCTCTCCCCGTCTCGTTCACCCTTGGTTCTCTGTGTAACTCCTGGCAATGTGTGAGAACGGGCATAGTAGCGTTCTAGTTCCTGCCAATTCCAACCCGGATTTCCAGCCTTCTCCCAGGCATCAATAGTGTGTTTTCCGGGGGGAACAAACGCCTGGCCATTGATGGCACTAGATCCTCCAAGAGCACGTCCTTGGTGCAAACCAATTTCCCTTCCATTGAGTGTAGGCTATTTGAAACATGAGAGAGTGAGCAAAGGACATGACCGAATTTCAATGGGGATTCACTCACCTGTGGCTCCGACTTGAAGCCCCAGTTCGCATCTGATTTCATCAGGGTAGCATAGAAAGCTGGAGTCTTGACGCGAGGGTCATCACTGAGATCTGAGCCGGCCTCCAGGACAAGCACACGATGGCCGGGATTCTCGGACAAACGTGATGCCACCACAAGTCCAGCCGTGCCCCCACCGAGGATCACAAAGTCAAAGGTGGAAGTCATTCTTTCTTGCAAATGGTTGCAACACGGAGGTATATGCAAGATATGTGGTGATAGAAGCAAGAGTTTCTAGCTTCCATGGCAACCGTACAATAGTTCTTTTATAAGAGTCAAAGCAAGAGGAGACTCGATCGTTTGGGGGAACGAGATGACAGGTTACAAAGTAAGAGGAACATACGACAAGACCGTATAGTGCCGCAATCTCACGTCACACGGGAGATTTCGCCCATGTGACATTGTCTTTTGCTTCCACATACGAAGCCACCTTAGCGCGGCAATCAGCATTCGCGTATGTACTGGCAAGGTACAAACGAGAGAAGTCAGCAGAGACTTTTTGGCCGAGAATATGGAAAGCTGAACCTAACGCCAGACATATGGATTAGCGAGGGATATTTCATCACTTTCTTTCCCATTTTTCTTTCCCAATTTTCTTTTCGTACTTTGAGGTCTTGTGCGTGCATACCAGGTATACATATATGCATTCGTGGTCCAACATGTCCATGCCTTTTGGGTCTTTTTTTTTTTTTTTTCGTTGAGACGAACGAGCTTATAGTGAGTGAATACGACAATACAATGTAATGTGTCATCGAAACAGGAGTTTTAGAGAGTGTCATGCGATTTAAAGGTGCAATGTCGTAAAAAAGAAGGGACATAAGTCCTGTCGTAGCGTGTCGTAGCGCGTGTTTGGCAAATCTCACCGACGCTCTCAGACTCTTTGTGCGTTTAATGGTGGATCATACAAGCCCCAACCCCCTCCCCTCTTGAGAGGATCAGCACAAAGTCATATATAGATAAATATTCAGAGGTAATGCGCTTATTGGAAGAAAACCGTTAAGCGTTTTGATGGCATGGAGCGTTATGGCATTACATGTAGCCACGGTTACCCAAAGTCGGAATAGCCCAAAAGCATAAGATGTGCCCGCATACCTCGTTGTCAGTGGATGAAGCAGTCTGCTGAGGGGTGTCTTCCATTGCCTAGGGCGAGAATCTTCCAGGGGAATCAGGTAGAACATCAACAAGAGGCAGACCAAAGCATTGAGGTTAGTGAATTGTGCTTCTCCTGGGAGAAAGTACGGGTGGTCTGGGAACTCGGCAAACATGCGAAACGGGACTGAGCTGGGGAAGCCGAAGATCCACAGTAGGAAGGTTTCGATACGTGCGCAGGTAAGGGCGAGCACGTCTAGCACATAAATGCTGGTCGATATAATGGATGTAAAAAGACCCCAGGTATCTTGTATGAGGGCCATCGTCTTCGAGGGTCAGAGAACCTGTACGTCAATAAGCTGAATCCTGCGGCTGGTCTGTAGGGTCAAAATGATTTTTAGACTGACTGTTGACAGGTTTGAATACGCGTTTGGTAAAGAAAGGATTGAATGCTGGATCTAACTGTCTTGTGGGTGATCGTGCGTCGAAACAACATATCGCACCTGGGTCGCTAAATGAGAAAAGAGATTTTGTGGTGTACTGGAAAAATTTATGATTTATGGCAGGGCTTTGGATTATCAAATAGCTAGCAGCCATTATCACTGCCACTTCAGCTAATGACACTACCTACATTGTAAGGTTCATGAATTAAGGCCAGGTGAGCAATCCCCTCCGGCACTCCGATACACGCATTAGGTATCAACATTGGAAGGTAATAATTCTTTCTCGGCAACCTTAAGTTACCATGCCTTACATAATTGCACACTTGATGAAAATTTTTCACTCTGGGATGGAGTAAAAGAACCTAGAAGCTGCCCTTCGACGTGTCTTTGGGGCCGGCAGGGGAGAGCCAGTATTGGGGCGTGAGCAACCGGGAGACAGATCTCTGCGACAAGTGCCTACGACAGCTCACCACCATTCATGCCGAATGACAACTTACATCGGAGTGAGCAAGAACTCTTGTTTTCTATGCCACAAGTTCTTGCAGCACCACACAATGAATTTGGTGGTGTCAGCATGCCATCAGAAGTTGTACCCCAGCTGGTATGCCCCCCGCGGATGTACAGACAGGAAGGTTTATAAGTAACACAAAGAATTTGTTAAGGAGTCGGTAATAGTCATGGAGTCAGTTATCAAAGATGATATCGAGTAAAGGTTGAGGAAAAGAAAAGGGATAACTATTCCTTAGCCAAGGGCAGCGCCTGTAACCGAAACAAAAAAGAAAAGAAAATTCAGTCAGCCGTTCTCCTATTTTAAAAGTTATGGCTAATTCCTGTGCAGGTCCACTAAGAATAAGCGACTCGGAAGTATGTAACTCAACCAAGCTTTATCTCGCTCCAGCTCGCATCATGGAACGCCGCCTGGAACACTTTGCCTATAGCGATGCGCTCCCACAGCGCACGCTCGTGGTTCCTTTCCAGCATCATCACGTAGAACGAATCCCACTCGCTCTCCTCCCTTCCTTTCGGTATGTAGTAGTTCCACACGGGGCATTCTTCCTCGGTCATCGTTTTAGCATCGGAGAGGGCAATGAAAATGTGAGGGCTGACATCGCGGCCGCCCTTGAGCTTCGTAGGCAACAGGATAGAACCACACCAGTCACCTGTTTTGTCGACGATGCTGTGTCGGCATTGGTCTCTGGGCGCCGCGGAAGATATATTGTCTTCCTGGCGCCCAACGACCAGTAGCTCTGTCTGCCAGGTCCAGAATTGGAGGATAGGCATGGCGCGGATTTCGTCCTTGGAATCTATGGGGAATGGTCCCCGGATGATGCTGAAAGGATTGTCCGGTAGTATACCGTCAAATTTGTCAGCGTTGAGGTCCTTCACTGTGGATCTTATAGGACGGCCAAAGTTGTCTTGCCTCCTTTGATCGCTCCTCCAATTTTGGCTCGAGCTACCTTGCGATGAAACTTGATCATCGGATGAATGCGAGTCTACAATCATGTATTCAATTCCATTTCCGGAACCTTCATCAAACGATTCGTCATGATCATCGCCATGGTGATCACGACTGATTCTGCGAGGGCGTTCCGGTGCAGAGGCCGGAGTGAGTGTGCTTCTGCGGCGATAAGGGGTGGTTGCGTGGGAGGAATTTGGAGGATCTTCTATTGGTCGGACACTTGCTCGTGCGGCTTTCCTTTTCTGGTTCGCCTCTGCATCCTCTTCAGGATAATATCCTGGCGTAAGACGGTCCAGATACGCCGCGTTTGATTGTCGCGTCCAACTTCTGTTCGGCTTGGCCTTGGACCGATGCCCGTGCGGTGGGATGCGTGAATCAAAGTCGACATCAGCTCTAGATTGAGAGTCTCTCCCTGCGTAACCCTTCCAGTGTTCTTCGGTGCTCCGATCCTCTGAGAGGATATCCTTGTCCCAAAGAGGCCGTAGGTTACCTTCATAATCCCGGACGTACCAACAAATCCAGGTGTGGTCTCTCAACCACTCTTGGACATTAGAGACACAACCCTCAATCATGTTCGAAGGGTACTCGCATTTGCCCCCAATCCATCCACTCCATGACCAGCTTGGAAACTCTTTGCCTCCATAGCCATCCTCTTCCATCTTGCAGCTACAATTGCCCATATCATCCTGAGTGCATGATGCTCCGCTAGACTTGCGTAATACAGTCTGTCTCCTCCTATCTAATTGCTTTGACCCCATCCATAGTAGAGCAAGGTCGAAGTGTGAAGAGGGCAATCCATAGAACAGAGGCGCGTTCATCTGATGTTGGAGAAGCCACGATGTTCCTTGAAACGCTGTCAGAATGTCCCCAGGCTTTGTGAGGTTTCGTCCCGTGTACAATGGCACGCACTTCATGTAGAACCAAAAAGCCCGACGCGGCAGCTCACCCAGAGTGCGCAGAGGTGCGTTAGTCCAGTCTAGAGACCAGCCACTGACGCCCCCATCGGTGAATATGTGTTGCGATATAACGGTTGAACGGCATTGAAAGTACACTTGGCCTTCAGCAAAGATGAGGCAGCGGCGTGAGAGAAGCCGTTCTTGGAATGTCCAACCTCGTTTGTTCCACATTGAGTCCTCTATGGAGGCCTCGGGTGGCCTGGACACCAAGAGTCGGACGTTCGGTAAGCATTCAGCCGTCAGGGGTGGAAGTTCTGAAGCATCTGCCGCTCGAAGTGCTCCTCGAACCTCTTCTGTTGTCATTCCATAACTCGATGGGAGATTTGAATGCGAGCTAGGGACCGGAGAAGATGCTCGCTGCCGCGGATGTACGGATTGGGTGGTCGTCGCGATAGAAGAAGGAGAAGAGCTTGGGGGCCCACGTTTGTGATGGCTGGCGAGTGGACTCGAGCGCAGTGTCGAACTGCTTGCTCGCAAGCCTGCATCCGCGTCTCCGTCAGCTGCGCAAATAGTAAAGTGCGCATTTCCATATACCAGGTGCATCGCCTTTGCGTTCAGTTCCCATGAACTGACACTGTCTTGCACAATGCAGAGAGAGTCAATCCATACATAGCGTTCGCCTAGCCGAGCCACTAGAAGTATTGTTTCTTGTATTGTGCGCGGAAGTCGCTCCCATGCATTCTCTAGACCTCCATGTTGGATACGAGTCATGACGTTCGCTCTCGTTGTTGTATATGGTTTGTCCCTCAGATGGCTCTTCCCCCAGACATAGCTCAGCGCAACATATCGCTCAGGCTTTCCGTTGACGACGGGTAGTGGTTTCAGCTGCATATCAATCACGTCAATGACACCGAAAAAGGTGCTTTTGATTAGCTTTTTGAAATCAGGCTTCATTGCATGCGTATTCTTGCACGTGGGGCCGTGCTTCTCGACGCAGAGGTCAATCCAGCTCTTCATCAGCGCTTGTTTCTCCTTCTTATCCACAAGGCCACGGCCAAGGAAGTGCGAGTCTTTGGCCGAGGCAGCATAAGCGTCCGAATTGATTCTACGAGAGCCCTTTGGAGCTACTAGCACCATGTACACGTTTTCTTCCTTGCCGCTAGTCTCGTGCCAGGAAAGTCGGATTCGTCTCGTGCGGTTAATGATAGTGTTTCCCTTGCCTGTTTGACGGCCGTCTATTTCCCAGGTTAGAACCAACCTGGTATCCGCGCTTACTCTGATACCGCTATAACGCTGAACAGCTCGGTAGGCAAGATCACAGAATCGACAGGTGCCGCTTCGATCTTTCATCTGATCCAGCCGTGCAGATATTCTATTGGGATCGCCAGAGTTCAGCTGAACGCCCCGGATGTTAACACCCCGGCTTGGCACAGGCTGGCTCGCATCGTCACCTGTCGAAGTAGTCTGAGGGAATTCAGAATTGCGGATGATGAACCTGTGAATACTGAGGTTGAGCTGCTGACATGTTGTGCAAATCTATTCACAGCCGTTAGTCAGCTGGCCTCCCACCAAAATAGTGCATGATCCTGGACAATGACCCACCTGAGCGTCGCCGCTTTCCTCCGCAATTACTGTAATGCTGCCACTTTCGGAATCAGGCATCTTTCTGATGGAACAGAGACAATAGGAGCAGCTTTGTTGCCAGAATTCAAATGCGGTACCGACTAACGCAATGGTGCTTTTGTCGAAAAACGATGGTCCTCATTCTCAACGAGAATTCAGAGGCGGGGAAGCTGGCGGCGATCAATTGCGTCGAGACTGTGTCCACTATGTATGCATTCATTGGATGATGAGGCTTGGGCTGCATGGCTGTGGCGTGTGCGTGGTCACGCTCTTATGTGTATGGAAAATTCATAAGTTATGTTGTATAAAAAGCCAGCATTATCTATGACCCTGACCCACCAAATCCTTCAATAATAACCGACGCCGAGCACCGAGTAAATTCCATTCCAACCTGTCGCATTCTATAGAGCCTTTCCTTACTATACAAAGTTCACACGAGCCGGCATACCCTGCGACGGCTTGGCAGTGACATCTAGAGTCTGGTACATGTATGTGCCATTTTCGTAGGCCGGTACAAACTCGAAGCGTCGCAAAGTCATCACAAGAGTAATCTTGAGCTGCATGAGAGCCAACGTCTGCCCCAAACAGTTCCTCGGCCCCTTCTCAAAGGCCCTGAAGGCCTCGGTGGATACAAAGTACGGGTCTTCTGGGTCTGTGACGAGAAAGCGCTCCGGATAGAAGCGCTCGGCATCCTTGAATATATCTTCACGCCGCATGGTGGCACAGTTGTTGACGAGCACGGCGAAGGGTGCCGTGGGCCATTCCTTGCCGTCCTGTTCCAGTGTTTGGCCTTCGAGTCCGTGTCGCAGGCTGACTCCCGTCGGCGGCCACAGGCGCAACGCCTCCTTGATCACAGCGAGGGTATACGGGAGCTCGTGGACCAGCTGGGGCTGAGAGCGAAGCATGTCTGCTGCATTCTGAGGATCTTTCCCGAACAAGGCTTCATGCTCCTCACGGAGCTTCTGGACGACATTGGGATTCTTGCTCAATGCGGCATAGGTATACTTTACAAACAACGTTAGCTACTTCAACTCGAATCATGATGGGGAATTTGGCTTACGCAGAGAGTGCTTGCCGACGTATCGTGCCCAGCGAAAATCAGAGTCTTGATCGACTGAATGAACATTTCGCGCGTTTCCGTGTCAACGTTGGCCTTGGAGTCGATATTCTTGCGGTTGGCCTGGATGGCGTAATCAATAGCGTAGTAGTTGGTGTCCTTTTCCAACTTGCTCTCTTCGTCTTCTGTTATGACGACTGGTCCATTGACGACTCTCTGATCCACTAGGCGGCCGATGTAGCGGTCGATGGCACGACGATTCACCCACTTGAGATAGTTTCGTCGTGGATTGATATCCCACAAGTAACGGGACCAAAAGTCGGATGGCGCAAGAGCTGCGAGCTTGCGGAACAGTGTCAAGAACTCGTCGTCATCTCTCTGAGCGTTGCAATCAATGCCCCTGAACAAAATCATTAGCAAATTAACGCTTTTATGCAGCCAAAGAGGGAAAAAGCAACTTACAGAATGACCTTGGCAGCAACATTGAAAATCATTCGTGCGCACAGGTCCTCCATCGTGACCTTGTGCTGCTCCTTTGCGTGATGTTCCATGACGTCGCAGAAGTCAACAGCACTGTCTACAATACTGGGCACGTGCTGTAACAACTTTCGAGGCTGGAAGCCCGGCACAAAGGATTTCCTGGCAACCAGCCAGTCGTGTCCGTTGGCAGAGACCATGGACTTTTTGCCGAGGATATGGCCGGTCCACTTTTGCATGATGGGGGATTCCTTGGGCAGGTTCAGCTTTTGCGTGACCTGCGAAGCCAGATCGGGGTGGGCGACCACGAGCTGTGGCGGGGCGAGCGGCCACAGGTCGAGGTAGAAGAAGTCGCCGAGGCCATATTGTTTACGCATCATGTTCGCGAACAGTTGCGGAGTCGCGTCGGGAGGCAGTTGGCCGGCGATGTCGCGCATGATCAAAAAGTGCCCCCAGATAGCGTGATGCGGTGGCCCGGGGAGATCTTTGAACAGCCTTCTCTGCTGGTACAGTCTCAGTAGACCGTAGCCCAGAAGAGCTAGAATCACGACGACTGGAAGAATCATGATGACGTTGGGTGCTCAGTGACCAAGAAGGGTTGTGGTCGACAGTCGAGTGGATGTCAAACTGAGTTGGAGCAGAGAAAAGTACTAATGGGTAGAATTCGTATTCGAGCATGCTTCAGATGAAGGAACTTGGGAAGAATGTCTTGTTGTTTTTTCTCATGTTAAATCGGCGCAATGTGCAATATTTAATATCAAGGCATTCCATGGCCCACGAATACCAAACCTGTGTTGCATGACAATGAATCGCTTGCAAGCGACATAACGTGAGGCTGTGGTGGCTAATTCCTGGAGAATCTCAAACTGTCATTGCAATGCAATCCTGGTATTACTCTATTCTTGGTAGCTGGTCTTGCATTGCCACTGATACGTGATGCTATTTTCTGCAGAACTGTCTGGGGTACAGGTGAGGATTCCGCCCTACATCGTGCCTGTCAATCTTGTCATACAGAATTCGACCAATGCAACGAGCCTCATTTTTCATTGCTATCTCTGCTCATCACTGCCGTGTTCTATGGAACTTCCATAAGCAGAAGCTGATGATCCTACGATTGATTATATTATCAATGAGGCGGCCAAGAACCTGTCGATCGGAGGATTTATCCACGTTGCGGCAGGGGTTCGAGGGCGTTTTAGGGGTCCTTCAAGCTTTCGGCCAAGCTTTCGCCCAGCTTTCGCCCAGTGATCTGATGAGTTAGGCGAGACTATGATCCTTCTGAGCGGGTACATGTAGCTACGAAATGGCCAAGTACCTGTAATACTTGACAGGGGTCGCCTTGGCGATCGGCGCGGGGCAGGGATTAATCAATTACGGCGCAGCTGGCCCATGTCATCTTCGCCTCGACGACAGTCCACAAAATTAACATGGTGGGAACTTCTTCTCCATCTTCGGCTGGTCCAGTGGGTATGGTGGCGTTGCTAGACTCTGCGGCACAGTTCGGTAGCAACTAAAAATATGTTCACCCACATCGGTCGTTCCTCAAATCCTTGGGAGTCGTCTAGCCCAAAGCAATGACCATTCCGGCACTTTGGTTCCGCTCATTGACAGTATTGCAACTAAGCCGAATCTGAGCATTGAGGCTTATTGTCGTCATTACCTCAGCCGAAGGAGCTTCGGCCCGGAACTTTCATCAGTGAAACACCATTGTGACGAGGCGAGCGTATACTCAACGCCACTCTTCGACTCCTAGGGGCTATTGGCAAATCATGACCTTGTAGGTAACTTTTATTCTACTGTGCACCAGAATAGAAAATGGTCACGCCTCACTGATGGTGTTTCGCTGGACAAAAGTGCAGATCACGAGCTGTGGATCGTGGCACTATTCCGCCAGGATTTTCGAGCCAGTTTGAGTATATTCCAATCGCTCATTGTCACAGCATCACCGGTGAGCCCGAATAAGCACTTGCTTTTGGCCGTGAGGCTGCTGGCGGTAGGTATCCTCTCACTCCAAAAATATTGTGAATCAAAATGCCATGTTTCCAGTATTTCTCGCTTGATTTCAGTCAACTCCCCTGCTGCAGTTTTACCCATCGTCAACATTTTATCCATCGTCTTCATCATCATCATCACCAAAGTCATGTTTACTCTCAAAGATACCATCTACCTCATTGAGCTGGCATTCTATGGGCCCATCATACCTGCCATCATCTTTGTCATTCTCCTCCATGGCGGCAAGAAACCATACACATGGCGCCCGGTCATCATTCCCCTCATGTTGATGTCGGGCCTGAGAATCGCCGGTGCTGCTGTTGGGCTCAGGTCACTGAGTCCAGACAAGGCCAGCTTGGCCAGCACTGCGACAATACTCGACACCATCGGGCTTGCGCCAGTCATTTGCTTGATTATCGGTCTTCTCATCAGAGCGTAAGTACCTTCCATGAAGCAGCAATTGAGTATGTCGCAGTATATTGACGAGAGAGCAGTAATGCACCATTGTATCGAGGGCTTCCGTTGTGGGCATTCATCCCGCTCCAGATGCTGGCAGTAGCAAGTACCGTCATGACAGCATACGGGGGCAGGGACCTGTACACGGCTGGGAAGAATGCGCAGCGAGACTTGACACTGATGCGAGTGGGCATCTTTCTGTTCATTACAACCTTTGCCGTCGCAGTGGTGCTGGCCGTCATTACTGTGCTCAAAGCCAGTGGAAAGGGCTACAGAACCGAGTGGGCCGTCGCCGTGTGCGCGCTGCTGTCCGTTCCCTTCATGGCCGTCCGTCTCACTTTCTCGACGGCGTCGCTGTTTACTGGCCAAGACTCTGTCCTCAACCCCATGACTGATAATGATACGGGGGTTTGGCTGCATTTATTCATGGTTGTCATCATGGAATACATCATCAGCTTTTCGGCAACCGCTGTGGGTCTGACTTCGAGGAGAGTCGTCTCTATTGCTATTGAGAAAGATGACTTGCTAAGTGAAGAAGAACATTGATTGTTTTTATGATTTTTGTCCTTGGAAATACATAGTTTGATAGATTGGGAGAATGGAAAGGTTGATTTTTTTAAGCAGTTAAATTGAAACCCATATAAATTATAGACAATATTATGATCAATCAACTAATTAAATTGTGATTTTACGATTTTACGTAAAGCGAACGAATACTCCGCAAAACCAGGGCAATACACTGTCCTAAGCATAATTGCTGCAAATTTCCGTGTGCAATAGTTTTAGATGTCCAAATCATACTGTTGGCGGTTAATCAAAGAAATCTTTGTAGCAATAGTTATTCGTGAGTCAACCTATTGGAGAGTTAATAAATGGTGCTTTGTTTTATTATACCTTAATTTACTTTGTATTCTTTTTTGAAAACGTATCGAGTTGGTGTGTGTCAGGTGCTAGGCACTTGCACTAAGTACTAGTACTAAACCCCTTGTAGCCACTACGGCATGCTGCATTTGGCCGATGCAAGTTAGGGGATTAAACCTTAAAATTATTATTCTTATGTCTTCGTAGCTAGCAATACCATATTCGCTCACTTTAATTTTAACTTTCCGTTATCTCCGGAGGTCACTAATGTAAACCAACAAGCCTCTGGCCTTATAGCATGAGATGCCGTGCTGAATAGCGGGGAGAAGGAAGAAACAACAACAGACAGGCTAAATAGGATGTAAAAGAGATCACAATAAGTGAATAAGTAGGTTACAATTTGAATTCATGTAAAGATTCTGAAATACACAAAATAAATGATAACGAAAATTCCCTCTAAAAATGTCGCACCGGTTTGGTCGCGACACACAAATATGCGCCTCCCTAGCCTCTAGCAAACGCCGAATAACGCCATTGAGTACTGCATAAAACATGCCCGTATCACACAGCAAGTAGAGTATATACAACTTGATAGTCCCTCCAACTCATTTCAGTTTCAATAGCCGGACACCGAAAAGCATCACCGCTATGACAAGCACCCACAGAGCAAAGCCAAGAACCATGGCTACTCGCTTATAGTATTTCAGATACCCAGATTCATTGCCATGCGGGAACGCGTTTGGTCGTTGCCGGCCCAGAAAGTCGCACAGCGGCTCCCAGCCGTCCTGGCACTTGAACTCTAGGAGTCTCTCCTTGGGCACAATGCTCTTGACCCAGGCATTATGGGCGTGGTACATCTCCACCGATGGCTCGGGGGCAGGGAGGTCGAAGCGCTCGGCTGCCAACTGCACCCAGCCGCGGTACAGGTCATTGGCAGACACAATGCCCGGCACCCAGTACCCGAGCATGCGAAAGAGGCTTGAGCGCAAGTCGATACCGAAGCCGTGCCAGGACCGGAGCCAGACCTCGGCCGAGGTGCGCTCGGTCAGGACTACCTTGGCATCGGGATACATCTCCAAGAGGTCGGGGAGACAAGCGCTGCCTGGGACCTCGAGGGTCGCCTCGTGGCCTTCCAACAGAACCGCCAGCCTCTCGCGCCGCAGTTTAGTGTCCTTGGTGTGGACAATTTCGGCACTGCGCTTCAGGTTCTCAAACTGGCAGAGCGGTTCGGCCAGATGGAAGCAGTTTTTGTAACCCAGTTCTTGTAGAGCTGTTTTCATGCTGATGGTGCCAGTCCGTGGAAGACCCGCCTTGGTTCCAGATTAGTCAAAAGCCAAACATATGCTGATGCGGGTTATGAACTTACGATAATGACCTTGATTGTTTTCTTTGGCTCATGATGTTTTGGTGATGGTGTAAATAGTTCTTGGAAAAAAGACAAAGATTTGCGCAATTTCAGGTTGGCTATGCCATTCGAGGCCAAGATACTGAGGACAACCTCGAAGATGACTGCAAGTATTTGCAAAATCAACTCATATCTATTGGGGGGAATAGAGGGCCTGCTGAGCTTCGGCGCGCCGAGTGGCACCCTTGTGCTTCGGATTGATGTTGTGTGATTCATTGTCGGAAAGCTAGAGAATGGCTATTGGGATTTAGATGAATGCGATATTATTGGAAGACTTCTTTGACTTTTGTAACACAGCATCATCGATTTATGGAGCGAAGATCAGCCTTTTAGCTTTCCAGTTCCATCTCGCCAAGCCTCAAAACACCATCAAAGTCAGTATAATGGCTTGCCACAAGTCTGCCAGTCAACCCTCGTATGACCTATTCGAGTCCATGTTTCATGGATCCACGCGCAAAGACTGAGGATAACTCAAGCATACCTCTTGCCTTCGCCATAATTTTCAGTTCTGACATCAGATGTTGAGCCTCGGCAACTCCACGCTCAATTATTTTCACCACTGATCAGCAAGAGATCCAAAAAATAAGGATTAGCCTCTTCCCACGAACTATTTTTGTGCTTCTTGACATGGTTAGCAGTGGTGTACAAAGAGAATAAAGATGAAAATAAGTGGTCATCTTGCAAGTCATTGGATGAACTTGTAGATGTAGATCACTTGCAAAGGATGATGGCGAGTTGAAGGAAGGCAAATGGGCCGGAGGCTTTACGTCTCGAGAGCATCTTGAGGCTGACCCAAGGTCTCGTGAAACGCCACTATGCCATTGTCAGTATATGATTAGAGTCGAACTGTGCTAAACCTGGTGCTCAGATTGGTTTGATAGTGCAAACAAGCTTTTGGGATGGATGACAGTGACAGCCTCAGGAACGGGGTCTTGGACCCTGAGTATACAAAGGTCCGCACAGCAGCCGCCACAGCCTTGTGGGCAGGAGGACCCCTAGAGCTGAAAATAGCACGAAAATGAGGCGGTATGCAGGATTCGTCGGGCGAGGTCATCGACAATGTATGATCCTGAATGAACAAAGAAATTACTAAGAATATCAAGTCGTCAAGATGGATCCACGTTTTTACATGGAATCGCATCCTTGAGACGCGCTGGAGAAGAAATAAGCTTCCTTGGAAATCTCTAGGCGGACGGGAGCCGCAAATGCGGGTCAAATCCAACTTGGGCTAGCTCCGAATCCTACAGGCTCAATACGCTGAATACGCTGAGGGACTTCGCCGAGACTTTTGACTGCTGTGCCTCGCGAGCCTCATTTTGCAGAATTCGGAACAGGGGTCAGATCATTGCCGAATCCGCATGGTACGTCAGAATCAAATGACGATCAAGGATGAAGGAAATGTACCTAGCGGGCGCCTCTTTCGCAACCGAGGGAGATGTCGCTCGGGCCGTGCACTACGATCTTTGCCAAGCCGGGAACACTGAATGGATATACGACATGGGTAAGAAAGTGTGTCAGCAAACGACTTTACGTAATTGCTTGGACTTGCACATAAGATATGACAGGCTGTGCTCAGGAGTCGCGAATAGATTGGCTTCCCAAATAAAGACACTTGATGCGCCACGGCGTGACCGTGTTGTGTGGCACCCTTCGGGAGACACAACCGGAAGAGTTACTAGGTCTATTTGCTCACACATTATTTTCGTAGATGTAGACTATCTTTAATTTTACTCTTTATTTTGGATACAGGTCGTATCAACACTGGAATGGATGAACATGAAAATGTGAAGATGGAATTTTTAGCCGCCTGACCATAACATGGAGTCGGACAATTGATACACAAAGTGACTGCACTCAAAAATAGGGTCTAAAAGTGTCATATTGAATTGACTCACTTTCGTATTTCGAGGTATCATATTGGAAACTCTTGCTGTACCCATTGTTTTTGTCTCATTTCGAATGTGCCTGAGTTCATATGATTAAACCGCAAGCCAACGCATTACTTGAAGAAAGAGACTTTTACTGTTGGAATAATGGGATTTGCGGTCTCGTACGAGGACGCTATCTAGATAGATAGTACAGACTGGTTGGCTAGTCACCACAGCCATAGTGTGCCTGAGGGTTACTAGCATCCGAACGCCGGAAGGCGTTCTCTACAGGCCATCGTACGAAGGGAAGTATTCCCTTAAGACGGTACGTTGAATGTAGATCTATTTGCCGTCACCTTTTGTACGAAGTAAAATCCATCTGGATGGTGAAGCTATTCTACACTTACAACAACTTTGGTTGTTAGTTAGTTTATTGAGACCTATTGACATTAATCACGAGCTTGCAGGCGCCAATTTTAGAGATGATTTTATGTAAAAGTCATAAATTTCAAACAATCTATACTCCAAGCTATTTTACAAAAGACACAAACTCCGAATGCCCTCAACTCTGTTTCTAATGACCGCCAATCTTTCAATGCTGTAGAGGAGTGAACTCAATGCTCATATCGGGCAGTGCAGCTTCCTAGTCCGAGTTCACAGTGCACCTTGTGAATGAAGATCCACTACCCTCAATCATGACACCAACAAAGTTGTTGTTGTAGTCGGCAACAACGCGGTAAACACCAGGCTCGCCAGTGGTCCAAGTACCACCCTGAATGATGGGGTACTCGCGAAGATCCTTGGTAACACCGGTAAAAACGTCGCTGCCACCCGACTTGTTGCCGAACTGGTGGGGGTAACCGCCGGCGCCGTAGTCCGCCAGTTCCTTGATCTTCTTGAAGGCGTTGCCAACGTCATCCTTGGACAGAGTCGTACCGTTGCAGTCGGCGCTGCCGACCTTCTTCTTCTTGGCGCGGGCGGCGAGATCGTTGAGAGCAGAAGAAGTACCAGCGGCCACGGCTGCTCGCTTGGCGGTGGAATCCGAGCTAGAGTCGTCGCCGCCGACTTGGTGCTTCTTGTGCTCCTTGTCCTTCTTGTCCTTGTCTTCCTTGTCCTTGTCGCCGCGCTTCATCTTCTTGGTGACTTTGGTGCAGGCAGTATACTGTCCTGCAACTGTGGCACCAGTGTGCTGCACGACGCCGCGGAAGTCACCCCTGTTGTCCTTGTAGTCGGTGATGACGCGGTAGGGGCCGGGAGTGCCCGTGGTGTAGACGCCGCCCTCGACAATAGGGAACTCTCTCAGGTCGGTGCCAGCAGGGACGTTGGTGAGGACCGCATTGTCCCCATCCTTGTTTCCAAAAAAGGCTGGATACTTTCCAACGGTGCCATCATTGTGTTGGCGACATTCCCCGAAAGCCTTGCGAATGTCTGATTCCGCAATTGTGTGTCCATCGGGGCAGAGAAAGTCGCCAAGCTTTGCTCTTGCTACGATCTCATTCATGCCGTCGTCTCGACTAGGGACCGGCGAGGCGGTGGAGATGGCCATGAGGCCATACAAGGCAAGAGACCTCATGTTGAACAGCATATTTGTTGCGGTCGTAGGGTATGAGTGATAAGAGAATATGAAATAGTAAGTTGGTTTTTATCAAGTAGTTGAGAGTAGGATGGTTGATGATTTGTATGGTGGTCAAGTAGTCAAGAGTAAGATGGTTGTTGGTTTGTGTGGTGGTTGCTTTGATGTCTTGTGATTGTGATTGATGATGGAGAATGAGAATGTGGAATATGTCGACGGAAACTCGCCAATATATACACATTTCTTCATAGCAATAATCTATTTCGAGTCTTCAAACATGCAAGTGAACAATATGGTAGGATTGATTCATTGTCATGGATGAGCATCTTGATGCAAATCCCTTCTAGCTACGATGCATCCTTCTGTTTGGTATATCCACACATGTTGAGACTCAGCCAAGATCTCCAAATAGTTCTTCAAAGGATTTCTCTATTACAAAGATACCCGGCCCGGGATCTACATGAAATTTAGTTAAAACGGGCAATATTATTTTTAGGTGTCTTAGTTGATGTGCTTTTTGCATTTCTACTCTGGGAAATAACACAGTGGGTTCAGAAAGTGTCAAAGTGGTTGACTCCCCTTGTGATTGGAGTATTTTGCCCATTCATTATCTAATATGTATGACATTACACACAGCCCTACGCCTGACTACCTTGCACGGAAGTCGGTGACCACGCAAAGGTGCAGGGCAGTCTGTGCACTGGCAGGAATCGCATCCCGGGCACTAAAAACCGGGGGGATGCAGGGGGTAATAGACACTTACTGGGGCGGTACTTGTGTTCCTTGACAGGTACTTGGCACCATGGTACCTGCTATTGTATGTATGATCCAGTCCACCAAGGATGCATATCAAGTAAGCATAGGGGCAGTTGATCGCTATATTTCCACCTCCCGGCCGCCAAAGGATCTTTTAGCGGGGAAATAAGCAATCCAAGCCTCTTGGCGATGCTGAGCGGCACAGCATTTCATTTTGCCGACCATGGAATAGTATTGCGATAGACGTCATTGTCCATGACCCTGCCTGCATAGGCGATGGATAGGGCCTTGACTAGCCCAGCCCCCAACGTTCCTGCCTTGCTCCTCTTGGCGTCATCGCCCTAAAAATAAGCGTGCGAGCCCTAAAGGTTAACATTATATGATTCTGCCAGTCACCCGCTAAGAGTAGCTTCTTTCAACCTAAATTATCTTTATCTGCCATCAGACGATTGAAGATATATATCGTATCAATCATCTTCAAGCTTACATTATTTTTTATTCTATCCCAGAAACTCATATTTGCATTCTCACCGAACATAGTATTTGCTTTTCCATACCGAGAGCACAATCACATTTCCCCCCACCATGTCAAGAGGACCCCCAAACGCTGAGCAGCGCTGGATCAATACACAGCGTTGGGTCAGTGAATTTTCAACCACGGAAGAATTTAAACTTCTCCACGACCTTGTCACCAAAGATGAAGCCACAGCCCGCGATGCAGTCCAGCAAGTCGACAAGATGGCTATCGCAGCCACTGCAGCCCGTGGTACTGGACGGGGCGTGGCCAGTCTGGTCGACTACAATGTTTCCCTGTCAGTCCTAGAGCTTGCACAACAGCTCGAACCTACCAAGCAAACAAAGCTAGTCGAGTTCATGTCACTGCTCCAACAAAATGAACAAAAGAACCCTGCAACTGGTGAGACGTTGCTGGTGGACAGTGGAAGGCTGTTCCAAGACTTGCCCTCCTTTGGGTACACTGAATTAGAAAGCTGGGTCCAATTTGGTGGCGCTCACGTAGGTATGTTATTTCAAATTCATGACACAAGCGCAAAACAGAGGGCTCCGAGTCTGACAGAGTGAACCAGATCCCTGCGACCCGGACATGATTCCTGAGCAGAAGCAGCGATTTGCAAACTTGAATGCTTTTATTGCGCAACTCAGTCAGGCTGCCGACGTGTCAGTTACGCCCCCAGATCAGATCCATCCCTTGGACAAGACGCTCCACGCCATTTGGACGATGCAAAAAGCATTTGAAAACAAGTCTCGTCTTCCTGCGGAGCTCGTCGACACAGCCGCGATGCGTGCCGCGTGCATGTGGTTTATATACGCTTCAGACAGGCTCATGGACAACGTGCGCAGCTTTCGCACGTTTATGGACAGTGCCAGTGCCGGAGCACACAACTCGAGAGAAGAATATGCATCGCAAGGCTACAAGGGATATGCGCTTGGCAGATGGCAGCTTTGGCGGCAGGGCCTCGGTCAAGCACTGGAGGCCTGCAGTGATGAAGAGACAAAGTTGTTGATTGGAGACGCCCTTGCCAAAATGGAAAGTGCAGAGAAAAAAGACTAAAATGATGTTGGAAGGCATCTATGTTGCGATGCGACAAGAACCTAGCCTAGGTAGAAAACCCCTAGCCAAATTCGTGAAACGAATCAACCCCGTTGGAGGTGCGTGTTTGGAATATACCCAATCCATCTACAGCCTCGCAAGCACAAGTGGCCAGATAATTGTCATTATTGTTGATCAAGGTGGTGCATTCCATTGGAGTTCTAAACTGGTCAGAAATGGGCGTTCATTGTTGATGTATTGATCTATGTTGCCTGACTATTTGTTTCAACGAGGGGTAGGCTTTATTTGGGCGGCCCCGGCTAAGTCCCAGGAGCCCCATACACTTATCTAGACGCTATGGCGTAGCTGTGCATGACTTGCTCAGGTGTCGTTGCTTCACCAAACCCCAGGCCTGGGCTCAGTTCCCACTATAGAGCTACCCTATTATACGTGCACTATCACAAAAGCCTAAAATTGACCAAGATCAAAATAAAAGATCCAATCTCAAGAGGAGAAAAATGATACACCCTGTTACTTTTTTTTCTTGGTATTGTCTTTCTTTTGGTGGGCTCATAGCCAAATGAAGTGGAAAAACCAGGGCAAGCCTTGGTTGACTATTAGGTAGTCACGACGAGATGGAAGCTACCAATGGTTTGCTGGGTTAGCAAGCCCCTGCTGAACGGCAGTCACAATGTATTGCCTTCATGTCTAGCGGCCTTATCCACGATTACCATTCTGCCAAAAGCCCTGCGCTAATGAATGTTGTAAGAAGACCCCGCGACTTTCATTTATAGTGTACATCACCACCATGCAGTCCCCCTGCAGTCCCCGAGCGGTCATTGAGGCTGAGCTGCAATGTACCCATGCTTAGAGCACAATGCGCAGGCTGATTACAGTGTATGTACGAAACTGCGATGAAAAGAGGCAGCAGTCCGAACGCTACTCACTGCAGAATGCAACTTTAATTAACCTTGATACTCAGCTGTGTTGTAGGTCACAGATTTGCAGCAAACCCTCAAGCCAATGTATATATTTGTTATGCACCCCTATCCCCCGCATTGCCCCTTCCATGTGAAGTCGCGTTGAATCAGGAAGTCTCCCCACAAAATGTACCCTCTGATTTCCCTTGTAGTTCTAGATCTACGAGACGCTCGCCGCCTCACATGGCTCACGAAGTAATTGAATTACACCAGTTGAACAGGCCGCGTGCAACATCAGCCAAAGGAACATATTCGGACTTGGCGCTGCCACCCGACCATATCCGTTTGCTTGACCTGCACAACGCCCCCAACGATGCCCCATTGACGGGTATTCTGCGAGTCGAGCGGCTCACCAACCTGTCCACGTACAAGACTCTGTCGTACCAGTGGGCCAAGGAGACGTCACAGGGCGCTACAATTCGATGCTCGCTACAAACCAATGAACCGCACATTGAGCTGCACATTACGACAAATTGTGCACAGGCCCTGCAATTCATTCGCCGAGAATTTGGGTCGGTAACGATTTGGGTCGATGCGATTTGCATCAACCAAGATGACGACAAGGAAAAGGAAAACCAGATCCCGTTGATGGGCAAGATCTACAGCCAGGCTGAGACCGGCTTTATTTGGCTTGAGGGAGATGGTGACCAGTTTCGTGATGCCGCCCATGAGCTCCGGCTGCGATCCGTAATTCACAAGCGGCTGCCGCTAGCTTACCTGGCAGCCGATGCAGGGGAGCAAAGACAGCTTGAGCTTGATCGTTGGAGACAGAGGTGTCTGGATGATGTCTTCGGTAAGTGATAGCGGTTATGCAACATCGATTAACCGGAGGCTGATACGATTTTCATTCTTTAGCACGGGATGGACTTGAGGATCACGCACACTACTCGTTTGAAGACTCCGGAGACGCGCGGCTACAGGTACTGTTTGAGCATATGTGGCTGAGTCGTATGTGGACATTTCAGGAACTGATTCTCTCGCGCAATCCACTCTTGCTCTTTGGCAACAGTATCATACTATGGGAGGAACTGGTCAACGCTATTCTCGTTACACCGCAAAAAGTTGACACTAAAACTCATTGGCAAACACTGATCCAGTTGTGGTTGGACTTCCCGCGACATCGCCATATGGAACAGGCGCTGTCACACCCCGAGGAAAGGGATGCAGCTGTTGAGAACGGGCAAGCGGTCGTCACAGATCTATACACATTCCGCAGCCTCATTGAATTCTCTCCAGAAAAAAATATCAGCACGCCTTGGCAACATATCCTGCTTCGTTATGGTAGAAAAGGTGCTAAATTGTGCCTTTGGAACTTTGGCCGCTGGCTTGTACTCATGGTGCTGTTACTCGTAAATCCGATTTTATTGGGTTATTTTGTTACCAACAGCGGCTCCGGCAGATTCCTTCACCTTGGTATAATCTTTCTTCTGTTCTGGGTCGGGTCCCTCTTTCCCATTGCTCGGTTGGCGATTATCAATGCACGGAGAATGTCTTTCTGGCAGCTTCTTCATGGAATGAAACGACCAGAGCCACGACGACGGAAGTTGTCTTCCAACTCGACAAATACAATTGTTATTAGCGCCATCTGGACCACGCTAAGAATGCGCAGGTGCTCTGACGACCATGACATGGTGTATGCGCTAGCCGCTATTCTTGAGGCTTATGGTATGGTTATGCCGCCGCTAGAGTATTCTCAAAGTATCAAGACGTCCTACCAGGCTTTCTTTCAATGCATCCTTTCATTGGAGCCGCGCGCGATCCAAATGATCGTTGATGCTAGTGTGGAAGACCCGTCAAAAATGGCTTGGTCATCATGGCTTCCGGATTGGAGGATGCCAGAAAAGAACAATTGGCTTTTCAACGAGCACGACGCAAAACACACTTGGATCCAAGACTTCCCCCAGTATTGTCAATCACCTGCCGTCATTGGTGATCGATTGTCCGTTACCGGAAAGGAAGTCGACAAAATTGTGGAATGTTTTCATTTCACAGCCGTGAATCTTGACGATCAGCAACTCGTCCTCGCTAATTTGAGGGTGTTACTAAGATTTATGCAGAGTGTGCATAACAGGGCAGCTTATGGAATGGATCTGTATTATCGTGGGGCTATACTTGCCGTCTTGAAAGGCCTTTTAATGCAACCCGTCGAGACAACAGTCCGAGAGAGTATACCGGATGTCCTTAATGGACCTTCAGCAAGAATGTTAGTTTTGGATGAAATCATAGCTCCCTTTAATTTCGAAGCTTACCGAAAGGACTTTTATGATTTCAAAAGGCTAAATGGTCTCACGCATAGCTTTTGGGAACGCAACGATCCAATTACTCAGTACGACCCAAATATGGATATGCAAGAATTAATACGCGAGGTCCAAAACGACGGAGCTGCTGTTGGATTCATGTTACGAATGGCGAACAAGCTCGCGGAGCAGAAGCGATGTGTTTTCGTTTTGTCGTCTGGTGCAGTCGGCTCTGGACCGCACTTTTCCGCCGCGGGAGACGAGGTCTTAGTGGTACCAGGCGTTTCCAAGCACTTGGTCGGCCGAAAGAAAGAAAGACAGGGTACCTATCGCTTTATAGGCCCTGGGCTGGTGCATAGTATTGTTGCAAGGGACACGCTTGTAGGTGGACAATATAAAGACTTCGTTTTTGAATAAAATAAATGAATATTATGCCTATATATGACTCAGAGCTATATTTTATTGACCGTACTGAGTCTTCATCGCTGGGAAACAAATGTGTTTAATCAAGGACCAGTCGAATATGGAATGCTTCTTGAGAGAATTGTGGTCAGAATGACAAAGCATGTAAAAATGTTTTATCTTATTATTTCATGTGATCAGATGCTAAGGTTTGCAATCGCGCAACACAAATAAGCCGTTTCGGCCGGCAGCCATATGCATCCAATAAAAGTGGCCTACTCCGGATCTGAAATTATGCGGCTGGTTTCTTGCCCACCATCAGATACATGGGCGTGAACAACCTTTCCTTTCCACCAGCGACAAGACAGTCGGCCGCACGGGCTAAACTCTCTCCTGTCTTCTTTGTGCCTGGAGGTGCAAGTCTCACGGTTTCCAAAGCGCCAGAGAGGTTGTGTGCCATCCAGCGTCCCCACTTGGTCATCCTTGCGATGGTTGGTACATCCCAAATGCTTTGCAAATAGGACCAGTCTCCTGCAAGTGGCCAATACCACGGAATGGGATCAGGACGTTCTGCCAGATCTTCATGATGAAGCACTGTGAAACCTGCCATATTCATTGCCTCCAATCCTTCTGATATCTTGACCATATTGGCGATGCCGTCTCCTTGCTCGATTCCAAGGCGGATCTCTCGATGACGCAGATTGTCGTGATCGTAATTGTCAGTCATAAGCCATTCATACACCCCGAATACTCCGCCCGGTTTTAACACCCGCAAGATTTCTGCGTAAACACCCGCCAACTGTGGAGCATGGACAGTTGCTTCAATCGCATAAACGGCATCAAAGCTGTTATCGGGAAATTCCATTTGCATAAAATCTCCCTTGACGAACTTGAGCTGACTCGCGAGCCCATCTCTTTCGGCGTAAATGGTGGCGCGCTGGAGCTGATAATCATTGTTATTCAGTCCAGTAACATGGCACCCGGTAAACTTTGCAATCTCACGGGCTGGGCCTCCAACACCACAACCAACATCAAGGACCATCATGTTTTCCTTGATGCCTATCTGCGTGGCAAGATAGTGTTCGTGACGCGCGATAGCCTGAGAGTACGACTCTCCGATGGAATATCGAGCGAAATGGAACGACTGTCCCCATCCGTATTCGTAGAGATCCGTGGCCAAGTTGTAGTACTGCCTCGTGAGGGTGGCGTATTCGGCTCGTCGCTTCTGCAAGTACAAGGCTTCGTCAATTGGCTTTTCTTAGAATATTTACTGGATCAAAAAGGATGAAGAATGCTATTTTAGCCAATCTTGAATCAGAACCTACGCTTCGGTGCTCTTCGGTCTCGTCCTCTGCAGCTTGGTTGTCCCAGTGCTTGAAGTATTCATCCAGAGCGGCCTGTTTCGCGCTGCGGTCTTTGCCAAACATGGCCCGCACACCACCACTGACTGCTGCAGAATTTCCATGCAAGGCTTTGTTGAAAGCGGCATCACGAGCCCTGTCTTGAGTTTCGAGCATGCTATTGCCTGCCATTTTGAATAAATATTCAGCCTGAGCGAACAAATGCTGTACACCAAGAGAAGGAAGTGGCCAGAATATCCAATATTTAAGTACTCAAAACAGTCTGTAAAAGAACTAACCTTTCTCACTCTTTCAGTTCTTCGGATTCGTAATTTCCTATATCGTATACGATGCATAGTCATGGCGGTTGCAAAAGCCGCGTAGCCTTGGTCACACGAATACGAATACGGGGAACGCTACAACTTCGTGCTCGGAAACCGTTTCTCAGTCACGTGACCGTGTTTAAATTCGACCAATTTGTATGATTAAACGTCCCTGGGCATTGATCTCATTCATCGCATATTTAATAAACATTCTGGCTTTCTCTATTTCTCTTTTTTTTTTCCTAGAACGCCTCTACTAAAGAATTCTTGCCGTGGCGAGATAATGCGGTGGCATGTACCATGTGACAAAGCATGTCGTATCGTGCTGTCGTCTCCAACATGTATAGTGATACCCTTTCTATTCTTGAGTCAATTGAAGGACTTGGTAGCTAACACTTCGTCCATCTCAAAGCAACCACTAGTACTCTGGTCACATCCATACCAACGACGGCTTTACAAAACCCAAATTGCACTTGTTGGTATCAAGCTGAATTCGATTCTACCTGCGATACTTTTCTTGTATGCTACATCTTGGAAATGGAGACAGTCTACGAATTAGACACGACCGTCAAGGCCGATTGCAGTGGTCTGATTGCAGGCACTTATTACTGTGTCGAAACCATAGCCACCTCTAGTTAGACCGAGGATATTGGCGACGGAGACGACAGCAACGATGACGAGAACGACGATCAGCTGCGGATATAATGGCGTATTCGCCACGCGAAGGCTTCATCTGCGCGCTTGATGAGATGGGGCCAAGACTGTAATTTGCCAAGCCGTCTTACACGTTGCCGGAAGTCATTGCATCGTACAAGTAGGGCGGAGAAGAATCAGGTCTTACGTTGGATGGCTCATGATCCTTTATCGAATTTGTCTGTTTAGTATCTGCCCAGTCCATGTAGACTTGGCTTATATGCAACTGAGGCGAGCTCCCAGAGCGTGTCTATAAGTAGTCTGGAACACCCCGTTCAGAAACTCAGTTTATCCTCTTTTGCATCACATCACTCTCAACTCTTTTCTCAAAAACACCAAGCATCGCAAGTCCAACTTGGCCCATCCCAAAACAGCAAAAATGCGCTCCTTCGCCATCCTCTTCGCCGTTGCCACCACGCTGGTGGCAGCCTCACCGGCAGCGGATCTCTCGGACAGAGCTCCAGCCAGTGTTCTCTGCCCCTGTGCTGCCACAGAGTCTTGCGGCTGCAACTCTGTCATTGCCGGCTCGTGGTGCGTCTGTTCCGGTACCTCGGCCGGGACTTGGAATGCTGCACCTTGCCAGAATGGCCAGACCTGTGGCTGCGGCTCCCTGGGTACTTGGGGTGTCTGCGAGGTATGTTTATCTCTTGCGCCTCATGAAACTGCTCCAAGATCTAGTTTGACTAATATGGGTTAAAAGCTTCTTGAATGAATGCTCCCTCGGAAGGAATTGTGACGGTTAAGTTGATTGATAGTACGGTCATTACTTTTTGGAGATGCTGTTCCAAATATAGTTTACAAGTAGGGGGGATGTTTTTCAACAAAGCTTCAATTACTCCTGATCAATCATGACTCATGTGATTTTTAATTCATGTTCTCTGTCTCCTAGTCTCTGCACTTCGCGGGCGTATTCGGGTGCTCCCGGCTTACCATTGAAAGCGCCCTGCACCCACGCAAAGCCACGCTAAGTCTATGGACATCGTTGGTGTGCTTCAGTATGCACTCATCTCTGACAATTGCCCATGCTTAACTAGGAGTACGGCACATATCTGTAATGTAGTAGGCACTGGTGGCTGTTCATGCAACTCCCATGTGACCATAGCGTAGGTTCCTGTCCACCCTGAACTCTATTATGAGCCGTCGGAAAACTCACAATGGCAGTCATCAATATTTTTGAACAAATGTTTGACAAGCAGAAGATGGGCAATATACGCAGCCATTCAAGGCTGCGTATTCCTTGCTGAATTCCCGTTATTCGAGCTGACCAGCCCAGAAATTTGGCGAATACGCAAAGGTGTTGCGTATTACCTCATCTCTAGTAAGTGGCGAACCCGAAATGCGAACCCAAAGTACGAACCCAACGACTGTCGATCTGATCCCGCATCGCACGCTGTAAGGGATGCTTTACGTGGCTGGTCTAGACAAATCATTCAGGGCTACTATTCGCGCTAAAGCTCGAGTGTGCACCGTATCAATTTGGATTGCCAATATATACCAAATCCCAGCAGTTACACTTGACTGCATCTTCTGGATACAATGGTGTTGATCAGTGTGCTGTGGCCTGTGCATCGGCTGATTTTGGCACTAAATTCCAGTTATACACTTGTCCGGAGTGTTACACTTACTGTGTATGCTCCTTGTGCACAGAGGTCAAAAAAAGATCTGGAAATTGCCAACACTTGCTTGATTGATTCTGTGACTTTGGCAGACGAGTCTCACCATAATTATAAGATTTTTCGAGCAGATGGGCACTCATATCATACAGCTGTACCGTCTGTACTGAAGCGTTCCGCTCTTAGGGCGGGGCGGTCTTTTCTAGCGCCGACAGCTGCCGCAGCCCAACGCTGATCAATGTCTCGCCGTCTTGAATATCGCGAACCATCATTGTAGATCATTCCTTGCTGCACTGAAAATCAATTTGTTTTAATATGTAAGTTTGGTTCATGAGTTGTAGTCTCCATCCTCGACATAATAAGTGCGACTCCTATAATATATCGCGAGAATTATCCTTGTTTTTCTTTATATACATTTACCTAGTCGCTTAATAGTTGTTGAATAATACCATTGTACCATAGAACCAAAAGAGACATGTCCCCACGGTCTGGGAACATAACAGGTATTATCTAACACACCCCCTCAGCTGGGACATAGTTCTTTACGGGCGAGCTGGACATCCAGTATTCCAATAGGCTCTTAGCTCCGTTACGTCTTTTTAGCTGGATAACGTAGCTGGGGATCGAACCCAGAACCTCCCCTCATTCGGTGCACTACCAGTTATGCTACTAGGTTATCGCGGAAGTGCGTAGGTCGCCAACCCACTGGTTAATGCACGGGTGGCCCTTGCGAGCGAATGAGACTCTTAATTGTTGAATAATACCATTGTACCATAGAACCAAAAGAGACATGTCCCCACGGTCTGGGAACATAACAGGTATTATCTAACAATAGTGTTTAAAAACATGCTACACTAACCCTATATAAATCTGTGCACACATCTATTGTTGATCAAGGTGGTGCTTTCCTATTGGAGTTTAAACTGGTCTGATATTAGTATTAATTATGTGATGTATTAATTTATATTCTGCGCTTTTAATTTTAACGAGGTATATATTTATTTAGGTGGCCCCGGCTAATCCCCGGGAGGTCCCGTATATCTATTTAGACACTATAGTGTTAATCCGTGTGCTTAAGCATACCTTAATATATAAAAACCATAACCTACCATCTAATACACCCCTTTAAATCCACGATTTATCGTAGATTTAGCTATATTTAAATTAAAGTTGCTAATTAGCAAAATATAGCTTTTTTGGGGTTATTCGTTTTAATTACGATAAACAATTTTAAATCCTATTTATTATAAAAAATTCTGCTATTTGCCTATTAGCAAGCTTTTTGTTAATTTATTTATTATTATTTTATTTAAAAGTTTATAAATAACTTTAATCCTTTTTTTAAGTTTTTTGCCGCAGCTAATAGTTATAAATATTTATATAATGGAATTTTATTTTTAATAACGCGATTTCGGCATTAATTAAATTAATAATTTGCTTATTATTATATTTAATAATAATAATATTATTATTTAATTATATCGATAATTTTTTTAATAATCGATTAACGAATAATATTTTTTAGCAGCTTATATTAGCGTAAATAACTTAATTTTTATAATAAAAATAATAATTATATTTTATTTATTTAATCGCTAACTAATTAATTTTCCGAATAGTTTTATAGCGAATATTTAGGTATTTTTACGATTAATACTATTATCGGCAAATAATACGTTATTGGCAATTATTAAATTAGCGGATTTTTTAATTTTAAGCGAAAATTCTTTAATATTAATTAGGTAAATTAAAGCTTGATTAGCAGTTTTTTAATATGCTTAATTTAAATTATTAAGGAATCGAATTAATTTAGCTATTACGAATATAATATTTAATTTTGTAAATATAGCCGCGAATAATAATAATCCGATTTTTTTTTAATATTTTTATATTTTATATAGGAGCGCTATAATTAATCGAAGCATAAATTTTTCGTAACCTATTAACGTCGCATAAATTTTTTATTTATTTATAAGTTTAGCGATTTTTTTAAAATAAGCTTTTTAAGATAATTAAATTATTCTAAATATACGATTTTTAATTATTTTTATCCCGAAGAATTATTATATTAGCTCGCTATTATTAATTTTATATTTTTTTATAAAATATTATATTAAATAATTAATAGCTTTTTTATTTTTATTCCTATATATAATAATTATATTATTAATATAAAAAAAAAATTAGCATTTTTTTTTTAATTAAATGCGTAAAGCTTATATAGTATTTAGGTATAACCGATTTCGGCTAAAGTTTTTATAAACTTTTTTTATTATAATAGCGGTAATATCCGTAATTTATAAAATGCTTTATTTAATATTAATATAATATTTTTTTTTCGATATTTATCCGGCATTTTTATAAATATATTTTAATTAATAAAAGCGTATATAAATATATTTATTATATTATATTATATTAATTTAAAATCGAATTTTGCTACGATCGCGATTAGGGTGCAAAATAATTTTTTAGCTAATATAGCCGCGTAAATTTTCTAATTTTAAAATTTCGCTTATTAATTACCGCAAACGATAAATTTTATTTTATACTTTTAAAATCTCCCGTATTTATCGAATTTATATACGTATATTTATATATAATTAAAGATTTATTTACCTTTTATTCGTAAATCCTTTTTATTAATCTCGGTTTAAAATCGTATATTTTTATAATTTTATAAATAATTAGCTTTTGCTTAAAAAAATAATTTATTAAATAAATAATAATATAATTTATAATGCTATTTAAAGGAAATTGGGATTTCCGTTTTATAAATTTTTACCCTTTAATAAAAAAAGCGTTTTAGCTTCGCTTTATCGTCCTAATCCTTGTTTTATCCTATTTTAAAAATAGCTTTATAATTAGCTAAAAAAGCTATTTATTATAGAATTATTTTAGGTCCTTTTATTAATAGCGCCGTATTTTTAATTATAATCGCCTTTATATTATATATTAATAAAACTAATAAAAATATTTATAATAAAATTTAAAAGGCAAATTTCGCTATAATAAAAAGGTATTATTTATTTTTTTTATTTAGCGTTATTTTTTTATTTTTTTAATTATTATTTTTTTTAATTATTTTAATTATCGCCTAATAGGATATTTTTTACGGCGGTATTTTTATTTTTTAATTTTTATAAGATCTTATTTTTAAATATTGCGTAATTAATTATAAAATCGGCGATAAATTAGGTATTAATATTTAGGAGCTCGTTTTTAAATATATCCTATTTTCCGTCGTATAATTCCTTTTCGTTTATAATTATATTTTTTATATTAATTAATTTATTTTAATTAAAAATCTAGATTTTATAAATATTAAATAACCTATATCCGATTAAATATCCTATTTAGGCTTTAAGTGCTAATCGCTATAAACGGCCGAATTTTTATTATATTATTAGCGTTATTATATACGTTTTATATTTAAATGCTTTAAAATAGGTTTAATTAAATTTATAGCTTAAATTTAGGATTTTTTTTGCTTTCGTAATTGCTTTATAAAATTTTATATATAATATACGTTATCGGGAATTATAATTCGGCGTGCGATTATATAAATATACCGCGGTTTTGCCGATTTTAGGCCAGAATTAATAAAAAAATTTTGCGCCGATACGTATTATACGTTTTTTTTTTAATTATACCTTTTAAGCGTTTAATAGCTTTATTTTAGGCTTATATATATAATATTAAAAGCTCGAATTTAATATATTTATTTTTAAAGTATTTTCCGATTATCTATTTAACTTCGGTGATTTTGTTATCGCATTCGATAATTTTAATTTTAATATTATATTAGGTCTTTATTATGCTTAAAAACGATCGGAAAGCGTTAATTAATATAATAATAATTTTTTTTATAAAATAATAATTTTATATATATTCCGTTTGCCGATAAATAATTAGTATTTAAAATATATAATTTTCGATTTTTTTAATATAATTATAAAAATTTATAGCTAATTATTTGCTATAATTTTCGTTAATTAATCGTAGCGCTTGCTATAATTAACGCATAATTTTTGCAAATACGCAGGCTTTATATTTTATTATAATTAATTTTTTAATTTTTACCTTTTAAAATAAATAAATAAAATATTCGAAAATTATTAGGCCTAAGTGTTTTATTTTATAATATTATCGTATAGCTTTTTTAGTTAATAATAGCCTTTTTATTTATATTATATACTTTTTCCGGTAAATAGCAAATAACGCTAAAGGTAATTCGTAAGGTTTATATTCGAAAATATATTATTTATATTAGTTTTAGAATATACTAATTAAAAATTTATTTTTTTTATATAATATTATAAAATCGTTTTTATTATTTTAATAATATCCTTATCCTTATAGTTAACGGAATAATATTAATATAATTAATAATTTAGGATAATAGGTTATATTATTTAATAGCAGTATTTTAAATCCGAGTTATATAATTATTATATTATACCCGTAAATAGGTAATTTCCGGTCGCCTAATTAAATAAAATCGTAATTAGGAGTTTGCCTATAGTTAATAAGCTTTATTTTTATATTTATAATTAAAATTATTATCGCTAAATTTAAAATAATTAAATAGCGCAAAAAATAATTTTTTATAAATGCTATAAAACTATTTTATACGTTTATTATTAATCGTTTATTTTATTAATCCGTATTAATCGGAAGCGATTTTTTTTTTAATTATTCGTAATATATTAATTCGGCTGGTTTTAATCCTTTTTATATTATAAACCTGCTTTTATAAATTAAAATCTTTTTTAAAAATTTTATTTATTTATGCTTATATTTTATTTTTAAAAATAAAACCTAAATAGGCTTTTTTTAAGAATACGTAAAAATATAAATCAAAGGCGTAAAAAAAATAGCAAATAGGGTATTTAATATTTTTTTGCCTTTTATTATAGGTAATTCGTCTACCCTTTTTTTTACGTAAATTAACCGTATTTAATCGGAAAAATATTTAATTTTTAACAAAATAAGCGTTTTTATTTTATCTGTTTTAGGGCTATTTTTTAGCTTTATTAGCGTAAATTGCGAAAACGCTTTTCTTAATTTTTAGCCTTATTAATTATTAAATATTTAAGCCTTTACGGAAATCGTTATTTATTACCTAATATTCTAAATTTTTATTTAAAATATTTTATTTTTTATAAATTTAATAAAAAACGGCCTATTATAATATAATTAAAATAATTATATTTAAAAAATCTATAGCTTAAGCCGAATTATCCTATATTTTAATTATTTGTTTTACTTAGGCTTTCGCTATAATTATTTTTTATTTATTAACCTAATTAATAGTTTTTTTTAATATTTTCGGAGGCTTAAAAGCTTTTAAATATTATTTCCTTACTTTTTTTTTATTATTTATAACTAATTTACTATAACGAGCCTTTAAATTCTCGTATTATTTATATAAAAGCTCGTTAATTAAATAATATAAAAAAAAAAATTTAAAAAAATCGTTATAATTATTTATTTTATAATCTCTTTAATCGCTATATATTATTTAGCGTATATAGCCTTTTTTATTTTATAATAATTATAATCGAAATTAAATAACTTTTAACCTTTTTTAGTAAAATCCGTAATCGTTTATTCCATATCCTTTTTATTTTATATAATCGGATCGTCGCCTATATTTATAGCTTTAAAAATAATAGCCGCGGTTTTTATATATTTAATCTTTTTAATATCCGGTTCGACTAAAATTTTAATTAAAATCGTTTTATTTTTAAAATAATTAATTAATCCGGTAATCTATACCTAAATCTAAAACGTATATTCCTAATTATTCTAATTAAAAATTATTTTTAGCGATGCCGTTAGGCCGATTCCGGCTTTTTTCGTAATTATTATTTTCGTAGCTTCGGCGGAAATATTAAAATTTTTAATTATTAATTAAAATAATGCTTTCCTATTAAAATTTAAATTAATTTAATATTAATATTAATTATATAATATATTAATTTATATTTTGCGCTTTTAGTTTTAACGAAGTATACGCTTATTTGGGTGGCCCCGGCTAATCCCCGGGAGGTCCCGTATATCTATTTGGATATTATAATATTGATCCGTATGCTTAAGCACACCCCAGTATATGGGAACCATAATTGTTAGATGGTGGGTTATGGTTCCTATACACTGGGGTATGCTTGAGCACACGGATTAATATTATAGAGTCCAGATAAATATACGGGACCTCCCGGGGATTAGCCGGGGCCACCTAAATAAGCGTATATTTTATTAAAATTAAAAGGCGCAAAATATAAATTAATATATTATATAATTAATATTAATATTAAATTAATTTAAACTCTAATAAAAAAGCATTACTTTAATTAATAATTAAAAATTTTAATGCTTTTACCGAAGCTACGAAAATAATAACTATAAAAAAAGCCGGAATCGGCCTAACGGCATCGTTAAAAATAACCTCCGATTAGAATAATTAGGAATATATATTTTAAATTTAGGTATAAATTACCGGATTAACTAATTATTTTAAAAATAAAACGATTTTAATTAAAATTTTAATCAAACCGGATATTAAAAAGATTAAATATATAAAAACCGCGGTAGCGACTTTCGAAATTATAAACGAAAGCGACGATCCGAGTATTTAAAATAAAAAAAACGGGGAATAAATAATAACGGATTTTACCAAAAGAGGTTAGAAGTCGTTTAACCTCGATTATAATTATTATAAGATAAAAAAGGCTATATACGCTAAATAATATACGGCGATTAAAAAAATTACGAAATAGATAATTATTACGATTTCTCTAAATTTCTTTTTTACGTGCTGCTTAATTAACAAGCCCCTATATAAATAATACGAGAATTTTAGGGCTTATTATAGCAAATTAGCTTTAAATAATAAAAAAAAAATAAGGAAATAATATTTCGAAGCTTTTAAGCCTCCAAAAATATTAAAAAAAGCTATAAATTAGGTTAATAAATAAAAAATAATTATAGCGAAAGCCTAAGCAAAGCAAATAATTAAAATATAGGATAATTCGGCTTAAGTTATAAACTTCCTAAATATAATTATTTTAATTATATTATAATAGGCCGCCTTTTATTAGATTTATAAAAAATAAAGCATTTTAAATAAGAATTTAAAATATCGGGTAATAAGCAATAATTTCCGTAAAAGCTTAAATATTTAATAGCCGATTAGGCCAAAAATTAAAAAAAACGCTTTTATAATTTATATTAATAAAGCTAAAAAATAGCCCTAAAACGGATAAAATAAAAACGCTTACCCCGTTAAAAATTAAATGCCTCCCCGATTAAATACGGCTAATTTACGTAAAAAAAGAAATAAACGAATTACCTATAATAAAAGGCAAAAAGATATTAAATACCTTATTTGCTATTTTCCTTACGCTTTTAATTTATATTTTTATATATTCCTAAAAAAAGCCTATCTAAATTTCGTCCCTAAAAATAAAATATAAATATAAATAAATAAAGCCTTTAAAAAAGATTTTAATTTATAAAAGCAGATTCGTAATATAAAAAAAATTAAAATTAGCCGAATTAGTATATTACGAATAATTAAGAAAGAATCGCTCCCGATTAATACGGATTAATAAAACGGACGACTAATAATAAACGTATAAAGCAGTTTTGCAATATTTATAAAAAACTATTTTTTATGCTATTTAATTATTTTAAATCTAGCGATAACGATTTTAATTATAAATATAAAAATAAAACTTATTAATTATAGGCAAGCTTTTAATTACGATTTTATCTGGTTAGGCGACCGGAAATTATTTATTTACGGGTATAATATAATAATTATATAGCTCGGATTTAAAGTATTATTATTAATTAATATAGCTTATTATTTTAGGTTATTAATTATATTAATATTATTCCGTTAATTACGAGGACGAGGATATTATTAGGATAATAAAAACGACCTTATAATATTATATAAAAAAAATAAATCTTTAATTAGCATATTTTAAAACTAATGCGGATAATACGTTTTCGAATATAGATTTTACGAATTACCTTTAGCGTTATTTGCTATTTACCGGAAAAAATATATAATATAGATAAAAAGGCTATTATTAACTAGAAAAGCTATACGATAGCATTATAAAATAGGATATTTAGGCCCGGCAGCTTTTAAATACTTTATTTATTTATTTTAAAAGGTAAAAATTAAAAAACTAATTATAGTAAAATATAAAGCCTGCGCATTTGCAAAAATTACGCGCTAACTACGGCGAGCGCTACGGCTAATTAACGAAAATTATAGCGAACGATTAGCTATAAATTTTTATAACTATACTAAAAAAATCGAAAATTATATATTTTAAATGTTAATTATTTATCGGCAAACGGGATATATATAGGATTATTATTTTACGGAAAGGACTATTATTATATTAATTAACGCTTTCCGATCGTTCTTAGGCATAATAAAGACCTAATATAATATTAAAATTGTTGCACGGATGTTAATACAGCATCGTATAATGCATAAAATTAGCTTTATAACGCATATCATATCGTTATAACAGCTATAAAACCCATCGAGATATCGTTAAATAACGATATATGGGAAATCAGTGGAATTTACCCTGTATTGACCTATAGTTAGTATAATACCACTTACAGCCATTGTTTATAGTGCTATATAGTCAATAAGTTATTACAATTAACTGTTGTGGCCACTATGGCCACTGGAACCTATTGGAATCCAGTGGAACGTTCCACTGGATCCAGCCCCACTAAGTATGGCCAGTGCACCTAGCTATAGTGGCCCTAGGTTACAGGGTAACTTATACTATAGAAATCTATGGATTTCGATGGTTTTTTCGATTATAAATTAACTTTATTATTAATTAATTTAATTATAAATCTAGTTTATTAGTAATATATTCCAGAATGTTTTTATTGGTTGATTTTATGGGTATAAAAGGTAGTTATTTTTCTGTAATTAGTTATTCTTTCCTTAAGCTTTAATAAATTAGTTATATAGCCTTATAACTACTATTACGGCCTGATTTTACGAATTATACGAACGCTTCCCTATGCCTAAGTCTATAATCTACTAATTATATTTTAAAATAGGTTATAAGCCCGGTCCGGTATAATATCGATTATATTAGGAACCGGATTTTATATCGAAAACTATAGCCGCTTTTCTAAATAAGTTAATTTAACGTAGACTCTGGAATTCCGTTATAGTAGCCGATCTTTTATAGGCCTATATATAAGCCTATATAAGCCGTAATTATATCGAAAACTATAGTTAAGTGGCTAATTATAGTGATTTTACCCGTTACAGCTATATAACGGCTATAAAATCATTTATAACTAGTCCTTATTATAATAGCCGATCTGCTATAGCACCTTATAGCACCTGTTATATTATATTATAGCATCTGGATCCTTTTATATATTTTATCGATAAAATAAAAGAATTAATTTCTTTTATTTTTATTTTTTTAACGATTCCTTTACCGTTTTTAACGATAATTATACCGTTATAACGGCAAAAATTCGGCAAAATGGATAATTCTATTCGTACTATTGCCGGATGCTAGATGCCGGAGAAACAGAAATTCTCCGGATCCGGAAACTGGAATACGTGGAAATCTACGTTGTAGTTATATTTTAAACTGCTAGGAATCGATCGGTTTTTTGAAATTACCGATATATATAACGGTATAACCGATATTTAGAAAGCATAGGTATTGCTTTTGATTCGTTAGAATTTAATAACAGAACCGTTAAATCTGATTTTCGATGAAATGGATTTATATAAGGCCTTATCCATTTTATAATTAGCTTATTAAGGCACCGGTCCCGTATTACGTTAGCAACTATATTTCGAATTTTATACGATTAAATTCGAGAATTATAACTCGTTAAACGAGTTTATATTTATTTTTAAAGGATATATTTTAAAGCTTTTAAGCGTTGGGGCGAAAATCGATGATATCGATTAAAAAACGATTTTTATTGCAGCCTTTTAATTAGCTTACCCTGTATAGGCTGACCGTTAACGCAGTGCTTTACGGTCCTTAAATCCACCTACCCTCGAAGGGTTAATTACGGATATATTGGATGAGAACCGACGGGACCCTGATACGGCTATGGGAAACTTTTATTATACGGATAATAAGAAATCCCGGTTTCCCCGATCTAATTAGAATTAACGGGGAACCTAAAGCGGAAATAAGAAGAATTCGAATAAATCGAATAAATCGAAGAAATCGAATAATTCGAATAATTCGAATAAGTCGAATAACTCAAATTCGACCATATTTATTACGAATTAGAAATCTAAGAAACGGGGAAACCTACCCCGTAACGAAGATTCGGACGAAGACGAATCGTTCCATGCTTTTTCGAATATTTCGAATAAATCGAAAAAGAAATTAACCTCCGTTCCCAGGGACTAGTGGTTATACGATATTGGTTCTTTAAAGCATATATCGAATAATAAGCATTTATTCGATAATTTTATTGTAAAATCGGATTTTTTACCGATTATTATAGGTGGTGGAAAAGTATTTCTAAAAGGAATTGGAAATATTACGCTTTTTTTCGAAATTAATTGGGAAATACGTAAAATAACGTTATTAAATGTGCTTTACGTACCGGAATTTCCGCTAAATATTATATCCGGCTAATTATATTACTAAAAAGGCGGTATTATAAGCGGGAATAAATTATATGATTTTAAAAATAAGCTTTTTGCTACGTTAAATTAAGAAAAACGTGGATTTTTCCTGTACCTGGCTAATAAGTTAAAGCTTAATATAGTATATTTAGCTATAAATCTATTAAAAGTAGTGGAAAAAGCCCGTGTAATCGGTTTAAGTTACCTGGAACCGAATTCGGATAATATAAAATTTAACGAAATTACGGATTTCGAGGAAATCGAATTAATTTTTAATTATTCGAATTTCCTTATAGCTACGGAAAAATGGCATAAACGATTTGGCTACTTTAGCTACGATATTTTAGCTAAAATAGCTAAAATAATTACGGGGATTCCTAAGGAGGAATTAAAAAAAAAGAATTTAAATTGCGAATCCTGTATTTCGGGTAAATTTACCCGAAACCAACCCTGTATAAATCCGAATAGGGCTAATAAACCGTTATATCGTATTTATATCGATACGGTTTATATTACCCCCTTTAATTATTCCGGTTATAAATATATAATTAGTTTTACGGATAATAAAACCGGATTTCGGGAAATTAAATTTTTTAAAGAAAAATCCGATATATTCGATATTGTAATAAATAAGATCGAATATTATAAAACCTAATTCGGAAAATATCCGAATATTATTCGTATGGATAATAGCAAAAAGTTTTCCCTGGTTAAATTAGAAAATTATTTAATCGAAAAAAGGATTATTTTCGAACCTATAACTCCTTATATACTAAAATAAAACGGTATAGCCGAATGTATAAACCGGATTATTATCGAAAAAATTAGAACGGTTTTTATCGATTTATAACTCCCGAAAAACCTTTGGGAATTCGTTGCAAAAGCAGTGGTTTATTTAATAAATTTCACTGCTACGGCATCCGGTCCACTTACCCTTTACCAGGAATTTTACGATTATTTCTGGCTAAAACGGGATAATAAGCCTGATTTATCCTAAATCTATGCACTAAAAATACCGGTTTTAGTTTATAAACCGAAAAAAATCCGTAAAAACTCCGATAAATTCGGAGTTACTACCGAAAACGGGAAAATAATTAGATATAACGGTAATAAAATTTATTACGTATATCTTCCCGATCGACCGTATAAGTCACAAATTATACGGACCTCTTATATTCGATTATTACCCGAAAATCGAAAAAAAGGGGAGAAATTACCGGATTCGGAATTACCGGATTAGGAAATAACACCGGATAAAAATTCCACCGACGGTGAATTTATCTAATCACAAGTCCCGGAAACGGTGGATTTATAAAATCCACTAAATCTAACTCCCGGAAATAATCGAATTTTTCGATCTATTACGAATAAGTCCATAATTAACGATCGACCGGATTTACCCGGGAACGAATCTAATATAGATAATAGATCTAGTATAAATTCCGAATCTATGGATATTAATAATACCTTTTCGATTACTCCGAATAAATCGAATATTAAGGTAATTCTTCCGAAACTTACGGATTCCGAACGAGATAAATTCGTTAAATACGACGAATTATTCGCCGATATTTCGTATTATTTAATTATTAAAAATTTAGGCTATACGGAACCGAAAATTATAAAATAGGCGCTAAAAAGCCCTAAAAAAAAGAATGGAACTAGGCTATATACGCTAAATTACGGCAATTAATTTAGAAAAGGACTTTTTAAGTTATCGATCGAAATAAAGTCTAAAAAGCCGGTAAAATCCTATTATCCGTAAAATAGGTATTTAAAAGGAAAACCGATAAAAACGGAAATATCGATAAATATAAGGCTAAATTGGTTATACGTAGATTCGAATAACGATATGGAATCGATTATTTTGAAACGTTCGTTACGGGAATAAAATCCACTATTTAAAGGCTTTTATTAGCCTTAGCAGCCTATTACGATTAAAAAATCGAATAAATCGATATAATCGGTGCCTTTTTAAACGGGGAATTATACGAAAAAGTATATATTACCCCTATAAACGGATTATCCGAATTTTTATCCGAAAACCCGGATTTAAATAATTTCGGATAAAAAATCAACGAAAACTCCCAGGTAATCCAATTTAAAAAGGCCTTATACGGTTTTAAACAAAATCCACGCCAATAGCAAATTACATTAAAAAATAGTTTAAAAAAGCTTGGATTTAATCCATTTATTTTAGACGAATTAGCGTATTTTAATAAAGATTCTAATATCTTTATTATTACGTATATGGACGACTTCCTAATTTTTGGTCCTAATTTACGTAAAATCAACTAATTAAAATAGGATATTTCGAAAAAATTCGAAATAAAAGATCTGGGATTAATCTCTTATTTTCTCGGTATATAAATTAAAAAAAATCGAAAAAATAAAATAATTCGTATAAACCAGGCAACTTACCTTAAAAAATTATTAGAAATCAACGGATTTTCCGATATAAAACCGGCTAATATACCATTTAGCCCTAAATTCCCAAAATCGTTATATACGTTAAAAGATAAAAACAACGAAAAACCGGCTTTCAAGGAATTTATCCATTTATATTAGCATTTATTAAGTGGATTAATATACGCTATAGTCCAAACCAGGCCCGACCTAGCTTACCCTATAGCATATCTAGCCAGATATATATAGAACCTATCGAAAACCACGATAAAAGGGGTAAAAGGGGTATTTAATTATTTAAAATCCTATTACCACCTTAAAATTACCTTTAACGGGAAAATAAAACCCGGATTAATAGGTTAGTCCGATACCGATTTTGCTAGTAATTACGAAACCCGTAAATTAACGTCC
This sequence comes from Pestalotiopsis fici W106-1, assembly GCF_000516985.1. NCBI lineage: Eukaryota > Fungi > Ascomycota > Sordariomycetes > Amphisphaeriales > Sporocadaceae > Pestalotiopsis > Pestalotiopsis fici. The sequence continues at coordinate 901,928 of NW_006917098.1, forward strand.
GGTTATTTATTTACTTTAAATAACGGGCCGATAAATTAGAAATCGAAACGGCAATTTACGATTTTTTTATTAACCACCGAAGCCGAATTTAACGGGTTAAAGCAGGCTACCCGTGAAGCAATATGGTTAAAAAATCTCTTTACGGAAATCGGAATTAATACAAATACCGTATTAATTAAAGGAAATAATATGGGGGCTATAAATTTAGCATATAATCCGGAATATTACTAACGTACTAAACATATTGCTATACGGTATTTTTACGTACGGCAAAAGGTTAAAAATAAGAATATTCGAATCGAATATATTTTAATTAACGATATACCAGCAAACGGCCTTATAAAGCCATTTCCCAAAGATAAATTTCAGAAATTTATTAAATTATTAAACTTAACCGATACTATTTAACAAGGGGAATATTGCACGGATATTAATATAGCATCGTATAATGCATAAAATTAGCTTTATAACGCATATTATATCGTTATAACAGCTATAAAACCTATCGAGATATCGTTAAATAACGATATATGGGAAATCAGTGGAACTTACCCTATACTGACTTATAGTTAGTATAGCACCACTTACAGCCACTGTTTATAGTGCTGTATAGTCAATAAGTCATTATTGTTAATCAAGGTGGTGCTTTCCTATTGGAGTTTAAACTGGTTTGATATAAGTGTTAATTGTGTGATATATTGATTTATATTTTGCGCCTTTTAGTTTTAATAAGGTGTACGCTTATTTAGGTGGCCCCGGCTAATCCCCGGGAGGTCCCGTATATTTATCTGAATATTATGGGGTTAATCCGTATGCTTAAATATACCCTAATATATAAAAATTATAATCTACTATTTAACACACCCCTTTAAATCCACGATTTATCGTAGATTTGGCTATATTTAAATTAAAGTTGCTAATTAGCAAAATATAGCTTTTTTTAGGGCTATTCGTTTTAATTACGATAGGCAACGTTAAGTCTTATTTATTATAGAAAATTCTGCTATTTGCCTATTAGCAAGCTTTTCGTTAATTTATTTGCTATTATTTTATTTAAGGGTTTATAAATAACTTTAATCCTTCCTTTTTAGGCTTTTTATCGTAACTAATAGTTATAGATATTTACGTAACGGAGCTTTATTTTTAATAACGCGATTTCGGCGTTAATTAAATTAATAATCTGCTTATTATTATATTTAATAATAATAATATTATTATCTAGCTATATCGATAATTCTTTTAATAATCGGTTAACGAATAATATCTTTTTAGCAGTTTGCGCTAAGGCAAATAATTTAGCTTTTATAATAAAAGTAATAATTATATTTTATTTATTTAATCGCCAATTAATTAATTTTTTAAATAATTTTATAGCGAATGCTTAGGTATTTTTGCGATTAATGCTATTATCGGCAAATAATGCGTTATTAATAATTACTAAATTAAAGGATTTTCCGATTTTAAGCGAAAGTTCTTTAGTATTAATTAGGTAAATTAAAGCTCGATTAGCAGTTTTTTAATATGCTTAGCTTAGATTATTAAGGAATCGAGCTAATTTAGTTATTGCGAATGCGATATCTAGTTTTGTAGATATAACCGCGAATAATAGTAATCCGATTTTTTTTTAATATTTTTATATTTTATAAGGAAACGCTATAATTAATCGAAATATAAGTTTTTCGCAGCCTATTAGTATTATATAAATCTTTTTTTTATTTGCAAATTTAGCGATTTTTTTAAAATAAGCTTTTTAAAAAAGCCAGATTATTCTAAATATACGATTTTTAATTATTTTTATCCTAAAAAACCATTATATTAGCTCGCTATTACTAATTTTGTATTTTTTTATAAGGTGCTATATTAAGTAATTAATAGCTTTTTTATCCTTATTCCTATATACGATAATTATATCGTTAACGTAAAAAAAGATTAGCATTCCTTTTTTAATAAATGCGCAAAGCTTATATAATATTTAGGTATAACCGATTTCGGCTAAAATCTTTATAAATTCTTTTTATTATAGTAGCGGTAATATTCGTAATTTATAAAATGCTTTATTTAATAATAATATAGCGTTTTTTTTTTCGATATTTATTTAGCATTTTTATAAATATATTTTAATTAATAAAAGCGTATATAAACGCGTTTATTACGTCGTATTATATTAATTTAAGGTCGAATTTTGTTGCGATCGCGATTAGGGTGCGAAATAATTTTTTAGCTAATATAACCGTATAAATTTCCTGGTTCTAGGACTTCGCCTATTAATTACCGCGAACGACGAGTTTTGCTTTGCATTTTTGGAATTTCCCGTATTTATCGAATTTATATATGTATACTTATATATAATTAAAGATTTATTTGCCTTTTATTCGTAAATCCTTTTTATTGATTTCGGTTTAAAATCGTATATTTTTATAATTTTATAAATAATTAGTTTTTGCTTAAAAAAATAATCTGCTAAACGGATAATAATATAATTTATAATATTATTTAAAGGGAGCTGGGATTTCCGCTTTATAAATTTTTACCTTTTAACGAAAAAAGCATTTTAGCTTCGCTTTATCGTTTTAATTATTGCCTTATCCTGCTTTAAAAACGGCTTTATAACTAATTAAAAAAGCTGTTTATTATAGGATTATTTTAGGTCCTTTTTTTAATAATGCCGTATCCTTAATCGTAATCGCCTTTATGCTATATATTAATAAAGCTAATAAAAATATTTATAATAAAATCTAAAAGGCAAATTTCGCTATAATAAAAGGGTATTATTTATCCTTTTTATTTAGCGTTATTTTTTTATTTTTTTAATTATTATTTTTTTTTTAATTATTTTAATTATCGCTTAATAGGATATCTTTTGCGGCGGTATTTTTATTTTTTAGTTCCTATAAAATTTCGTTTTTAAATATTGCGTAATTAGTTACGAAATCGGCGATAAGCTAGGTATTAATATTTAGAAGCTCGTTTTTAAATATATCCTATTTTCCGTCGCATAATTCCTTTTCGTTTATAATTATATTTTTCGTATTAATTAATTTATTTTAATTAGGAATCCAAATCTTATAAATATTAAATAATTTATATCCGATTAAGTATCCTATTTATACCTTAGGTGCTAATCGCTATAAATAGCCGAATTTTTATTATACCGTTAGCGTTATTGCGTACGCTTTGCATCCGAATATTTTAAAATAGGTTTAATTAGGTTTATAGCTTAAATTTAGAATTTTTTTTATTTTTATAATTATTTTATAAAATCTTATATATAATATGCGCTATCGGGAATTATAATTCGGTATGCGATTATATAAATATATCGCGGTTTTGCCGATTTCGGGCCAAAGTTAATAAAAGAGTTTTACGCTAATACGTATTACCCGTTCCTTTTTTTTAATTATACCTTTTAAGCGTTTAATAGCTTTATTTTAGGCTTATATATATAGTATTAAAGGCTCGAATTTAATATATTTATTTTCGAGGTATTTTTTTATTATTTATTTAATTTTTATAATTTCGTTATTATATTCGATAATTTTAACTTTAATATTATATTAGGTTTTTATTATACCTAGGAACGATCGGAAAGCGTTAATTAATATAACCGCAATCCTTTCCGTAAAATAATAATCCTATATATATCCCGTTTACCGATAAATAATTAATATTTAGGATATATAATTTTCGATCTCTTTAGTATAATTATAAAAATTTATAATTAGTTGTTCGCTATAATTTTCGTTAATTAGCCGTGGCGCTCGCCGTGGTTAGCGCGTAATTTTTGTAAATGCGTAGGCTTTATATTTTATTATAATTGGTCCTTTGATTTTTACCCCTTAAGATAAATAGATAAAGTATTCGAGAGCTGCCGGGCCTAAATATCCTATTTTATAGTGCTATCGTATAGCTTTCCTAATTAATAATGGCCTTTTTATTTATATTATATATTTTTTCCGGTAAATAGTAAATAACGCTAAAGGTAATTCGTAAAATTTATATTTAAAAACGTATTATTTATATCGGTTTTGGAGTATGCTAATTAAAAATTTATTTTTTTTGCGTAATATTATAAAGTCGTTTTTATTATCCTAATAGTATCCTTATCCTCGTAATTAACGGAATAATATTAATATAATTAGCAATTTAAGATAATAGGCTATATTATTTAATAATAATATTTTAAATCTAAGCTATATAGTTATTATATTATACCCGTAAATAGGTAATTTCCGGTCGCCTAATTAGATAAAATCGTAATTAGGAGCTTGCCTATAATTAATAAGCCTTGCTTTTATATTTATAATTAAAATCGTTATCGCTGGATCTAGGATAACTAAATAGCGCAAAGGGTAGTTTTTTGTGGATATTGCAAAACTATTTTATATATTTGTTATTAATCGTCCGTCTTATTAATTTATATTAATCGGAAGCGATTTTTCCTTAGTTATTCGTAGTATACTAATTCGGCTGGTTTTAATCTTTTTTATATTGCGAACCTATTTTTATAAATTAGGGTTTTTTTTAAAGGCTTTATTTATTTGTATTTACACTTTATTTTTAAGGACGAAACCTAAATAGGCTTTTTTTAGGAATACGTAAAAATATAAATTAAAGGCGTAAAAAAAATAGCAAATAGGGCATTTAATATCCCTTTGCCTTTTATTATAAATAATTCGTCCACTTTTTTTTTTATATAAACCAGCCGTATTTAATCGGGAAGGTATTTAATTTTTAACGAGGTAAACGTTTTTATTTTATCCGTTTTAGGGCTATTTTTTAGCTTTATTAGCGTAAATTACGAAAGCGCCTTTCCCAATTTTTAGCCTAATCGGCTATTAAATGCTTAAGCTTTTATAAAAATCGTTATTTATTACCCGATATTCTAAATTCCTATTTAAAATGCTTTATTCTTTATAAATTTAATAAAAAGCGGCCTATTATAATATAATTAAAATAATTGTATTTAAGAAATTTATAGCCTAAACCGAATTATCCTATACTTTAATTATTTGCTTTGCCTAGGCTTTCGCTATAACTATTTCCTATTTATTAACCTAATTAGCAGTTTTTTTTAATATTTTCGGAGGCTTAAAAGCTTCTAAATATTATTTCCTTATTTTTTTTTTATTATTTATAGCTAATTTGCTATAGCGAGCCCTTAAATTTTCGTACTATTTATGCAAAAGCTCGTTAATTAAACAGTACGTGGAGAAAAAGTCTAGAGAAATCGTTATAATTATTTATTTTATAATTTCCTTAATCGCCGTATATTATTTAGCGTATATAGCCTCCTTTATTTTATAGTAGTTATAATCGAAATTAAACAATTTTTAACTTCTTTTAATAAGATCCGTAATCGTCTATTCCCCGTCCTTTTTGTTTTGTATAATCGGATCGTCGTTTGCATTTGCAGCTTCGAAGGTAGCAGCCGCGGTCTTTATATATTTAGTTTTTTTTATATCCGGTTCGATTAAGGTTCTAATTAAAGTCGTTTTATTCTTAAAATAATTAGTTAGTCCGGCAATTTATACCTGGATCTAAAACGTATATTCCCAATTATTTTAATCGGAGGTTATTTTTAACGATGCCGTTAGGCCGATTCCGGCTTTTTTCGTAGTTATTATTTTCGTAGCTTCGGCGGAGGCACTAAGACTCTTAATTGTTGATTAAGGTGGTGCTTTCCTATTAGAGTTTAAATTAGTCTAATATAAATATTAATTGTATAATATATTAATCTATATTCTGCGCTTTTTAGTTTTAATAAGGTATACGCTTATTTGGGTGGCCCCGGCTAATCCCCGGGAGGTCCCGTATATCTATCTAAATACTATGGGGTTAATCCGTGTGCTCAAGCATACCCCAGTGTATGGGAACCATAATCCACCATCTGACAATTATAATTAACTGTTATGGCCACTATAGCCACTGGAACCCACTGGAATCCAGTGGAACGTTCCACTGGATCCAGCCCCACTAAGTGTGGCCAGTGCACCTAGCCATAGTGGCCCTGGGTTATAGGGTAACCTACACTATAAAAATCTATAGATTTCGATAGTTTTTTCGATTATAAATCAACCTTATTACTAATTAACTTAATTATAAATCCAGTTTATTAATAATATATTCCAGAATATTCTTATCGGTTGATTTTATAGGTATAAAAGGTAGTTATTCCTCCGTAGTTAGTTATTCTTTCCTTAAGCTTTAATAAATTAGTTATACAGCCCTATAACTACTACTACGGCCTGATTTTACGAATTATACGAACGCTTCCTTATGCCTAAGTTTATAATCCACCAATTATACCTTAGAATAAAAATTAAAATTATCGAATACGATAACGAGATTACCGAAGTTAAACAAGTAATCGGAAGATATTTTAAAAATAAATATATTAAACTCGAGCCTTTAGCATTATATATATAAGCCTAAAATAAAGCTATTAAACGTTTAAAAGGTATAATTAAAAAAAAAAACGTATAATACGCACCGGCGTAAAACTCCTTTATTAACTTTAGCCTAAAATCGGCAAAACCGCGGTATACCTATATAATCGTACGCTAAATTATAGTTCCTAATAGCGTATATTATATATAAAATTTTATAAAGCAATTGCGAAAGTAAAAAAAGTCCTAAATCCGAGCTATAAGCTTAATTAAATTTATTTTAAAATATTCGGATATAAAGCGTATATAATAACGCTAACGGTATAATAAAAATTCGGCCGTTTATAGCGATTAGCATTTAAAATATAAATAAAATACCTAATCGGATATAAGTTATCTAATATTTATAAGATTTAGATTTTTAATCGGAATAAATTAATTAATACGAAAAATATAATTATAAACGAAAAAAAATTATACGATAAAAAATAGGATATATTTAAAAACGAGCTTTTAAATATTAATACTTAGCTTATTGCCGATTTTATAACTAATTACGCAATATTTAAAAACGAGATTTTATAAAAACTAAAAAGTAAAAAAACCGCTATAAAAAATATTTTGCTAAACAATAATTAAAATAATTAGGAAAAAAATAATAATTAAAAAAATAAAAAAGTAGCGCTAAATAAAAAAAATAAATAATACTTTTTTATTACCGCGAAATTTGCCTTTTAAATTTTATTATAAATATTTTTATTAGCCTTATTAATATATAATATAAAAGCGATTACGATTAAAAATACGGCGCTATTAAAAAAAAAACCTAAAATAATCCTATAGTAAACAGCTTTTTTAGCTAGTTATAAAGCTATTTTTAAAGCAGGATAAGGCAATAATTAAAACGATAAAGCGAAGCTAAAACGCTCCCTTTATTAAAAGGTAAAAATTTATAAAGCGGAAATCCCAGCTTTTTTTAAATAGCATTATAAATTATATTATTATCCGTTTAGCAAATTATTCCTTTAAATAAAAACTAATTATTTATAAAATTATAAAAATATACGATTTTAAACTAAAATTAATAAAAAAAATTTACGAATAAAAAACAAATAAATTTTTAATTATATATAAATATATATATATAAATTCGATAAGCACGGAAAATTCTAAAAATATAAGGCAAAATTCGTCGTTTATAGTAATTAATAAGCGAAATCTTAAAATTAGGAAATTTACGCGGTTATATTAGCTAAAAAATTATTTTGCACCCTAATCGCGATTATAGCAAAATTCGATTTTAAACTAATATAATATAATGTAATAAACGCGTTTATATACGCTTTTATCGATTAAAATATATTTATAAAAATACCGGATAAATATCGAAAAAAAAACATTATATTATTATTAAATAAAGCATTTTATAAATTACGGATATTATTATTATTATAATAAAAAAAGTTTATAAAAACTTTAGCCAAAATCGGCTATACCTAAATATTATATAAGCTTTACGCATTTATTAATAAAGGAGTGCTAATTTTTTTTTATATTAACGACATAATTATCGTATATAGGAATAAAAATAAAAAGGCTATTAATTATTTAATATAGCATTTTATAAAAAAATATAAAATTAATAATAGCGAGCTAATATAATAGTTTTTCGGGATAGAAATAATTAAAAATCGTATATTTAAAATAATCTAACTATCCTAAAGGGCTTATTTTAAAAAAATCGCTAAATTTATAAATAAATAAAAGATTTATACGACGTTAATAGGCTACGAAAAATTTATATTTCGATTAATTATAGAGCTTTTATACAAAATATAAAAATATTAAAAAAAAATCGGATTACTGCTATTTACGGCTATATTTATAAAACTAGATATTATATTCGCAATAATTAAATTAATTTAATTCCTTAATAATCTAAGCTAAATATATTAAAAAGCTGCTAATCGAGCTTTAATTTATTTAATTAATACTAAAAAACTTTTATTTAAAATCGGAGGATTTTTTAATTTAATAATTACTAATAATATATTATTTGCCGATAATAATATCGATCGTAAAAATACCTAAATATTTGCTATAAAGCTATTCGGAAAATTAATTAATTAGCGATTAAATAAATAAAATATAGTTATTATTTTTATTATAAAAACTAAATTACTTACCTTAGTATAAGCTGCCAAAAAAATATTATTTATTAGCCGATTATTAAAGGAATTATCGATATAACTGGACTATAGCATTATTACTATTAAATATAATAATAAATAAATTATTAATTTAATTAATACCGAAATTGCGTTATTAAAAACAAAACTCCGTTATATAAATATTTATAATTATTAGCTGCGGCAAAAAGCCTAAAACGGAAGGATTAAAATTATTTATAAACCTTTAAATAAAATAATAATAGATGGATTAACGAAAAGCTTACTAATTAATAAATAGCAAAGCTTTTTGCAATAAATAAAATTTAAAATTGCTTATCGTAATTAAAACGAATAATCCTATAAAAAGCTATATTTTGCTAATTAGCAACTTTAATTTAAATATAGCTAAATTTATAATAAATCGTAGATTTAAAGGGGTGTATTAAATGGTAGGTTATGGTTTTTATATATTAGGGTATGCTTAAACACACGGATCAATACTATAAAGTCTAAATAAATATACGGGACCTCCCGGGGATTAGCCGGGGCCACCTAAATAAGCGTATATTTTATTAAAATTAAAAGGCGCAGAATATAAATCAATATATTATATAATTGACACTAATATCAGACCAGTTTAAACTCCAATAGGAAAGCACCACCTTGATTAACAATAACCCACCATTTAACATCTATATTATTTCCGGTTAAAATAAAGATTTACGCGACGCGCCGAATAACTTTAATTATATGTTTTTTATTTAAATTATATCGGATTTACGCGAATTTAAACGCGTTATAAGCGGGAATCGCGGGAAAAACTGCGAATTTACTTCGGAGGGCCGTATAGGTATTATAGCGCTGCGTATAGCCGGTATATTAAAAAAGGATATCGCCGAGCTAATTAAGACGAAAAATCCAGGAATTATTATACGTATTACCACCCGTATTTAATAACGCGGCACTGCTAAATCTGCTCCTAAATCTAGTGCCTTAAGGAAATTTAATTACCGCGCAAAACGACGGCTTATTATTTTAGCAAAAAAATACCTTTGCGCTACGTATGCTAAGCTCCGGAAGAAATTAAGGTTTTTTATATATACCGAAACGATTAAAAGGATATTATAACGGAACGGTTTAAAAAAATAGCGAGCTGCTAAGCATATCGAGTTAACGGAGGAATCGGCGAAAAAAAGATTCGATTTTTGCCGAAAATATAATACTCCGGCTAAATTACGAAAGCTCTTTCGTATATTATTTTCCGATGAATACACCGTTTAAAATAATCCGGATAATCCGGGTTAATAAATAATCCGGTACTCGAAAAAAAGGTACCGATCGGATTTAATAAACCCTTAAAAATATATAAAGCCCCGGATTTTTATTATAGTTTAGGGAATAATTTAGTTACGGGACGGGGAAAAAGGGAAATCCCCGCTAATCTTTTTTAAAAGAGATCCGGATGCACCGCGTAAAAGAGTAAGTGCACGATCGTATTAAGCCGTTTTAAAGGAAAAGCTGGTCCCGTTATACGAAGCTAGGGATTTTTTTATGCAAAATAATGCTTATATTTACGTTACGGGAGGAAATCCGCAATAATTAGAAAAGCGTGGAATTTAGACCTTTAATTAGCCCTTTTATAACCCGAATCTTAACCTAATCGAGCACGTATAAAAGGCGCTAAAGGCCAAAATCCGTTAATTAGAACTTAATTTTTACGATTTTAAAAAAAACGAAGCCGATATCGAATAAGTAAAAGAATTAATTACTGCCGTATAGGTTAAAATCGACGAATAATTTATCGCCGGCCTTATTAAAAGTCTAGGCCGGAAAATAGCAGCCGTACGCAGAGCACGTGGCTGGTATATATATTATTGATTTCCGTACAAAATGCATATTTTTTTTATAATTTTTGAGTGCAATTTGAGTGAGAAACGTTATGTTGAAATATACGTATCGTACGTATTGGGGGGTCCAGATTTCCTATGTGGCCAGACTTATGTGGGGTCATTGTAGAATCCATGCCACTGCTAAGTTCAGCTGTGTCGGGCGTGATGACTCCTATTCGGGTACTCTGTAGTCCGGTTCCAGCGGGTCCCTAGCATAACCCATCTGGACATTCGGCACGGCATCCAGCTGATCAAAGGGATTTGGTCCATCCCCATAGACAAAACTAGCTACTTCAGCATCAAAACAGTCTTGGCGAGTCATTCCCTCACGCGCACCAGTGTGAAAGGCGATACGAGGCTGGTCTTCTGGTTGTCGTGTACGCCACTCCAGATCCTCACGGAGACGACGCAAAAAGCCTCGCCGGCTATGATTCGGATTCGGCCGTTCATCGAAAAAGCGCAATTCGCTCAGCTCTACGGACCGGATAGTTGATGGCAGAGTTTGTAGGATGGAGACAAGGTCTTCATGTCTTACGATGGCGCGCGAGAGCCCAAAGTGCTGTAGTTTTGGCCAACTGTGGAAGGGCAGCATGCTCCGGAGTTTTGGAATCCTTTCCAGGTCGATTTCCTGGTCCGCATCGATCTGGAACCAGAAATCCAGATGTTCAAGGTCCATGGCCTCGCTAAGCGCTTCATAGAGGCGCCCATTCTGGAGTGCGCTCCAGTCATCGTCCTCTTCATCGGCAAGAACCGACAGTTCCAGGTGTCGAAAGCCCGGACGACCCAGCAGCGCCTTGAAGAAGTCGTACTCCTGACACGGCTGGTCAAACATGCGGCAGTTCACACCGGTCTTGTGACCGTTCGGCTGGATGAGAAACTCAACCACGTTATGTTCCTGCTTGGCGAGTTCCCGCAAAACAATGCATACGCCACGCCATATCTGCCGTTGCGTATCATCCCATGGCTTCACCCAAGAGGGCAGCTCGAAATCGTCTTGTGCAGGCCAGGCAATCGGCACCGGGTAGACGAAGCCGTAGGGGAACGCACGAACCATGGGTGTCTGATAAAAGGCTCCGAACAGAAAGCCGTGAGCCGTGGGTGTAATTGTCACTCTGCGGAGTGCTGGAAACCGAGCAAGGCCGTACCTCAAGCCTCGGCATCGGCTCCATGATCCAGTGCTTGTTGCTGCTGTTCCCAAAGATGCTTATAATACTTCCAAGACTCGGTGCTAGGCAGTTTCTCAACGAGCTGCCGCAAACGTGCCTGAGTAGCTGGTCGGTTACGTCCAATACGGCTACGGCGATTCAGATCAGCGATGCTTTGGCGACACAGAATCTTGTACCATCTGGGTGCCCCATCGATAGACCTTGCAGCTTCCATTTCTGCTGCATCATCATCATCCGAGCTTAGATAGTACCCAAGGTTGTCCTCAAGTTCCCTCTGCTCATTGCTGCGCACATCTCCTCCCAGCCGTGCATCGTCCCAAATGATCTCGACAATGCCGCGACGAAAAGTGTCGTGGTCAGCAATGGATCGGAAGACCTCGATGTTTAACGGGTTTGCAGATAGAAACACACGGTCCAGGCGTAGATGAAACTTGCCCCAGAAATCTTTGCAAACGAGACGAAGGCTCTTGACGTCACTGTTTCGGAGGTACTGTGCCACAAAGAAACATAACTCTAAGGGAAGTGGTGGCGCCGCAGGCATTGTGATGCGAAGATGCATATGAGAAAAAATTATGGAAATATTTTGATCATCTAGAATGGTGTTGCCATGTTGGCGGGGAGAGGGGCTTGACTGACGCCGATTAATGAATGGTGCTAAACTACTACGTGTGGCAAAGTAGTGGGTGGGGGGAGACGGAACACGTGCAAAGGTCACCTAGGTGGTATATATAATTGTAGTAGGCTAGAGAAAATCTTAATTTTGCAGGCTGACGGAATCAATACGATTCACTAAACAGAAGCCGGTTGAGACAGTCACTTTTTTTTTTTTTTTTTTTTTTTTTGACTGTCCCATAACCTTAGCTTTAGCTAGGCCAAAGATACTGCTATAGCCAAGGCCTAGTTACCCCGGCCCCGCAGACAATCGGTATGGGGTCTAGTGCACTTTGGTTCAATACTTACAAATGAGTAACTTTTTATACTAAAATGGCTCCTGCTTCTGCGAAAAGCAACCGCAATCATGCAAAGGAAGTATACCTAGGTGTATGCTCATATTCAGGTAGCCAACTTTCTAGTAATTGCATAACTTTTGGAAGAATAACAAACGTGACTATGTACGTAGGCAAGGTGAGGGGCTGCCAAACCCCACTCCAGCAGGGAACTACAGGCACGTTATAAAAAAAAAGCCAATCGATCAGATTTACACTAAAATCACACCAAAATCGCCCATTTTTCAGAGAGACATAGTACTATCACCAGATTAATTAAAAATAAATTCTGCTCGCAGGTCGCATGCGTACGTGACTTTGAATGATTTTGCTCTCACCTGAGCTAATATGTGGAGGGGGAATCAAAGACGAGATGATTATGGAAGCATTAAAAGGCGTCTGAGTTGATCTGTAGTCTATGAAAGAGAGGCGCTGAAAAGCGAACTATATATCCACGCAGGTAATCTGCGGTGGATATTAACTACGTCAGTACGATATTTGGCCAATCCTACAAGACTCTATGTGTTGTAAGCTTAAATTGTACGGATCCCGATAGCTTCATATTTCCACAAGCTAGCTGAACCGTTCCTGTATTGCAAGGAATATGTGTCTCACGATCCCTCAATGCTCAAACGGCTCAAAGACCAGGTTGTTGTAATACTTTGGCAACAAACATCCGATTCATGTAATGCTGACGGTCAGATCTCCGCGTTTTGCCTCGAACTTGAAGGTCCACCGAGGAAACACTAATTATTACTCATCTAATCCTTGCCTACCAACCTCGTCATTCTCCATGGAAAGCTCCTTGATAAGCAAGGAGAACACAAAGCCCAAAACAGAGGCTCCCATGAACACCAGCCAGACTACCTGAAAAGCCCGTGTGTACACGCCAATGATGGTATCCATGGCCTCTCTAGACACATCCAGGTCGCGGAGATAAGGTATAAAACTCAACGCCCCTGTGGAATCTTGCAAGAACTTTGCGGCGTCTGGAATTTGCCCATTGACCGCAACTGTATCAACGCTCATCTGGAAGGCAGAACTAAATACTGTTGAACCGATGGTCAAGCCAATGAGCGCACCAAAGAAGCGGAAAATCACGAGCATACCAGCCGCAATACCGGTATCGTTGGGATCTTTAGCGCTAGCCTGAGTCGGCAAGGCGGTCACGGTGAGGACAGTGCCGATGCCAACACCCATGAGGACTTGGTAACTGTAACTCTCGGCTGCAATAGTGTTGTGGTCCAGTCGATAGAGCATTCCTGTGAAGACTGTACTCAAAATCCATCCGCTCCAGAGTATTAGCTTGTATCGCCGCAGTTTATTTACCACAACGCCTGATATGGCGCTGAAGCCAATACTGACGGCACAATAAGGAAGTGTCGAAATACCAGCTTGAAAGGGTGTTTGAAGGTGAACCGCCTCATAATACAATGGGAGGTATTGAGAAATGCTGTACATCAGGAGACCATGAATTCCTCCTGAGAGTATAGCTCCATTTCCAGTTCTTGTGGTAAAGATACGATAAGGGAAAACCGGTTCAAGTGGCTTCCGTTCGTACCATGCCAGAATGCAGAGGAAAACCACGCCGATGATCAGTGGGAGCAGAGTCTTCCAAGAAGACCAAGGGTAAAGCGAATTGGCCCAGGAAAGGGGCAAAGCCAGACATGTTCCTCCAGTGCCGAATAATAATATGCCGACCCAATCAATACGCTCCAGTCTCTTGCGAAATTCTAATTGGAGATGTTTAATTCGTAGAAAGAAGAAGGCCAACATGACCGAGATTCCAAGAAAGGGGAGGTTGAACCAACCCAACCAGCGCCAGGAGATATACTGGCTAAAAACGCCGCCGAGGATGGGTCCTATAACAGCTCCTGTCGCATTAAAGACAGCATTTATCCCCATATATAAGGGACGCTCTCTTAATGTCGTAACATCGGAAAGCAGAATGACTTGCAATACATCCATGCCGCCCCCACCGAAGCCCATCACAGCACGACCAAGAATGACGATCTCCATGTTCCCGGCACGGGCGAAGATGATTGAGCCAGCAGTAAAGAAGAGAAGAGAGGTATACAACGGTATCTTCCGGCCGACGACATCGGATATAGTCGAATAGACCGGTTGTGTGATGGCGACGGCGAGGGTGAATGCGATACCAGCCCAAAAGGTCTCTAGAGTTGACCCTCCCAGCTCGTTCCCAATGGTCTGTCGTGATATATCTGGTCAATGACAGAAGCTCTTTCTGGTTAAGTAGAGGACTTACAGGTAGTGCTACTGCTAGAGAGTTGGCGTCCAATGCCACGAGGAAGCCAATAATGCCAAGTAGTAGAATGGACAGGTTAAATGACAAAGACTTCTTCTTTGCTCTTGTGGTGGCAGCAACGTTGTTTGCCTGGTCCTTCGGTCTATTCTCTTTGGTGTCGTTCGGAAAGTCGTTCGCTGTACTGCTGTTGGTTAGCACTCCTGGAGGGCCTTTGATCGGCGTAACAGCATGAGTGGATCGTATCTGATTCATTCTCAATTGCTTAATGCGGGAAGACGAAGGTTATTTTTCCGCTCTTCTTCTTTTTCTTAATAGGAAGTGGATATCGCTGTTTATCGAATATGTTTTTCGTTTTTCCTTCTCTTTGTTTTTCAGGGCAGCCAAGCACGCTTAGGTAGTCCTGGTTACTCGCAAGGTACTTTGAGAATATGACGGCCCTCAACTGAGGAGAAGCGCAAGCACGAATTACAGGATCGAAAGTTTCCACCTGCTGGCAGTGGAATTCGCACTTAGTGATCGCAATGAGGCCTCAGCTTGCTAAGAGGTTGAGCTGATATCGTGAGGCATAAGTGATCACCTGACCGTGTCGTAAGGCTGTTGGTAATCACAAATGACATGAGGGGCTAATTCCGGAGACTTTGGTCCGATTGTAAGATGTTGCAGGGAAAGGACCATGACCCTGTTGTGATAAGGCAAGGCTCGCCTAAGCGATCGCTAAATGTGCATTATTGAACGCTGCAGAGGGAAGCAACATCCTGCAGACCAGGCCTATCCCTGAAACTCGCACACCTGGTTAGGTATGCAGGTGGTCGGTACCGATGTAGGACATCTTCGTAATTTGCATCATGTGGTTTTTTACTTATCTTATTCCCGTGCCTACCTTGTCTTGCTTAGCAAGCTGTTTGTCTCCACTATTGAGCATTACACATGGAAGTATTCAATTTGAATGCCTCATTCTCGAGCGGCACAAAGAGTGGCATTGTGCTCGGACATGTCAAACCTTGATCTGCACTAAAATGAGTTTGGTATAACATGACTCCTGCTTCCGCGAAAAAAGACATCAGCCGCAACCATGCAAAGGAAGTAGACCAAGGTTTATGGTCATATGAAAACAGCCGACTTTATGACAGTTGGATACCTTTTGGAAGAATAACGACGTGATTGAGATGATGGGTTGCCAAAAGAGATGGGCTGCAAGCCGCCATGCGCGGGCCGCCGGTGAAAATGCCGCTGCGGTAGGCTTGCAATGCAATGTGACGGTTGGCGATACATGCATTCCATTCACCCGCAGGTATTGAATTCTGATCCTCCATCCAGGAGGCACAGTGCTACAGGGTCCAAAAAGCCCATAAATCCGTGAGGCTTGACTTCCATAGTTCATCATTTGTAGAGGGGTGCGGCTGGCTGGCAAAGATCCCGATTGTGGCATGGATCTCCATACAAGCATGCCATTTCGTGGGTACTTTTGGTAGAACAAGCACCAACAACAAGGTGGGCGCGATTCTCCTTGACGATGTTGCTTTGATACAGAGCCAGAGATGCGGGTCGGACCGTAACTGTTCACCAAAAGCTATGGGCCCTCATGGCGCCCCCTTTAGTAATACAAACCACAGCCTCTGTGGCGAAGCGATTGCATTTGATCATCTTGCAACAGCGTCTTTTTAACAAAAAAAGTACAAAGCCAAATAGTTATTTATCAAATACTCATATCGATGAATTATTGTACTTGCATTCTATATATACATACCCAACAGGAAAAGGAAAGAAGTAGAAAAATGCATACTATACTTACTCTGGAAAAAAAAAAAAAGCACTAAATTGACACCCCAGTTCTATCATCGCTTGCTGCTCTTAACTTCGATGTGGATATCTCTAGTTTGCAACCTTTCTTTGTTCTTGACGTACGGCTGACCTTTTTCTTCGGAACCCTTAATTCAATCTTGTTCAATTTTCCTTGTATCGTCTTTGCAGGCCGCGGTTTCTGCTGCTTCTGTTCGAGCAGTGTGGCGGGTTTCCTTTTCAAATCAATGTGCTGTTCAAATGATTCGGACTTGGATGTATTGATCGGCGAAGAGCGTCCTGGACTGTGATCCCCAGTCAAAGTCACTTGATCTGACAAGACAGCAATGGCCGAGTCACCTAGCTTCAGTGTGCTGAGCTTTCGAGGGCCTTTTTTGATACGGCCCTCCTGGACACTCCTCAAAACATCTTGCGTAGTGCCTCGTTTTTTGGATAACCGTCTCTTGGCGAGCTTAACATTCTCTATTATTTTCGGACAATATGGATTGGCTCTCTCCCACCACTGTTCGATTGATTGCATTTGATCAAATGCAACAACGTCTCGTTCGTGATCGTTCATGCTGAACATGGCCAAGGCCCATATGGCCTTTGAAACCATTTTCGGATTTTCATTCCAGCTGAAATACTTGTACTGAGCCCCCATTGCGAGTTTCATTCCATCTTCCGGAGCTGTAATAAGAAAGAATCGGAAGACTGTAACAGTCTCTGAAGTGATGATATATGCATACCTTGTCTTGCCGTAATATGCGTACATGCCCATTTGGCCCATTGGGTTTTTGACCTTGTAGTCATCATAATGTTTCTCACTTGCAAGCCATCTTGGATCAAAGACGCGATGTCTTTTGGCATCACCGACAGTGAATAATAGATCCTCCCTTTCCTGTCTCTTTGGTGAAATCGGCAAAGACATGAAAAGTGGCCAGTCCGGACCCGTCTTGGACGGTTGACTCTTTTCGTCTGGCAACTTGTTTGGCCTTATTCGTGTTTTTTCGAAGTCCAAATCGATCTCTGGGATCCGACTCAATCGAATTTTGTCGCGAATGTTATTTCCATTGAAATTGATTGATTTCTTCAGAGGATTTTGTAAGCACCCTCTGAACAAGCTGTTGACATCTCTCTCGTGCTTAACTCGATAGCATTTATTTAGGCCCCGGAAGAGATCCACCCCATCACCTTTTGTCCAGTTACCCAAATCTTTAGATAGTTCTTCTTTGAACAAACAATCGATGTTCTCTTCGGAAAACTCGTCCCACGGGAGTATGTTTTTATATTCGACCTTGGCGAAATGCTTATTCCATGGTGTTCCTTTGCCTTGCACCTCATCTACGTTTCTTTTGGGCTTTATGCAACTAAAGAGCTTTTCGCAGTTTCTTCGTTGTTTCTCCATGGCATAGTCAGCAATTGAAGAAAGCCCAGAAACAGAGCTGGCAGATCTCGGATGTGCCATGAAGTTAATGTGCCTCAATCTGCGATATTTAAAAACGGAGGCTCTAATCGGTTTTCAGGAAGCTTGTATTTTTAAGACTTAAGCTCTGACTATCTCTTCAAGGGATGTGAGATTCGAACTTATCTTGGATTTGATGGACGATTCTGGTGTCGTAGAATTTAGACTGCCCCGATCTTCATGGGGGACTGTGACTTAAAAGCTGACGCCGCAGTGATTGTACGCAGCATGATCAACGGACAGTCTACAATAAATTCAATGGGCTCTTGTTCCCTTGTTCTTTTCAATTCCTGTCATTTTTGGAGTAAAGTTGAGATTAAGAAATACAGCCATTGTCAAACTCTACCGAAGGATTAAAGGCAATACACCCTGGAGCCTGGTTCGTCATTGAATAATAAAGAAAGATAAAGACTAACAGGAATCTATTGTTAGGACTGTTGACAAAGCTGCTTCCATCTCCTTTTGTCTTCAGCCGACCAATTATGCATTTCAGCTGGACATCGGACGCCGTAAGTATGCCGATTGAAACGATCTTGGGATCGCACCTTCATCAGATAGTTGTAATTGCGAATCATGCGAATCGGAATCCGCCCAGCCGTTTGACCAAGTCGTTCGTTCCACTCATCAACAAGGTGATCAATGGCCCATCCATCCGCAACGCTGAGGTCACTCCATGCCAATCCATTGTTCCTATTGGCATAGAGCATGTCAGGGGTAAAACATGGATGTGGAGATGTCCATGCAGAGCTGAAGTCTAGAAACTTGCCATGTGCCACGTTTTCGTTATGTAGATCTCGGACCAGGATGCCACTTCGGTGTAAAGACTTCATCGCACGTACGAGGCGTGTACCAGTGGCGCAGTCTTTCATACTCAATGAAATGAGCATATCTTGGTAGTCGTCATACGATATACTATCTGTACACATGGCGCGCTCGATGGCTTTAAAGTCGGCTTCAACGAAATCTTTGACGAGCGATCGAAGCGGCATCCTCGCCCATTTCCTCTTCCAACCCCACACCTCTTTCCAGTCGTGATGGTCTTTCTCCTTGAGTTGTTCCTGGAGTTTCTTCCTCAATAAGATGTAACCGTGGCATTTGACGGCGTATTCCTCTATTCCATTCTCCTTCAACCGAGCGTATGCCCGGCACTCACAAGAGAAGGGATCAAAATACCCCAGACTCTCTCGTTCGCTAACCTTGAGACCACGCAGGATAGGCTCCTCGTCATGTTTCCAAAAAGGAAACTGTCTTGGTTATTAGCTTCTTTAATGGATTAAACAACTTGAATCAATGAGAATACTTACAATCTTGAGTGCATACTCCCTCTGGTTTATTCGCACCTTCCATACGTGTGCGTGGATGCCTTTTCCTAGAAACTCAATGAATTCGAGGTCATCTCTGTCCTCATTGAAGTCAAAAGGCAACAACCTGGGACCAGGGACTTTTGGTAGACCGGCCATGATTCAAATTACACCACGGAATAACAACAATACTTTGAAGTCCTGGGTGGGGGGAAGTCAATGATGGAGAAGTGGCGTATTGTTGCGCAGACTGTCACAGACATTTGGAGGACAAAGGATAAAACTAATACCGCCTAGCGGGCTCCCTAATTCCAGTGGTCTTTGTTTGAGGCAGGTCAATTGGGTCTACAAAGGGGTCCAAACAGTGAGTTCTTTGTTCTACTTAGCAGGTAGACTTTCCAATTTTAAGAAATCGCCAACGTGCTAACCAGTGCATTTCAGTCCAAGAGAAAATGAATTCAAGCACTAAAGGACGAATTCATACAAAAGTCCGCAGCTTTATTCCGTCTTATGCAGGAACCACTGCCTCTAATAAGGCGGAAGAGATTCAAACCATCCTTGGAGCAGCTCAACCGCATTTTCTGATGCGACTGGAATAGTTCCCCAACCGTCACCTAGTTCTTGTACAATCTTTTCGTCACTGACCGGGTTCCACTGTGTTGTGCCAGCTCCGTTGGGATTGCCAGTCTTAATGAAGTTGACCCAGTAACTGTTCATCTCAGTGGCAATAGAATAGTCTACAGCCTCCCAGGGCAGGTCTGTAGCATACAGGTTGTTCAATACGTAGTTGATTTCTGACTCGTGGTACGCGCCCCTGTTCTGCCCGGGCGGTGCATGATCCCACAAATAGTTGTATATGGGGCTGGCAATGCTGGAATTAGAAGTGCGCAGGCGGGACCACAGCCAGGTACCGACCTTGGAGCGGTCGATCCACTGCTGATTCTCAGCCGTGGAGGCTGTGGCCGAGTCGTTTGCCGGATATAGCTCGCGGAATCTGTCTGCCCACTCGCCTTCGTACGTCTCGTTTATGAATTCCAGATAGGCAGCAAGGGTGATGTTGAGACCATATGTAGCGCCATTTTCGTCTCTTGCATTTCCCGTTATTACAGGAACATCACTTGCGAGCCCCTTGATCAGCGTGTTGAGGTAGGTGTCAGGAACAGCATAGTAATCCAGATTGGCTGAAAAGCCGCCACCAATGGCCCCTCCTGGTGGTCCACTACCTCCTCCACCACCACCACCACCACCGCCGCCGCCGCCACTACCGGGCCCTCCAGGAGATCCCGTATCACCTGCAGCCAGTGTTTCCCAAGGTATTTCGCGCAGCTCGTCGATTGTTGTGACATTTTGGGCCGTCAGGTACTCGATGCCGGAGCTCAGGGCATCATCTAGCGTAATGTAGCCGTCTGCGAGCTTCTCTGGGTCATGGGGGTCGCGAACTCCGCTTTCGATAATGGCGCCGACAAATTGGCCTTTGGTGAGAGGACTGTTCAAGATATGATATGTGGCAGCTGCTCCGGCAGACTGTCCCTGGACAGTGATATGGTTGGGGTCTCCGCCAAAAGCCTCGATATTCTCATGGACCCATGCCAGGGCCGCAAATTGGTCCAACATGGCCCAATTGCCAGAGCTGTTGCTTCCCGTCTCTTTCTCAAATTCTTCCGAGAGCTGTGGATGAGCCAGCCACCCGAATGCATCTTGTCGGTAATTATAATTGACAAGAACCACACCCTTGTCAGCCATTCCACCTCCATCAAACAAGGCGTCTCGAGAAGTAGATAAAGCTGGGTGACTCCATAAGACCACAGGAAGCTTGGCATCGCTGGAATTTGCCACGCTCCATATGTTAAGATTGAGGCAATCCTCGCTGAATGTATATTCCGGATTCGTCACTTCTCCGGGGCAAGTGTCTCCGAACTCCTTTGCGTCCAAAGTCGTGTTCCAGGGCGAACGCCGCTGGGGCTGTCTGAAGCGATTCTGACCAGCAGTCGAAGCGGCATATGGAATACCTTTCCAAACAGTGATTTCAGCCCAATTCTGTAGATCGACACCCACTGGACTGGCATTAAATGCGGGATAGCCCTGAATTCCACCATATCTTGTCTGAACGATTGTGTCGTAGAGTGCAGCTTGCACAGACTGTGCGGCTACCAGGCCCGCCAAACCTGATAGTAGCAGTTTCATCCCTAAAAACTATGATCGAGATCTTGCAGGCCAATATATTGGAATTGCATGAGCACATATCAATAAAAAAAAACAATTAGAGACCTAAATGATTCTTTATAATATATTACTTCGGACTTGGCCTCGCTGCTAGGCTCTGTCATTGAGTTCCTGAAAGCATTAGCAAGATTGCCACTCTCACATGTGCTTACATGTAATAATGCTCACAACGCCAAGACGGATTCCCCTTAGCTTTACGACTCGAACACAATGCTTGTGGCAGTATAGCAATATAAGATAACTTTCGGCAGCCCGGATCAAGCTCCCAGCACGGAAAGTGCCTTGCACACTACATGGTATAGACGCGTAATTCGCCGCCTCGGTGTCCTCGGCGCTCAACCTATGCATCGGACTTAACGGAGCTCCGAATCACGAATCAAGCAGCCAAGAAATTCATTGCACCAGTCGAAACCAAGTGTACGGGTTTCAGTACTCTTTCAATGATCTTGTTCCTATTACATGCGAGAATACTAGATAAAGCTATAAGGAGGAAAAATGAGAGTTATGTCGTGTTAGGTGTCCCGGAATGATCCAAGCTCCAGGTCCGTACATACGGGCCGTTGCCGGGCGCAAGACGCCGTCAAAAGGTGGGGCCTTGACTCTGGCGGCGGAATAAGTCAGCAGCTCTGTTGTGCCACACTGGACGTATTGCTCTTAACAACAAGGCAGTCAGGACATATTTTCAAGTCACCAAAGTGAGCAGCGATTGGCGAAATTAGTGACGAAGGTCGGTGTAAGAAAGAAATAGAAAAAGAAGCAGGTCAAATGGGATTTGCCGTAGTCACTGTGGTCATCTTGCCATGATTTTATGTCGTTTCTTCAACTCTATGAAGCTTGTCTTCTTCGTAAGACGAGTATCTCTCCGACAAGGGGTATCCTCCATCATGGGGTATCTCTCCACCAACGGGTATATCTTCAAAAGCACAAAAACAATTAACAAAAAGAAATTCTCTCCAAATCCAAACGCCTGTGCCGGTTGTCCCAAAAAGCATTCCTGTTTCCGTGGTCATACAAAATCCCTCTTGGGGGTGATCTCAATCCTCCTCCCAGTCCTCGTTGTCCTGCACGTCCGAGCTAGAGGAGTCGGGCACTTTCTCCAGAGTCTTGCCCCTGCCCGTTTTGTCTCTTTTTAGACTCAGGTTTGGCCCATTTAAGCGAGGTCAGTCTCCTCTTTTATCTTCTCGTCCTCCTCCATCTCCTCGTCCTCCTCCATCTCCTCGTCCTCGTCCGTCTCCTCATCCTCGTCAGAGTCCTCCTCGTCTGAGTCTTCCTTGTTGTTGTCGACTGCGTCATTGACCACCACTATCATTGCCGGCTTGTGGTAACCCCCTGCCAATCGAAATACGTTAGCTTGGATGGAAGGCG
The DNA here is from genome assembly GCF_000516985.1 of Pestalotiopsis fici W106-1. Classification (NCBI taxonomy): domain Eukaryota; kingdom Fungi; phylum Ascomycota; class Sordariomycetes; order Amphisphaeriales; family Sporocadaceae; genus Pestalotiopsis; species Pestalotiopsis fici. Next base: position 924,925 of record NW_006917098.1, read on the forward strand.
AGAAGTGATATCAACCACTCGAAGGTTGAAAAAGAAAGTGCAGCAATGGCAGAATTGCCGTGTAGTTAGAGTGTTGCGTTGATTAAGTTCAACTAGTAAGATGCTAGGTAGGCAGGTACCCGTGGAATCCCTTTCAAGGTATCCCGTGACCCCATAGTACTGTCCTAGGAATCTGAGGGGCAAGGCAAATCTTTCTAGAATATCTTGCCAAAAGAAAATAAGAAAGAAAAAAAGGGAAGAAAGGGCGCAGGAGAGAGAAAACTAAGAGAGAAAAGATAAAAAGAGAAGGAAACTTACATTTGATCATCTCCTCGTCATCGGCATCAACGCTGGGGCCGAGTCCTTTGACCATGTCCCACAGCCAAGCGCAAGAGCTTGAAACCGAGTCGGGGTCGCTTCCGGAGATCTCGTGGCTCCTGGTGAGCAGCTGGGGGTTGCCGGCCTGCCAGAACTCAATCAAGTCGTCCTTCATGGCATAATCGGCGAAGGAGCTGAGAATGGTGCGCCAGTTACGCTTGTCTCTGATGAGGCGGTCGCGGTCCTCATCGCCCGTGTTGGGTTCCAAGGTGTGTGATGCCAGTTCGTTGTGATCCATGTCGTACATGATGACGCGGAAGCCGGGTTGGCCCTTGGGCATCTTGCAAACGGCGATGCCGAGGCCGTGGCGCTTGCAGTTATCGCTCCAGTACCAAGAACGCTTATTCCATGGTTTTCCGTTGGGCTTCCTGGCCTTGTGGAAAGGTTTGATGAAATCCTCCATAGGGTCATTCCAGTAGGTGACGACGCCGAAAACAGTTGTTTTGCCCTCGTTTTTGATCATTTCCATGGCGTGCGTGTAGAACTCCATGAAGGTGGCATGTCTGTCGTTGAGGAACCCACTGGCCACGCGCCAGTCCTTGCGGTCATTGGCGTTCCCGAAACCGATAGGGTGCGTGAAGACTGCGTGGTTCAAGACTTTGGGGTCGGAGCGGGTGATCCGGGCGAATCTCGAGAACTGCTGGATGGACCGCGGGTGGGAATGGCAGTGAGGGAGTGCTGGAATAAACTCGCGAGACATTTTGTGGAATGTATGCTCAAGTCGAGTCTGGTGATGACTACCAAGAATGGGAGATGTGTGCGAGGTTGAACTTGTGCGTAAGTACTTGGAAAGTTATCCCCAAGACTTGGACAGAGAATGTAAACAAGACCAAGGTCAAGTAGCAGAATCTGAGGGAAATGGGGATATGACTGTGATAGTTTTGGTAAAGGCTCTGGGGTAGTTCCAAGTGGCGTTGAGTGGTGATGGTTCAGAAATGGAAGATGTGTGCACAATCGAGTTTATGTGCGAGTAGTTGGGAAGATGTTGAAAATTTGGACAGAAAATGAAAACTCCAAGGTCAAGGAAAAATATGGTGCAAACAGAGATGGGATGGTGCTAAATACGACGACGCCAGCCCGGTGGCGGCTTGATGACCATGGTTGCCCCGACAGTGTGTGGGCGTGAGTTAATTCATAGGAGTGGGATTTCACAATTTTGCAAAATTTGTTTACATACACATTCTACCTGGAGGGACATCAAATATGCTTTACTACTACATATTCATGGGCAATCGGTTTTGGCCAAAGACGATGTAATCTGGGTAAGGAAGTAAATATCTTTTTCCAGCGGTGCTCTAACCAGGACCACTTCAATATGGCTTTTTCAACATAAGTACAAAAGAAACAAGTGGATATTTGCTAATCCTCCTACTCGAGCGCAGGTTGCCTGTATTTCTGCGGTTCGAGATGCCACGCCCTGATGTCGGGGCTACAAACGGAGCAGAGAAACACCGACCCGTCCGGCCACCCAAACACGAAACCAGATTCCCTGCGTTAGTCGTAAACAATGATTGATATTTGTTGAAATTTTTGCCGATCGTTCAAACCCAGATGGCCACATTTCGTAGGCTCTATTTATCGGGCCACGGACTGTGATATTGATGTTTTATTGACAATCGCCGTCCCTGTTGACATGACTGAAGCTTCTCAGGCTTTTTATTGGCGTTTGAACCTGCGAATATATTTACTCATGTATCGTATCGCGAGACGAGATTTGTTCCGGTACATAGAGATTCTCAACGTAAATTATTTGCACCGAGAACTCCCACCACCTGCTCTCTACTGTGACTTGTCATTTCTCATACTTCGTGAGTCTCTTGGTTGATATGAGATAGCATTCCATCGAGTATCTCTGTAAACTGGCCTCGGGATTCTCCTGTCCACACAAAACTTACAGACCTTGCGATTTAGATCAGCCAGTCAGCGCCATTCAAAGCTGAAGTGCCGTGTCAGGAATCTGTTCGGGTATTTTCGAGTCAATGAATTGTATCTTGGGAAACGCGAACTCCAGTGGTCTAACCTAGAACATCTGTTTGTCGTATCATTCTAGCTGATCTGCGCAGACTCCAACCTGACAGATATCTGCCAGGATGACCCGGCCCTCAATACTGCATATTGCTCTTGTGGCCGCGACATGTACAATTCTTTGCCTTACCCCTTCTTTACGATTGTTATTGAGCCAATGGCATCGATCGCGTCAAGACTTTTATAGCTGTCGTGTCGTACATTGAGTCGCCGCGTTTGAAATATTCTCTTGGCTGGCCGTGTCTACCATATCTATATTCAATGGGTATATACTCATAGCCAAGCAAAAGTCGCCGAAGCTCCAAGTTTGGCTACATGGCGATTCAACTATGTGCCTAGCACTTACCAGTTACATTCACTTGATAAACTGGTGGCCATGGGTCTCGAGAACAATTAGCTTGAGCGCTTTCAAATGGTCCTTTTTTTTTCTTGCATGTTTCTGAGTTCCGTCGTGTCCGTTGCCCTTTTGGATCTGGGGCAAAGGAGGTTAATTAGCAGATACATCTGGAAGAGGAGACCTTCAATGCATTTGACCACTTTGATCACTTTGCTCTTTATCCGGATTCGGATGCTGGCAAGTATTGATCTAGTTGTGACCAACTCAGCATACTGCAACATGCTTTCAATTGTGTCCGTGTCGTCCGACGCCTTCCTTTGACCTATACAGCAGGTTCAACAGTTATGAAATGCATGCGCGGAACGTTCTTTTCTATAGGCTACTGACATGGCATTGCGACTATAACACGGCAGCGACGAATGCGAATGCACATACGGGATGACTTGTACAGGTGAAGTCACGTACAGGTATACGCGCAAGGACCCCTCCGCGACAGACTTCTCGCAGCACGTCAAGATCTGCAACCGCGACTTCAATTGTTACGCTGCGATATATTGGACAGCACGAATATCTGTTACATCTATGGCCAGACCATGATGGCAACTCCATGATGGCAACACGAGCAAACGTTGCCACCAGGCGAGACTGCTCTTCCCTCAACTCGCTCTTGTGCAGCTAATTCTGCATCCAACGAAGGGAGAAAATAGTAAAAGATACAAAGCCGTGCTTGACGAAAAGAGGCATGAGTGCAAGGGGCAACACAAGAATAAATAAAAAGACAAGGTTGTGGCTCGTTATTACAGTTCGAGTGATGCATAAGGGCCGGGGCAGCCACAGGTGGCTAGCTTGTGGCCCTCCCAATTGTTGACGGCCACTGGCACTAACTGCCCAGGTGGTCATAAGCCTGCGCACGGGTGCTATTTTGAAGTTCGGTGGGCGATGCGATATGGTTGAATACAGATTATATATAAGACACCTTTGTATCATCAATAAAATTAATAATTCATGATAATGGTTGGAAATGCCTTATATATCTATGGAGCTTCCTGATTTTGGAGAATTTATCTATAATACCTTGATATAAATGTGCAGAAACGGTGGATTTTGGTGGGATTTCGCTGGAACCGTGTGGAGACTTGCAACTGGAAGTCGGTGTACCTAGCTTCAATGGGGCATCCATCTTTACACAACTAACTTTACCCCGTACCGTGCCCTGTGAGTTATGGCAAGCAGAGTCTAGCTTAACTAGCAGCCTGAGGATTTAATAGCGAGATGAGGAGGCATGTGATCACTAAAATCACGCAGTGATAAAGTTGTTTGACTTTAGGCTACCCGCATCATAGCCATGAAACCGTTAAATGTCACGATGCACTATGTGGAGCACGATATTTCCCCCCTATTAGTCAGTCACGTGCTGGTCTAAGAGGTCGTTGACCGCCATATAACAAAGACCCGTTGGTTTGCTTCAACTTCTCTTTACCTGTATTACAACTTGTCAAGTTCGCCCATCATGGCACACGCCCAGGAGCCCGGCGCGTTGCTGTGGACCATCACGGTCTTCACCTGCAAGGCCTGGTTTGTTGGAACAATCTACACTTGCCTTGGCATGCAATTTGTAGTTGTTCTGGCCGTGCTTTACTTCTTCATCGGGGTGCTCAACTTCGACCTGATCGTTCGTCGATTCTCTCGCAGGATGATTCGAAGAACTCGTCGGAGGCTACGGCTTATGCAGAGACTGCCTCTGATAGAAGCTATCACTTCAGTAGCTGCGTCTGTTGCGGGGACCTTTCAGCCGGTCCAAGAGTCCATTGCAGAAGGGACACGAAGCGAGCTGGACGTTTGGCAGCTGCACATAGGCCCATTGGCTGCATCGCTTGCCTCACTAGTGTCTTTGGTCGTATCCAGTGTGGTTGAAATGCTAATCGTTCCCATCAGCATCAAGGCCTGGAGGCTCTTCGGCGTAGCAGTCAGAGAGGCAGTGGAGGATCTGGGACTTGCGGCGCACACGATTGAGTCATCTTGTCAACACATTCCTGGTTATCTCACAGCGCGAGCGCGACTTTCGCGATGCTTCTGGGTCTTCTTCAACTCGACTGCCGCAGATAGACTTGCTGACTGTCTGCTGGTATGGCGATCGCTTCTAGTTCATGGAAACAACTACCTTTCCCGTGGTCTTAGTGCGTGGATATCCAAGACCTTGGACGTTCTCGACCTTGCAGGGTATAAGCCATACAAGAACAACATAAAAGAGGTCCTGGGTTTCTCTCAGCATTTTGCCATTATTCTCGAGCCTTTGATCCGAAACTTCTACAAAGAGAGTAAAGAGATCACGTTGGACGAAATACGCAGAGTCTCCGCAGCCAATGCGCTCGTGTATGGCTCGACCGAATCATTGACAGGAGAACAGTACGAAGCGATTGAAACCAGAGTCCGGCTCATCAAGCTACTTCCAGGGCGAGATAACGTGGCGCTGAGATGCTCTTTCATGACCGTCGACCTCTATGATCCGCTCTGTCCGGAGTTCGAGGCTCTCTCCTATGCATGGGGTTCTTTCGATCTTGAAAAATACATCCGGGTAAATGGAAAGCCGTTCGAGGTTTCGAATTCTTTGCACGAGGCACTGCTACATCTCCGACGGGAAAGGGAACCTCGGATGCTGTGGATTGATGCTCTTTCGATCAACCAGAATGACATCGAGGAAAGAGGCTCACAGGTTCTCTTGATGGGTCACATCTACTCCAAGGCATCCAAGGTTGTTGTCTGGTTGGGCAATAGTGAGCCGTGGGGTCTGCGCCACGCTATTAGGGATACGAAGGTCCACATGTTCCCGGGCAAACAACAACGGGTTCAATCTGAACTGGTTCACGTCGGATTGCTCCATGTGGTACGTTCCCTCCTTCGAAGATCGTGGTGGACGCGAGCCTGGGTCGTACAGGAGCTGGTCCGAGCCCGCGCCGTCGAAATGCAGTGCGGCTGCAGCACTTTGGACTGGGAACATTTTTGCGCTCTGATTGATGCCATTGGTGGCAGCACGCATCGTAAAACACTGCTGGACTCAACCTTGGAGGCACAGCCTGAACACAGCCCGATGAGTTCGTCTCCATTTTCACTCAGAAAATCCCACTTGGCCGAATTCCAGTCGCTACAAGTGGCACGCAAAGCCTGGCGTGCCAACCTCGATTGTAAATTGGTCACATATGCAAAGAGCTCAAGTGACACCACTCAATGGAACAACTCGGCGGACCTCTTAAGTCTCGTCTACTTGTTTCGTGGTCGACGCGCGACAGATCCCCGTGACAAAGTCTTTGCCTTCTTGGGCCTTGTCGATAACAGGGATGCCCTCATCATTCCGGACTACGATCAGACCCCATCGCTTTTGAGCATCGAGTTTGCCCGCAGGCATATCCGACTTCACCGCAAATTATCAGTCATAGCCCTAGCAGAGTTTGCTCGCGAACTCAATCGAGATGACTCACATCTACCTTCCGACAACATTGAAGACTACTTGCCAAGCTGGTGTCCGGCTTTCATGAGTACAGGGTCTATAAGGCACGGCCTTTATCAAGCCCCATTCTGGACAGGATTTTCCTACCCAGAGGATAATTTTGCTGCAGCGGATGGCTTATCAAATGTGATTGCAATCGACAAGAACGAAGCGCTACGAAATCGTTTTAGCCCGGGATGCAAAGAAGATGATGTCTACACTCTACTTGTTCAAGCTGTGAAACATTTGGGCAGCGCAGTCGTCGAGGCTGAGCGACTTTCTGACTCTGATGGAGTCAGTACTACACAGAGAGATTTCAATTGCGACAAATTGTTCGCGAAGTGGCAAGGAATTGCAGATTTTGCAATCGAGAAGCGCTCTCGATTTCCCGAATCAAGTTTCCCGGGAACATCGCTGTCCCGCGACGCGCTTGTACACCTCACTGTGACGGCAGGCAAGTTTTGCGCAATGCCACCGTCAACGGACCCTTCTGAACGGACATTTTATCTTCAAACTCGTGCCGATACTTGCCGAAACAGACAACTTTTCCTTACTAAAAACGGGCTTCTCGGCTTGGGGCCTAAAGGGCTGAGGATAGGCGATGAAGTGAAAATATTGCTTGGCATGCAAGCTCCGGTCATGCTGCGACGAGTTGAGACAACTGATGGCAAGATTAAAAGGCAACTATGGAAATATATCTACCTCGGGCAGGTTTATATACACGAATTGATGGTTTACAAAGGGAACCTTCAAGAAGATATCAAGTCGCGCTCAGTCTCATTGGAGGACTTGCTCTTGGTTTAGGGGGGTCACGGTATATATGCGAAGTTATCGTCATCGAATCCATGAGAGAATTGCTTCCGACGACCTTTAAAATCAGCGGTTTTCAACATTCGTTACCATCAATCTACACCGCGATGGAAGCTTTTGAGCAATAACCCGGGCGGCCACCATGATGAGCTCAAACAACAACAACAACGAGGCACGCAGGCCGACAAGCCAAATGCCAAAGATAACTACCGGATTACATTCAAGGAGAGAATGTGTGTCACGCACTCAGAGACCCAACATCGTAGATGATAATACGAGACGACGACTGCTCAATTACATCCGATCAGGGGTTCGATTCGGGATTGCTATGCGCAGTCAGCTAAAACAACGTGTCATCACGTTCACAAAGTACGTATATGGTTGCAGTACAGGGTGCCTTTCTTGGACTTTCCACCTCGGCCGTCCTCCCGTCGCTGACGAGCCAACAGATGCTTGACATGCAAGGCACGCAAAGTCCGATGCGATGAGAAGCCAGATGCGTTCGCTAAACGCGAGAAGAGAAGCCAGATGCGTTCGCTAAACGCGAGAAGAGAAGCATATCGTCTGGCGGGTATGGCATTCGGCTGCAATGGATATCGGATCCATCCAACTTGACCCTTTCACTGAGCGACAAATTTAGTACAGCAACCTTTGGGGGTATTAATGTGAGCACCCTAATGAGGCATTATCTGATCCACGTGGCCGATGTTCTGCAACCAAACCACCACCAACTCAATCCATTTCATGGTCTATACATTCCGGCTGCTATTCACGGTGCACTAATACTACAAATGGACGCTGAATCCTCAAAGGCCAAGACCTCACTGGTGCTGCATAACGCCGTGCTGCCGTCATTGGCATTTCACCCTTGGAACTGTTACAAGAATTGAACCAAGTTTGACAGAATAGCTTTACAGCATAAATACCAAGCAATACTTGCAATGGCATTAACAACGACGTGCGATGGCATTACACAGCGAAGATATGCGCACAGAACTATCAACTTATATTTTTTTAAATTTGAGATAAAATGAAAGTAGCAAAATAAAATGAATGTAGCAAAAAGCAAAAATCCCTTCCATTGCGACAAGCACGCCATTGAATACCTGAACCAACACCGTTTAAAATACATTTCCTGGCAGCTTGTGAGTAAAGAGGCCAGATTTAGAATCTGCCCCCTAAACTTAAGCCCAGGTAACAACTTGAGAGGGGTTTCGAGGGCTTCTCTTGCCGTTTCGACGGACCATGGCAGGGCCGTGGGATGTGTTCAGGTCAAAGCAGTCGACCGTCTTATCTGCGTTGCAAAGAGGGATAGCCTCGTGGGTCTCCATGTTGCAATAAATGCCTTCCTGCTCCGAGACAAAGTCAGGGCCCCAGGAGGACCACGAGTCGCAGACCTCGGTGGCGTTGTGGTTGAGTCTGCTGACGATGAGGCGGTCGTCGGAACGCTGGGAGCGTCGGAACACGGAAGACGACCGCTTCTTCTTGTCGTTTACTGGCAGCATCTGTTTACCGCCGTCCTCGGGCCACGCCTGCATTTTGTCACCGCATTTCTTCAGCAACTCGCTTTGACTAGGCGTCTTTTGGCCTTCGGTGGCCCCGAGTTCGCTCCAATTGATCCCGATTGCGGCCGCTTTGAGATCTTCGCTGTGGTCCTTGTCTATCCAAGTACACCTGGGAGAGCTAGCGTTGCAAATTAGTTTTGCGGATGGGGGCATACGCAAAATGCTTTCTAGAGAATTCTAAACTTACGCATCAACCACGCCCTGGTCGTTTTTTAGCCTATATCCACTTGGGAACCTGTGACATTGCGGCAATCAGTACTCGTCATCTCATGACCCTTTGGGAAAGTCAGGGCTTACCAGTTGAGTCCGCACCAGTAGCCCCAGTCACCAGTCCACCCCCATTTAGTGCCCTCTTCCATGGTGGTTGTGATAGCAGCAATGCAAATGGCATCATCTCCAGCAACTGAAATAGTAAAGTGAGAAATCAGTCACCGCAATATGATATGACTTTTATCCGACTCTCACTTACAGAATTCAGTCCATATGGACTGGGAGTTCCCCTCTTGGTCAACCTTGATGTCGCCGAACTGGTCATCTTCTCCATCGCCGACGGTGAGACCGCCTCCTGAGCCAATCAACTCATGCTGAACATTGTAGGTCTTGATGGTCTCAATTTCCCCCTTAGCATTTGTGAGCGTTTGGCCATTGGCATCAAATCCTTCGAGGCCGACGGTGACGCGGTAGTTTGACGCAGGTGTCTCATCCGCGGGGAAATGGTCTTCGGCAAATTGCCAGACGCCTAGAAGGCCAGTGATGACTCCAAATGCCTCAGCCATACTGAAGTTGGTAAGTTGATTAGAAGTTCGAGAGGGAGATTTGTGGGATACAGAAGGCAAAGAGAAAGTGCGGTTGAGTGTGCAGTTCAATATGTGGTTGAATGTGTGGTTGAATATGCGGTCCTCTTTCCCTTCTAGACGCGTGATTTATGGACGTCTTATAGTCTCAAACAACAAGAAGAAACGTACCTCGATGACTTCATGGGATTTATTTCGTAGGAAGAAGGCGCAATGTCTCGGCGGCATAGTAGGAATATTGGCCGTGACAGAGTCATGGCATAATGACAACATTTTTGCCTCCTGATGGTATTCGGCAATATTTCAATCAAGACACAGTCCTGAAGATCATGTCATACAAAATTGAATACATATGTTACGATCGCCACTATGACAGCCTCTTGTGTGTTGAACCGCGGCGTATACAATAATTCCAGCCATCATCCTCTCCTGGATCGAAATCCATGGAGTAGGAGATTATAGCAGTGCTATTTTCGTCCTACTACACGCATTCAAATTCAGAGAAAGTTTAATCATAAAATCGTATGACTGGCCTACGGTAGCTGCCCAGACTTGATCCTGCACGGAATGGCATGGGGGACCAACACAGTTGCCGTTATGTTGGCCAAGAAGCAATGTAGGCCCCTTGCCAGTGACGTCAAAAGTAACGTTAATCTTACACTGTTCGGTTATCAGATTTGAAGTCATTCAGGACGGCCTCAAATGCATTTTCTCTTCGAAGGGACCAACAGTAATGAACGAAAGTGAATGATGGTGAGGAAGGAATGCACACCCAGGTGGCTTTTTCTCTTATGATATATTGAATGAATGCCTGGATTGAGAAGCACGAGGATTTCAGGTGATCTGGGATTGACCTCATAGATCGTCATGGCCAAGTTGAGATGTTGTATTTTTGGAAAGTCTGGATTGATGATGGGACTGTTGCGACATGCAAAGGCACGGTTGTAGAGAGAAAACTATATAAAAGATATGAGAATCTCAAATTGCACCACAGCAACAAACACGATATCGCACTTACGATTGGATAGATACTATTCACACATTTATCAAATTTTATTGTCACTTCCTCGCCTTTTAGCTCAATACTACCATCACCATGCTGTTCAAGACCTTCCTTGTGTCCGCCACACTGGCCGCCCTTGTCGCAAGCGCAAGCGCTGCCAAGCAGATTGAAGACCGCGGCCTCGAGCGTCGCGAGACCGACGGGGTATGTTTTCTGCCTCCTTTTCTGCCAGAGAGAAACTTCACAAAGGCTGACTAACGCTTTTCATGTTCAAAGTGGTGCGCCGAGCGCACCAACACCTGCTGGGACTCCAGTGGTGAGCTGGGCGACTGCGAGAACGGCAGTGTGAGCAATACCACAAATAACCTTCTTTGCCACCTGGTTGACTAAATCTCCCCCGTTGTAATAGTGCACCAAGGACAACAACAAATGCGTGCAACACAGAACATGCGGAGGCATGGGCTTCTGCGATGCTTGGGTCGACTGCGAGTAATACAAGTACGGACAACTTGAAGTGGAGTGCAGGTGAAGAAGTCTCAGGATGTTTGTTTTTCTTTCCCTCTTACTGTGTGCGTTCTTTTGTTATCAAATAGTCTGTTTGACTTGTCGAATATCATTTTTCATCTATATCTCACGTTGTCACATGCCTGTGTCATCATGCGGTTTATGTGAGGCTTTTGAAGAATTTACCTCAAGAATACTCGGGTATTTTCTACACTGTAGTGACTGTGATATAAATAACTAAATAAAAAGCTTTCCTTTGTCTCATAATCCTTCCAACAGCTCTAGAGACAACTCTCAAGCTGGAAGGCGCTAATCTACCGCTGGATAAGGGGTAAAAACAACAACATTGGCAGCTGTAGCTAGACCTCCTCTCTGTAACATCAATATCACCACACCTCTTCGTTCTTGGGATCGTTTTCGAACTGGGCCGTGCCCAGTGTGTATCTCTCTCTACCTAAATTGGCTTCGAATTTGAACCACGCTTCGCGACGCTTTTCTTCACGCTGAACCAAGTTCCCAACGCAGTCAAAGCCATCAGGATGGGCACTCCGAGACCAACACCTATACCTACTCCAAGTTTCCATTTCTTCTCCTCGTCTTGGTGCCCTATGCCTTTCTGAGCGTCGAGGAACCTTTTGATCGAGGGGCTTCCGATGATGAATTGATCCGACATGTCGTATGGAGTATAGCCTGGGATATCAGGGTAGTTCTCCTTGCTCGTAAGGTCAGGCTGGCTGATGGTGAGAACGTTCGAGGCGTCTATCATTGCCTTGTATCCGGCAAACTCCGTTTGTTGCATTGACTGGATAATCTTGGACGGGTTGAAGACGACCTGGGACTCTGTGGTATCTACATTTTCGCATGAGACTTTCAGCCATCTCTACTATGGAGGCGCCCGACTTCTGAGCTCACTTACTGGTTTCCCATCTCTCTCCGTCTGCGATCTGCCACACGACCTGTACCGGCGTTTCTCGGTTCTTGGCATCTACTTGCCAGGATACGGTGTAGTTCATGTCCTCCAGCAGAAGGACATAGTGAGAATTCTTCGGGTTAGCGACGGCAGGGTAAGCTCCTTCAGGCAAGAAGCAGCCATCTCCGTTGTACCCATCGCACCATATGAACGATTTGAAACACAAGGGGCTGTCAGAACAGTCTCGCTGGCTAGGGTTCCAAGCAGCGGCTGTTGACAACAAAAGTGTCGATGATAAAGTAAGCAACTGGACCTTCATAGTGATACTAGTTGTTGAACGGCTGGCTGTATTTTGTGCTGTATGTAATATGGTAGCAAAAGTTTCACTGTGGCATTGAGTCCTGAGGACTCAGCATGGGTCGCACTATCAATTTATCACAACTACCAACGTTGTTGTGTAATTGCGTCATTTGCCCTTGGCAGCGATCGATGGCGACTTACTCATGTTGTTGGTGATGATTTGCATTTGTGTCAAGCTGGAGGATATGCAGTTGGTTCAAGCTGACCTATGGAATTTAAGCTTGGCTTTAATGTTAAATCCCTTGGCGTTATGCCAACCACATCCCTTTTTTTTTTCGCTTATGGAGCCAAGTATATTTCAACCTTCACCACGGCCAAGAATACCGTTGGATCCCCGCAGTAGAAAGGATGCTACGCCGCAAAGGATTCATACCAAGACAATCCTTACAGTGATGTCACGCATCCCAATGAAACGGACACAACCTATGAGAGGAACAACAATCTGTCACACCGATTTGATTCAATGACTATGAACAACTTAATACACATTATGTATTGACGTATAATATTAATGTAATGCCTAGTTAAGAGCTTCCTTTCATAAAACGAGCTGGAAGAAAAGTGCTCGAGCACTAATGCGATCCAATTACCCATTTTGGTTCTAGGTTACAAGGTTGCAGTTCGAGGACAATGAGGTTGGCAATGTCGAGTTCTAAGGCTTAGATAATCTACCTGTGTCCTATCCAACAACAGAAATATTTTTTCTTTTTCTTTTTTCCCACAAATTGTTCTATTTCTCATTTGCGATGCTTTGCCGAACATGGAAGTTACATTTTGTCAGTTGATCCTTAACGGTAGAGGTTGCCAAACCTGTGCCTGTTTATGATGCCGGCGGGCTTGAATCGTGGGTAGGTGTGCAACAGCGACTTGAGCTGTGGCAGAATGTTGGGCGCCGGCTCATAGATATCGCCAAGATCATTAAATAAAGCAGCGGCCTTTGAGAAACAATCATTTGGCACGCACAAGTACCAACCCTGCTAATTGTTAAACATCATATCTGGTTATTAGAGCAAGACTGGGTAGCCTACACTTGAAACAGGAGCAGCGCCGTAGTAAAATAAGGCCTTGCTTCCAACTATGCAACACGTGATACCGGCATCTTCCAGCAGCTTGGTTGCCAGTGCCATCTCGTCTATGCCTCGACCATCATGGCTCGCGAGTTGATCGCCCGTGCAGCCTTGTTCCATCGTGGGCTCAGTTGTTGGGTATCCGTAACGCGAAAGATGTCAAAAGGGACGAAATCTTAGGTATCCTGCAGAAATGGCCAAAGACTATAGCAATCAGGCTTATAGATGGGTTGTACGCGTCGGTGCCTTGGATATGTGCAAAGGAACAGCGCAGCAAAGAAATCAATTTGGCATCATTGAGAAGGTATGCGAAAACGAAGTGGGGTGAATGATTTGGTATGTAAGCAAAGCGGCGTACTAGTCCCCGGGCGCATACCTAAGCATAGCGTGTGCCCAGCTGCTGTGCCTTCCAAAGCCCCCCCCCCCCCCCCCCCCCCCCAACCGTCGGGACAGTAACACTGTAGTATTGGTGACTCGGGCTTTCTTGTCCACGTATTAGTGTCGCACCACACCACTGCATCAGCTGAACAAAATGTGAAGCCTCGCACTAAGAACTAGCCTAGTTAGTAGTTGGACATGGATACATTCAACAAGTAAATTTAAAATAAAAATAGAAGTCAAAGCTGGCGATCTTGCACGCAAAACCACAGTTGCCGTTTTCTCTTCTTGACCTGCAACACATATTGGACGGCAAACGCAGGAATCTTATTTTTATATCCCCGTCTGTTACATGATATTCGTCATCGCGCCACCATACCATGCCTGTCATATCATGTTGACTAACGCACTCTTAGCACTACATCATATTGAATCGCATGTCGTGTCATGGCTCGGGGAGTCAGCCTCGATATAATGTTTGCGACAATTATCCTGTAAATGTCCGAGTTGGACAATATCTGTTGGGCGGCTGAGAATATTTGAGCCGCAGGAGGATCGATGAAACCGCCCCCAAGATGATGTCAATGCAGCTCTTGAATACATTGTCGCTGATCTTTATATGCGCCAAGGGAATTTGCCGTTTCCTCACAACCGAATAGCAGAATCTGATATTCCGTAAGATCTTCCACAAGACTTTTCACTGTTCCATGATACTCTAAACAGTGTCTTCAACAGGACATCGACAGCTCGGTCACGTGGCTTTGCAAAACATGGAGTGCATTCTTCCTGAATCCTTTCGCCAGAGGGATCTTTGTAATAAAATTCGTAATGTATCAATTGTTATACAATATTCCAATATCAAAACTGCCATTCTTGATGCTTTTGGCTGTGAATCAAGCAGTAATGGCCACCGGCATTGCTACAAAGAAACACTTAAAACCTCTGAGGAACGTACTTGAGCGTTCATTTCCGTGATGAGATTCGCCTCTTTTTTTTATTTATCGCTGTCAGCTTTGCGCAATCGGCATGAGGCGCCGTAATGCCTCTTAGCGATGACAAATGAGCAGTGGCCTCTGGCAACACAGATGAGCCTGTGAAGCTTGTGAGTTTGAAAGAAGCCCCAGTCATGTCTTCTACCTACCTACGAGTTTAACTGCAGGCAGGAGCTGCACTTCATCGTCGTGGAGACGAATACAACCTTGGTGAGTTAGATGAGCTTGAAGAGGAGGCGGAGACGGCCTCTAGCGACCAGGTGTACAAGGGTATTGACTACCTTGTAAAACTACTCGGAAGTAAGTCTATCGACTACGGTCTAATGGATGGTATTGCAATGCAGCTATACGGCATAGATGGACGTGAAACCCACGATGGCGACATGGCTATTAGTGTCAACTCCGCGAACTTGATTGACGTAGTCAAGGACGACCCAAAGTACACAATTCCAT
Organism: Pestalotiopsis fici W106-1; assembly: GCF_000516985.1. Taxonomy (NCBI): domain Eukaryota; kingdom Fungi; phylum Ascomycota; class Sordariomycetes; order Amphisphaeriales; family Sporocadaceae; genus Pestalotiopsis; species Pestalotiopsis fici. The sequence continues at coordinate 939,964 of NW_006917098.1, forward strand.
CCTGTTACATGTCACGGCGGTACGATGCTGACTCTTCCCATCTAGTATTCGACGCCCGGGCAAATTAATGGGTGCTTCCGGCACTGCCCGCCTATTTGTTAAGATCGATGAGCAGCAAGTTGACATAGATGTTTTTGTCCAAGGTACGTCTGGACGGAAACATTACTTGTCTGAGCCAAACCATATCTAACGCCTGTTTTTCTGTGCTTTAGGAGGCGATGAAACACCCCCTCTCTGGCCACCGAGATTATCAACAACTACAAAGTCGTCAAGGTCGGTGAGATTGCGAAATCCAAGTTCAAGAGATTGAAACACAGGGATTTAGATGACATTATGTGGCTTATTAACAACAAGAATGATAATATCAAGGCAATCGCCGATACAGTCGATGAATACAAGAGGATCGAGTTTGCAAGGCATTTTGAAGGCGCCGACGATGATCAGAAGAAGCTCATCGCAGAGACGCTTAATATCCACGAGGACGATATTGATGACTAGAGTAGCGCCAAGGATCGTCATAAAGGAGTTAGTTATATTGAGGTCGGGCTATGGTAACGATGAGTTGTAGGTGGCTGATACCGGTCGTTTAAGGACGCGTTTTATTTTAGAAAAAATTGAAACAAAAAAACCTAAAACTAGCGTTTCTTTTGCGAGTGCGCTTGTTTGCCAGCACTTCACGCAGCTACAATACACATTCTTTCCAATTGTGTTCTTTCCGTGGCATGGTGCATTCTGTTATGACATCCAATTTCGTTCGCAGTTCAATACTTCATGCTGAACTACATGGGAGTTTTGCTGATTGGAAATGCACGACATTTCACAATATCTCATCAACAATGTCTTCCGTGTCGCAGAATAACCCTCTAGACTCCCATTTAACCAGAAAATGGAGAACTCGTTAAAATAGCCCCGACTTCAGAGGTCATCCTCCTGTCGGCGTATCTGGCAAGCCCGGTCTCGATGGCAAAGGAAGCAAGATATCTGCCAAAGCCCTGTCCTGACTTGGCTCTTTGGAATCATGGAGATTCGAACAGCCAACATGGCCTAGATATAAACGGGGTGTTCGAAAGAAGCCAGGGCGAGGAGAAATTGAATGAATACCCCAGTGAGATGGGGATTCATGCATCCGTCAAGGGTCCCAAATTGCTGGCGGTAAAAGCCCGCGGGGATTAAAATCAGGTTTTCAATCTACTGCCATGTGCCACGAAAGTCCTGCCGTCTTTTGATCGGCTCCCTTGCCTTTCCCTTGATTTCTTCGTAGGCCTTTTTTGACCCGACATTACTTGGCATACCCATAGTGAGAACCTCGTACCTAGTCGGCCTTGGGGTTCCTACAGGGTCCAATTCTCTACCAAAAAGGACTGGTTCGGCGCAATAGTCAAGTCCTATACGACACTCAAACGTTCCTAGGGGAATTTCATTACATGTTTCCAGACATTGAGCGCTTATCAATTCACATCTGTGTTCACTGCACTGAGGTTGAATGAGATTGCACAGGGACATTATTACTATTATCCATCCAATACACGAATCCTTTTTGTAGTTCAAGTGCAAGTACCATGGCAAACATTCATGTCCTGTCGTTGGCACGCAGACGCGTTCATGTACCCAACAGAGATCAATATACTAGAGAAGAACACCCTTGTCTAAGGAAAAAATGTATTGGTTGAAGGAAACATTCAAAAGCCTACGCAGAAAGGAGTCAAAGCCAATGACAAGAAATCCCTTCCAGTGTTGAACACTTGGCTCCACTGGTAATCACCAATAAAAGAGGCCGTTTTCACTTCCCATGGTCTGTAGTACATTCGGTTTCTATTAACGCTGGCGAAGATGGAGGAGACGGAGAAAGATTCCCCATTAAGCACACCTTCATGAAAGGCGGGGTAAATTGGTATAATTCTTCCGTCTTTCCATTAAATACACTTCTATTCGGAATTTATCAGAAAGGGTATATTCGTTGCTTACCCGGTTAGCGTCGATGTAGATGAATATATAGTCAGTATGTCGAAACAGAGTTGAACCATGTTGCTCCAAGGATCTAAAGTGTGAATTCCAAGACAAACAAAATGCGCCTACCGAATCAACTTCTACAAGGCTTTGCAGCTGCAACCTTTGGTACCATCATTGTCCAAGCGCAAGCAAGCTGCTCAGATTCGTTCTCCCCCTTGACAGCCTCAGCCTTCACGGCCAGCTTGAGCCCCGGTTGGAACTTGGGCAACACACTGGACGCATTTCCCACCGAAGGCAGTTGGAATAATGCGCCGGTGGAATCTAGCACCTTTGACGATGTAAAAGCAGCGGGCTTCAAAAGCGTCCGCATACCAGGTATGTGAATCACTAACATAGTGAAGACTCATATTAATTTAGAAGTGACCTGGGCCTACCATTTCACGGGTAGCAGTAATGAGGGAGATTCACCTAATTGGGATCTTGATCCTTCCTGGTTGCAACGCGTGTCAGACGTCATCGACATGGTCACCGATCGCGGTCTTTATGTTATCGTCAACGCCCACCACGACTCGGCTCTTTGGGCTAATGTGGCCATATCTGGAGCCAACTACACAATGATTGAGGAGAAGTTCTACAGACTCTGGTACCAGATCGGCACTAGTCTCGGCTGCAAAGCGTCGACGGTAGCCTTTGAACCCATCAATGAACCTCCAGGATCGACAGCAGAGCACGCCGCCGAGTTGAACAAGCTGAATAATGTATTCTTGCAGGCTATCAATGATGCTGGTGGCTTCAATTCACAGCGTGTCGTCACCCTTGTTGGCCCAGGAGAAGACATGGCCCGCACCAGCCAGTATTTCGAGCGACCCGATCCAATCTACACCAACCCTTACGCACTTCAAGTGCACTATTATTCACCCTGTAAGATTAACATGTCCTTGCGACTTTCTTCGCACCATTCTAACCAAAAGGAAAATGCAGATGCATTCACGTCGGCAGCATGGGGAAAAACCATTTGGGGCTCGGACGCAGACAAGCAAGCATTGGAGTCGGATTTCTCGCTGCTCAGAAACAACTTCACTGACATCCCCGTTGTCATTGGAGAGTGGCTCGTAAGCCCGGTCATGACAGAAACTGCTGGGCGCTGGAGATACTACGACTACCTTTCGCAGATGGCGGTCAAGTACAACTTTGCTACAATCATATGGGACTCTGGTGCTGACCACCTGGACCGCGCCGCCCACGCGTGGCACGATCCAACGTCGCTCAGCGTGCACGCCAATGCCCTGATGAGCATCAGTAATAGTCTGCCAGATGCGACGACCGATTCATCCTTGACAACTCAATTCACGTCGGCATATATTTTCCACAGACTGGGATCTACCGTGCAGGACTACGACCTATTGTTTAAACTAAATGGCAACTCTGTCAGTTCCATAACCGATGGCTCCACTACCCTTTCTGCAGGGACGCAGTACTATCTTGAGGGAGATAATATCACGATTTCCGCTTCATATCTTTCCGACTATTTCGCCTCCTCTGCCACTGGGGTTCTAGGTACCCTCATTATCACGTTTTCTGCCGGGACCGCCATACCAGTGCAAATCCTGCAATGGGATGTACCCGTGGCCACCACAACTAGTGCAAAAGCTATTGCGGGGAATGATACCGCGGTCTCGATCACTTGGAAGGGGCTTGGCAAGCCAGCTACTGTGAGCGCCTACAAGTCGGACGGAAGCTTTCTGGTAGACGACTGGACCATCTACCTCGGCCCACTAGAGCAGGGACGAACAACGTTTGGTGGACAGTGGAACTTTGCATGTCAGTGCTACTCCTTGGTACTCAGTCGTATATCCGGGGGCCCGTGAAGCTGATTACATATAACAGGGAACCAAGCAGGTGTGACAATCACCGGTACAGCCGCCTCGGCGGTGGTTGCGGCCAATCAATCCACGACTTTCGTCGTAGAGGCTTACCCACGAGTTGCTGGAAACAGCGCCAATTTCACCTTGACTGTATAAGATGGTAGTGCATACGTCGGCATCAACGAGATTAGTGAAAAAAAAAAAAAAAAAAAAAAGGAGGACGGAGAGATTGTTTCTACCAATTTGACTAGTATTGATGATGAGCATATTGATCATAATAAAAACCATGAACCCATGAAAGCCGTATATTTGTCGTATATACATAAGTACCCGGTCAATTTGATTATATACAAGCAGTACGTATTAACTTGAACTGATTTGATGCCATTGACCTTATTTCTCCGAGCAGTGAAGCATGAGACTGTCCTTACCACAAAGGAGTGCTGGGTTCGTTCAAATACTTTGCGGTACATTTTGTAGGGCTAAGGCAGCGCTAAAGACTTCCTGTTTCGGATGGGTTCATACTGTGCAGGGAAATATACATTTAATTACCTTGATGATAAATAAAGACTGGAATTGACCAGACGCCCAGCTGTGCCTTACTTAACGGGCGCCAAGATTTAGCAAGTTGAAGTCATGATCACCTGCCGCCGCCGCCCTTGATTACATGCATGCACGCTATAAAGAGGCGGACCGCGAGCGAATGAGCATCTTGGAAAGCCGGTTGCAACCATATGTAATGTAACGCTGTCTTTGCCTGTAGAACCTCGTCATCTCTTAAAAGCAATAGCCAGGGCCACAACTCCAAGTCTATTCATTTGCTTATGTGTCGATAGCAACGATAGGCTAAATTCGAGTCGGTGTATTGAAGGACGAAGGATAACAACAATACAACGCCAGTGTACCTCCATGGGAGCTGAGGGCCGACCGGAAAAATTGACCTTCTCACGGCTCGTCGGCACCGCAAGAGATCTGTGGGGGACGTTGCTTGGCGCTCATGTTGGGGTTCGCTTACCCCAGTCGGGTACTCTTCATAGCCCCTGATTATATGCATAGAGCCGAGCCCTCGGTGTCCTATACTGCACTATTCCCCAGTCGCTTCCCCGCAAAACAACCTTAAGTCTATCTTGACCAACGAGGAGAGTGTAGAAAAAGATGTTCCATCGGGTCAGTGCCCGGCGAAATTCCGCGAAAACACTAATATCGTGAAAGATTCAGAATGAAGTAAAGTTCGTGTGTGGATAGATATGATATACGTAGCCCTCATGGCAAAGTTGAAGCCTTCATCGTCAACTCCAATACTCCAAGATCGTTTGTCATCATGCGTGGCCTCGTTATGAAAGCGCTTTACTTTGCACTTGCAACCAGTCTTGCCATCGCTGACTCAACTCTAGACGGCAGCAAATGCAACCTAACAGTCCCGAGCGATGCTGTCTACCTGACTGCGAGCGCCACTACAGATGAGAGAGTGAATGACCTGCTGGACTATATGTGCTGGTCAGAAAAGATCGCCCAGCTCACTGGTATTGGCGGTCTACTCGGTTCCAATGTTACATACAATACAACCCTGTATGACCAGCTCTCATCGATACATCAAGGTTCAATCTGTAGGTGCGGTCTGAAACGCGATGAAATCTCAATCCGCTAACACTTTAAGCCCCTGGAAGCTATTTGAACTACGCATCTGATGCTGTACCCGTTATCAAAGATGTTATTGAAGAGTTTACCAATAATTCACGGCTTCATATTCCCTATGTCAATATTGCAGACTCGGTCAATGGTGTAACGCTCCTCGGCACTACATTCTTTCCTGCGACGATATCCATGTCCATGTCCTGGAACCTGGATCTTTTCAAGCAAGCTGTTACAGCCATCCGAGATGAGATGGTCGCCTGCGGGATCAATTGGGTTTTGTCACCGGATCTAGACCCCGCAAGAGATCCTAGACACGGCAGAGTTGGCGAAACGTAAGTGGCACCCACGTTGGCGGCAAACTCATAGCATTCTAACTCTCTTCCAGTTACGGTGAAGATGCCTTTCTGAATGGAGAATACGGCATCACCTATGTTGAGACGATGCAAGAGAGCGACGAGAACTCATTTATGAAAATTGCGACTACTGTCAAGCACTTTCTATATCCGACATCAGTTGGTGGCATCAACTCTGGCAGCATCGATACGGGCATCAACAACATATTCAATGTCCTTGCCTACCCTTACATTCGCGTCTTTCGGAAGACCACCCCAGCCTCTCTCATGCCTTCGTACGCCTCAATCGATCGGGTTCCTTCCCACGCGAACAAGGGGCTCCTGCAGGACATTCTCCGAGATACTCTTGGTTTCAAAGGCGTCATCCTTTCCGATGCAGATGGAGTCAGTGGCATTTACAACCAACACAAGATTGGACAGGATGTTTACGACGCCGGCGCTCGTGCTCTCGAGGCTGGGGTGCAATCAGTGCTCGCAATACAATTCCCTACAGGCTTTGAAGAGGTCATCAACACCCCAAGCCTCGCACCACAGGTCAATGAGGCCGTCACCAATCTCCTGAGGCTCAAATTCACGCTTGGACTGTTCGATAAGAGCTTTCCAGATCAGGCTCAATTGAACTCGACATTGAGATCTGATGAGCATCTCGCAATCGCGCAGAACATGAGCAGAGAATCGATTGTCCTGCTAAAGAATGATGGCCTTTTGCCGCTCCCATCAACAACCTCGAATGTTGCCGTCATTGGACCACTAGGGGACAAGATCATTCCAGGAACATACGCAGCCTGGACCAACGCCGACAACCACAACAAGACGTTTGTTGATGCGCTTAAGGGCTGGCTAGGTGAAGATCAAGTCAACTTTGTACCTGGCGTGCAAGTTTTGAGTTCGGAGAATGCCGACATTGCCAGTGCAGTGACGGCCGCAACAGCTGCAGAAATTGTCATTCTGACCCTCGGTGCCGCCACTGTAGGCTGGGACGATCCTCTCCTGAGTCAAAAGACGGACGGGGAGGGCGCCACTCACGGCAGCTTGACCTTTCCGGGGCTGCAAGAAGACTTGTTGGCCCAGGTGCTGGCAGTCGGGAAACCTACCATCCTCGTGATCTCTGGAGGCCAGGCCTTCGAACTATCAGGAACTGCACAGGGTGCGTCGGCGATTGTGCACAGCTTCCTTGCCGGAGAGTACACTGGCCAGGCCGTGGTGGACATCCTCAGAGGTCTCGTCAATCCCAGCGGGAAGCTCACCATCTCTTTCCCCAACGCTTCCCCGGTCAATCCGATATACTATGACCTGCTGCCATCTGATTGGTCCTCTACAGCCATGAATTGGCCGCAGCTTACCTTGCCAGCACTATACCCATTTGGCTTTGGTCTCAGCTATACCAACTTTTCCATATCCTCACCAAGCGCTGACCAAGACGAGTACTCGCAAGATGGTACCATTACCGTATCATTCTCTATCGAGAATACCGGCGCATTTGCTGGCAAACAAGTTGTGCAAGTGTACTTTGGCCAGAGTAGTGGCGCTTCCATAGAATTGCCATCGAAGCGGCTGGTGGGTTTCACCAAGGTGGATCTGCAACCTGGTGAACAGCGCACAGCGAGCATCGCCATCCCGGTCATTGAATTGGGTTATTTCGTAAATGGACAATTCACGCTGGATAAGACGATATATACCCTGTACGTTGCTACTAGCTCAGCATCGAGTGATTTTGTATCGGCGCTGAATGTTACTCTTGTATGACGAAATACTTGGTAGTGTTCTGGAATATAGTCAGAGGAGCATGTACTGGGTTGAAATAAGTCGCAATGTTTTGAGGGAAACTTGACCCTCGAAACGTAGGTCCATAGTTATGTAATATCTTGACTTATTTATGCATCAATTCTTCATTGTCTGTCAGCCGTTGGTTTGGGAGATGCTAGCTAAATATGTACTAGGTGGTGAATGGTAGAAGCTGTTTTCGCCGTACAAGTGATATGATTCGAATGGCCCCTCCCCGAGAACTTCTAGGCTGATTTCTCTTGAATTAGGTACATTTCTCGAATTAAAGCCGACGCAAATAAAAAATTGAATCCATGCTACTAGAGCGATGCATTGGATTGCTTTGAGTGGCCCGACCATTGGTTTTGGTGAGGTGCAGGCTTTATCTGGGCCGCCCAGGGTCCCTACGGGTCTACTCAACGCCCTACTGGGTTTCACCGGTTTACCTAATAGTATTAATAAGTGTGCTATAGCACAGTCACGGCGTACGGAATCCAACATTCGCCATATGACAAGATCCAAAGTCAACACTCGCTGCGAGGTGTGATGCAAGCCATTGTTTGGGTGATATGCTTATCCGGCCGTGGGTCTTGTCGGAGATGGGCGAGACTACTAAAGACTAAGCGAACCATATCCGGATCCGACCGGGGGATCCACGGCCGCTATCGGGCAATATTAACGATGTCCCGTATCGTGTTTTGAAAAGTAATAGCGAAATGGGAACTCAAGAACATCTTTGCCTCTTGGAGCGTTTCCAATCATCTGCTGAAGTGATCAGACAGCAGCTCCTTGAATGGCTGACTCTTTGCTCCCCATTCGTGTCCTGGAGCACGAGGAGATTGTACTCTCCGATGGCACAATCCTCTCGGCGCTGATATGGCTGCCGGTCGATGCAGAGGCCAATCCGGTGCCAGCTATCCTCGAGTATCTGCCATACCGTAAACGCGATGGGACGGCGCATCGCGACGCCCTCATTCATCCTTATTTTGCGGGGCATGGATACGCAGGTGTCCGCGTGGATATGCGGGGCTCCGGCGACTCGGAGGGCTTGTTGCGCGGCGAATACCTCCAACAGGAGCAGGACGATGCGCTGGAGATTCTCAAATGGATCGCCGCCCAGGCGTGGTGCACGGGATCCATTGGCATGATGGGCATTTCCTGGGGCGGCTTCAACGCGCTACAAGTCGCGGCTCTACGGCCGCCCGAGCTCAAGGCCATCATCTCGCTGTGCTCGACGGATGACCGCTACAATAATGATGTCCACTACATGGGCGGCTGCCCCCTGGTCGAAAACTTTCTCTGGGGTGCCGTCATGTTCACCGTCAGTCCCAACCCTCCGGACCCGGCCTTGGTCGGGGACAAGTGGCGGAAGATATGGCTCGAACGTCTCGAGTACGGCGTTCCTTATGTCGCTGAGTGGCATGAGCACCAGCGACGCGACGAATTTTGGAAACATGCCTCTGTTTGTGAAGACTATAGTGCCATCCTATGCCCTACCTATCTGGTGGGCGGGTGGCAGGACCCGTACCACAACTCAATCTTTCGCATGTTGGAACGCCTCCAATGTTGTCCCAAGAAGGCACTCGTAGGACCTTGGGCGCATAGCTGGCCGAATTTTGCCTACCCAAAGCCACGTGTCGGATTTCTCCAAGAGTCACTTCGCTGGTGGGACAAGTGGCTCAAGGGGATTGAAACGGGCGTCATGGACGATCCGATCTTTCGATGTTATCAGCAAAGCAGTATTCAACCACAGCGCCATTATGATTTCCGTCCTGGTCAGTGGGTGGCCGAAAATGCATGGCCTAGCCCCGGAGTTACACCTCGAATCATGGGCCTTGTGCCAAAGCGGCTTGTGGACGGCGCATATCAGAGCGATGCTAAATTGTCCATTTGCTCGCCGCAGACGGTCGGTTTCGGAGCCGGCCGCTGGCTGCCCTACGGCTCCGGCGCGGACCTTGCTGGTGATCAACGGCGAGACGCCCACGGCTCCTTGGTTTTTGATAGAGAGCCTCTGAGCGAGCCCCTGGATATCATGGGGGCCGTACTGGTTCGACTTCGAGTCGCGAGTGACAAGCCTCAAGCGCTCGTGGCTGCAGTGTTATCCGAAGTCCTGCCCGACGGCTCCGCTACGAGGCTTACCTACGGCGTGCTCAACCTGACGCACCGCGACGGCCACACCGACCTCAAAGCGCTTGAGCCGGGCACCTACTACAATATCACGGTCAGGATGAACGAGTGCTGCCAGCGCATTGGTGCGGGAAGCGTGATACGACTCGCGCTCTCTACGTCTTATTTCCCCACGGTTTGGCCGTCGCCCGAGGCGGCCACCTTGACCATTGATTGCGCGGAGAGCAAGTTGGAATTGCCTATCCGAACAGGCAACCCAATGGATGATGAGCTGAAGCCTTTTGAGCCGGCCGTCAATGCTGCGCCACTCGAAACGATCCAATTGCGTGAAGGGAGTAGCAAGAACACCATCACCGAGGACCTTGCGACGGGCGAGATGACAGCAACATACTACACCGACATTGGTCTCTGCGAAATCAAGGAGACGGGCTGGCGATTTGGCGAGTGCACTGAAATTGTAACAAGAATCAAGCCCGACGACCCATTATCGGGGCGGGCACAGATGAAGTTTCGTCAAGACTTTGGTCGTAGTGGTCTCGATCTGGTCCTCAATGGGCTGACAACCATGTCCGCTACGGCGACAGAGTGGCATCTGACCATGGAAATTGAGGCCTTGGAACAAGACGAGCAAATATTCCAGCGGGATTGGAAGTACGTCATTCCGAGAGACCATAATTGATGCATAAAACAGAAAAATCATCAGGTTCTAGAGCAATGGCTTTTCTGTTCTCAGCCACCAAGGAACTTCTAAAACACCCATAGCCTAGGTTGACTTTGATCAAGGTTCAAGTAAAATCAAGGCAGTGTATGGAGCGACAGTGCTGGGCAGAATCGTTGGTCAATTGACCAAAGTGGTTTGCGTGGTGCGGCTGATTCGAAACAAACCTTTGTGCCTTTTTTTTTCTGTTTGACACCTGTCATGGCATATAGTTTGTCGGCTTTTCAGCCCTGGGAGTCGCCTGGGTCTGTCTAAACGGCTAGCTTGAGGCGCAACAAAACCATTTTATATGGCCCTTTGCTTGATAGCACAAGGCAACAAAGCTAGGGAAAAAGAAAATGCAAAAATTATGTTTAAATCGTGTCAAAAGTTCACATGTAGACTGCTGACCAACGGGCTTGTGTTTTTTTTTTTTTTCAATTGGAATTATACCATCTGTTTGGAATCGATATCAAGTGAGGCTTGTGTATTTGGAGAAACTGTCAGCATATCCGCAGATTGAGCAGGACAAGTGCTACTACCATGCACTACTTTGCTGAGCACGTGTAGGAAAAATGATTTAACTCTGACCCGCCGCCGACATCATGGCAAGACTGCACCGTCACACTGTCCGCCCTGACGGAGCCGCAGCTCACTAAAAACTCCGAACGATTCGTTCCCGGGACTAGGCACATGGTGTGCACAAATTTCTGCCTTGGGCTGACTTGTGACTTGGGTTTTGTCAGAATTGCGTCAGAGAGATCTCGGAAACTGCCCCACAGCACGCCGATATTCATGGTTGATTACCGCTTTGGGATGTTGTAGGACGGAAAGGATGGCGAGGATGGTGATACATGAGTCTTGAAAACCATTTTGATTTGCCGCCGCTAAAAACAGTCGGATCCTGATCCCATGCTGTGTGAGAGGTGCCGCTAAAAATAATAAAAATGCCATAGGCAGATTGGAATCAAAGATATACGGTGTCTTTTCTGACTTGATTTTGAACGTCCTTGTACAAACATTGGTCGAGTTTCAAAGCAACCGTGGAGCATTTACACACTTCTTACCACTCTCGAATTCAACTTGAACTGACCAAGCAACCATGTCGTATCATGATCGACGCTCTGGGCGATACTACAGCCCCAGCCCCAGCCCGAGCCCGCCGCCACGGCGCTCGCTGTCCAGGAGAGACACCTTTCTCGACAATCTAGAGCGCGGGCGCGTCAAGGACGCCATTGGGGCCTTTTTGCCGGGCTCGCGATCCAAGAGCCGGCAACGTCGCGCCTCGCATCACTACGACGACCGACGGCGGCGCGGACATTATGACGATTATGATGACGACGAAGATCACTACTACTCAAGCGACGATGACGACTATTACCGGGAGAAACGCCCGTCGCATCGCCATCGGTCCTCGAGACGCCGAGACGATGTCGTGGACTATTACTACGAAGAGGACGTGGACGAGATTCCGCAACAACGCGGGCGCGGTCGCGGGCGATCCGTCTACTCAGAGCCGCCCCGGGGTTACTACCACAGCCGTTCGCGCGACCGGAGCCATTATCGAGGAGGGCGCTCGGCGAGCCGATCGAACTGGAGGCAGGCCACCGAGGCCGCGGTCGGGGCCGGGCTCATTGAGGGATGGAGATCGAGACACGACGGGGCGCGCTTGGGGAGGATCGCGACGGCTGCGGCGGGCGCCGCGGGCACGGCCATGCTGGTGGGTAGAGAAGACGACCGGAAGAACAAGAGACATGTCACCGAGGCCACGCTGGGCGGCTTGCTATTTGACCGGGTGGTCAACGGGCGGAGAAAGAAGTAAATGAATGAATGAATGAATAGAACTGAATCGGCGGCCCCATTGATGATCGGATGCTAATTTTGTGGGGTTTACGATAAGCGTGGCCCCTCCGATGCCCGCTTGGTTTGGGCCCCTCATCCGCTCTATTGCCATGTTATTAGCTAGAATACTGAGCGTGTGTACTGCTGCCCCCTTTTAACCTATTCAAGACCCCATCCATCCTGTCTTCAACATCTTTTCAATTTCGAGTCAACCAGATTTCGAACAATGTATTGCTGCGCCCTTTGCTCACATGGTCCTTGGTGGCTTTCTTCGGTTCTCGGACCGAGGAAATGGGCTTCTTTGACCCACTCACCAGCATCACCGATCTTGGATTCTGACTCAATCGGTCGCCCAGACACATGTTCCCATTAATCACTTGAAAGCTCAAGCGGAATCCATAGGCCCACAGACATAGATCGTGTTAGCAACGAAAATTTTCAACAACAAGGAAACACACGGTCGGTTAGTGTAGTTGGTTATCACATCGGATTCTGATTTCAGGTCTAGTTCTCGAGATCTTTCACGGAAGCATTCCGGTAACCGGGGTTCGAATCCCCGACTGACCTGATTTCCAAATTATTCTTTTGCCCTTGATCTTTTTGTGGTTGATCCTTCGCTCTGAGTATACTCTGTATAGAGCCTATACTTTTCTTCGGGCGCATTAGGGCCAGTAGCAACAATTTTTGCTAGATGCCCTATAGATGTGGGGCTAGTAGTCGCTAGCAACAAGCGGTTGGCACTGTTAAGTTCACCTTGCGAGGAGAAACCAAAGACAGCGCATCATCTGTATATCCGAGGAGATCAGGATTTTGGCTTCTATCTGTTCCAATATTGGAAAATATAGGAAGTGTACAAGAATACTTGACACCATGGTGCATTACATCCGCGACAGGCCACCGGCTGTACTCTGTGCATCGCTTGAATTGAGATCTTTGCTTGAGTTGACCTCAAGGTAAGATTCACTATGGCCGCGGGAGGAGATTTCATCGTGCACACATTTCCCATGATTGCTCGACGTGCTTCCTGTTGCTCAACCAAGCCAAGTGGAAGGGCCTCGATGATCGACCTGGAAAGCCAGATGGCCGCACTGCAACAATCCAGGCACAGCGATATACCAAAATGGTGCTTTGGGTTGTAAGATACATGGAACAACTTGTCAATGGCTTGTGGCTGACCTCATGCATTGTGCGAGCAACGATGGCACAGCAGAAAAGGTTCAAGCTATGTCTTTTAGGAACTGAGCATCATCACCATCCTGAAGCGGCTGGATTAAGCATAATGAGATGAGATTAACATTAACTTGGCAGATGCTTATTTTCTTCGCATCGATATACCGTAATGGGAATTTCATTGCCCTGTCACCGACAGCCGTTTGACCAAAGGATGTCGGATTAATGAACAGCATACTGGATACGGCCAGTACCTACCGCTCGGCGGCGGCTCATGACACCGGCCGGTAGAACCATTCGGCCGGGACCAGACTTGCGGGCCAGAGACTCGTATGGTTACCGCCGGCCGCACATCTAGCATCTTGGAAGGTATTATCTCAACAAGGGTTGCACCCAGGCACACGACGGGGCACGCAACTCAAAAGGACACGTGAAAGTGTAGCAATCATGACACAAAGCCGACGGAGCACCGGGGGTTTAGATCTGGTTACATCATCTTGTAAAAGATACCCTCGTCCACCCCTCCAACGCCGATAGTCTTTCTATTCTTGACACGATTGTATCGATGCGGATGCTGATTTGGTAGAAACAAGAAGGTCCTGCCTAAATAGGAAGTAGGTAGGAGGTCCGTCTACAATAGGCATGGTCGTGTGCTGCCGTCGGGGTTTCAGCCAAATGACGGCACACCCCTTTTGGCTTGCAGCTGGCGACCGCCAAAGAAAGATTTTCGTTATCAAAAAACAGTGGGCAAAAAATGCCCCCAGTTGCCTCGTGGCAGCCTTGCAACTTCAATCAGTGGTGATACCTTGCAGTGCTTAACACGCACTCGCCATGCGATCCAATGAGAACCAGTCTTGCACTGAGCTGGCATGAGATAAGCCCCCGCATAAACGACCAGCATGCATATCGCCAGCCAGGGAGGGGCGGCCAAAGCAACATGGACAAGATCAACGAGCGTTGCGAGACATAATCACGCGCGGGGCTCTCCCCGCTCGCCCTCAGCCACTTTGCAAGTCGGGAAGGGGAGCATGGGCAAATCCAGTATCAAGGGGGAAAAAGAAAAGTAACTGTGACTTGGTTACCAAGTACATTGCCACGGCATTCTTTCTCGTAAAAAGTTCTGATTGACACATTCGCTTGTCGGAGGTCTTGACCTGGTTCGGTATCCGGGGCGTGACGCCCATTAGTGACATCCATTGTCTGGACTCTGATGCGCAGTACAGCCAGGATTACAATCAGTGCATTGTAGCATTTCAGCTGAGTGGCATTCTGCTGCCTCGGCCCGCTACCCAAAGCTGAGCAAGTTCTCCCCTCCGGCTGCCCGTCATGAGGTACGAGGCCTACCGTACGGGCGAGATCCGCGGCGGCGAGGCCGACTATCCCAATTATGCCGGGACCAGTCCGAGGTTCGCCGCTGCGCCGTCGAGGACGGAACAATACGGGCATGGTGGATACACGGGGCCGGGCTACATTGACGACGTATTCGGCGAGGAGCGGGACCACGACATCAAGTACAAGACGCTGAGCTGGCCAGTCGTAGCCGTCATAATGATCACCGAGATTGTCTCAAATGGCATGCTGACCCTTCCCAGCAGCCTGGCTGCCGTGGGCGTCGTGCCTGGCGTTGTAGTCATCTTCTTCCTCGGCGCCTTTGCAACTTACACAGCCTGGGCCCTGATCAAGTTCAAGCTTGAGCATCCCGAAGTGCACAACATGGGTGATGCCGGTATGATCATGTTTGGGCCAGTTGGGAGAGAGATCCTGGGTGGTGGTACTGTCATCTTTGCCGTGTTCGCCACGGGCAGCCAGCTTCTGGCTGGGCAGCTTGCACTGAGCGTTCTGTCCGGAAACAAGCTGTGTGCACTGGCGTTTACCGGCATTTTCACAGCGGCTGTGACCGTGCTCAGCTTCCCCCGAACCTTGGGGAACTTGGGTTGGCTGTCTATCCTCGGGGGCGTATCCATCATCGTGGCCGGCATTGTTGGTATTATTGGAGCTGGCGTCGTACCCGTCGACCCCGGCAATGTTGCCATCACGGTCACGACCGACTTTACCTCGGCGTTTATCAGCATCACGAATCCAGTATTTGCGTATGCAGGACACTTTATGTTCTTCATTCTGATATCCGAGATGAAAAATCCGCGTGATGCAATGAAAGCAGCTTGGACGCTTCAGATCGTGGCTACCTCCTTCTACATTGTATTCGCCGTCGTCACATACTGGTACATTGGGCCGGGTGTGGCTAGCCCAAGCTTCCTCAGTCTGAGTCCGTTGTGGTCCAAGATTAGTTTTGGGCTGGCAATTCCCAACTTTCTGATTGCCGGCAGCCTGTACAGCCACACAGCAGCAAAGCTTGTATTCGTCCGTCTCTTCAGACGCAGTCGGCACATACACTCGCACACGGTCACGGGATGGGGCGTGTGGACCTTTTTGATCGTGTTGGCCAACGTCGCAGCCTTTATCTTGGCAGTAGGGATTCCTATTTTTAATTATCTTGTCGGAATAGCTGCCTCGCTGTTTGCTGCCTGGTACACATACGGGTTGGCCGGCGCGTTTATGCTCCATCTCTATTATTACTCCAAGGGCGGATGGCGAGCTTGGGCAGAGAGACCCACCATGGTGTTCATCAATGTTCTGACGATCCTTTTGGGAGCGTTCATCTGCATCGGAGGCTTGTATGCAACAAGCAAGGCCTTGCAGGCGGCTTCAGACGCTGGCGCTCTCCCCCCTCCTTTCCAATGTTAGGAAGAGGTGGTATACACGTACTAGGCATCAGTGCGGTGAGATCAAATACATCATAAACTGGGAGTCCTTGATATTTAATTGGAGAAGATGAAATCCCTGCTGCCTTGAGATTGGTGTGTTTTTGTCGTCAATCCTTCATGTTTATGCTTAGCTGTGTAGATTGAGCGCATTGGTAGTAGCATACCTATTCAAAGGAAGGTAGAGAGAGTGCCAGACCCCTGCTAAGCTCCCCACAAACAGCTGGAAGGAAAGCTCCGGCCGTTCATGATCAGCCAAGTATAATACAACGTTGGCGTCCTACCCACAATTCGAGACCCAATATTCCTGCATCAGCATCAGAAGCAGCACATATCGACTCTCTTCTGCCGTGCGCACAAGGAAGTGCAACCAACAGTCACTGGCAAAAGTTGTCTAGAGCTGCCTGATGACTTCACTCGAGCTTTTTCGCAGCGCCGTGACGTCCGGAGAGACCATGATGTCATGGCGTAGAGCTTCTTCAAGCTTATAGCTTATTGGCACTGGTCGCTTATATAAGGACGAGAAGCACAATGAGGAGAAGGTTTTGGTCCCAAGGAAACACAATTTGCACTCCGAGAGATATCTTGAAAAGCTCGTTCTGAAAATATTCCGGAACGAAAGTTGTATTGTTGACTACTGTACACGTCAACTCCACGCAAAACAACCACCACAACCCTTTCAACACCAAAAACCTTTCATCACCATGGCTCCCTCCAACAAGAACCCCACCCACGGCCAAAAGGTCGACCTGGGCCGCAAAGCGCCCATGAGCCACGAGGGCGTCGGCGCCGTGGAATCCGGCTCCCTGGCCGCCGAATCCGCCGCCTTCAAGTCGTCCAACGAAATGTCCTCTTCCGAATTTCGCTCTTCGAACCGTCCCCAGGAGGGCATGAGCATGGGCATGAGCGGCAGCAGCGGCACTAGCCACCGCACCTCGGGCGGCATCAGCACCCAGGCCCGGGACAATGCCACGGGCCGCATCACGGCCGACACCCATCACCACACTGAGCAGCAGCAGCAGCAGCAGAAGTCATCTTCGCGCGGGCTAGGATCCCAGCAGCAGCAGTCCCGGCAGACCCAAACGAGCAGCGGCAGCAGCAGTGGTGGTGGCCGCCGCCGTCTGTCGGGCAACGGCCCGCATGGCAAGAATCTGCACGAGGATAACAATCTGACGGGTGAAAATGCCAGCTTCACCCAGTACGGTACCGAAGCTGACCCCGCCTACCTGGCCGAGAGAAAGTTTGAGGCCATGGATAGTATGCCGGCCGGCAGCACGGGAGGTGCGGGGCGCGAGAAGAAGATTGACGATAAGAATATTTACGATGCTCTTGGGTCAGAGAGTAATGCTTAAGCATAGCTATAACCTAGTATATCCAATTAGTCAAATTCAACCAAGTTACATAAGAATTCATTTGACCCCCTGATTCGGTTGCAATGCTAGCTATGGTCAATACTAGCATTCGAAAAGAATTGAATGCGACTTGCCGTCACTCACGTCCACATATTTACAAAGTATCCCCTCACTGATTGAGTTCATTAGTCTAATTTCTAATGCATTCCTGATGTACATGGGCTTCTTAATACAAAGGCAAAGAAAACGACGTATTGTCGAAATGGACGGCCCCTTCCGTCTATGGTAACCGTTTTACTCCAAAGATTGCGCTTGACACATGCTCCAATAAATGCCCTTCTTAGCCAATAGCTGCGCATGTGTTCCCTTTTCCACCACGTTACCTTCTCCAAGAACAAAAATGACGTCGGCATTCTGGATCGTCGCCAACCTGTGGGCGACAACCACCATGGTCCGGGACTTCTTGGTCCGCTCAAAGACGCCCTGCACTAATTGCTCAGTCTCAGAATCGAGAGCAGAGGTTGCCTCATCCAGGAGGAGCAGGCGTGGATTCCTGATCAGTGCCCTTGCAATGGACATGCGCTGTTTCTGCCCACCAGAAAGTAGGATTCCCTTGAATCCGACCTTGGTGTTGTATCCCTCCGGCAAGGACATGATAAAGTCGTGAATTTCAGCGTCACGACACGCTCGATGCAGTTCATGGTCGCAGCAGATTTTATCTGTGTCGACTCCAAAAAGAATGTTTTCGCGAATGGTTCCCTGAAACATGAATGGCTCTTGTGCCACAAGTGACATGGTTCTGCGATAGTCTCCAATGTTGATGTCTTCGATATCAACACCGTCCATCAGGACACTACCAGATTTGATGCTGTAAAACCGTTCGAGGATTGAAATGACGCTTGTCTTGCCGCATCCTACTCTGCTGTTAGTCGAAACCAGTCAGGTGCATGGTAAAATTGTATAACTCACCAGATGGGCCAATGATGGCAGCAAACTGGCCGCTTTCTATCGTCATGTCCAATCCGCAAAGAACTGGCATATCTCGAGTGGGATACTTGAACCAAATATCCTGCAGCTCGATCTTTGGTCCAGTGACATCTTCATCCTTGTGATCAAAATCAATAACGGGATGATCGAGCCTGATACCCTTGTCAGGGTCGATTTCCCTAATTCGCACTTCCTGAATGCGATTCGCTGCCACCCTTGCTTGCGAAATATTGGGCACAAAACTCAACCACTGGCCCACTCCCTGTGAACCTTGCACAACGGCCAAGTACACTACCAGGTACTGGAAAGATATATACTCGCCACTGATCAAGAGACCACCGCCGTACCAAAGAATGAATGCGATACAAAGTAGTGGTACAGATTCGCTGGCGGAATAAAGAAGTGTAGCAACTCTAGCTTTCTTATATGCCATGTGAAGATGGTCGGACAGCATCTTATCATAGTTCCGACTGATTGTGTCTTCAAGAGTGAGGGCTGTGACGGTACGGATGGCGCCCATTGCCTCGGTGGCAAACTGTGCGCTCTCGGCAAACACTCTGGTGTTCAGCTTCTGGAACTTTTTCTCAACACGAGAGCGGAAGAAACCAGCGGCAATAGCCAGGGGCATTGCGCAGGACAGGGCAACGGCCGTCAATTTCCAGCCGAAATAGAATGCTATAGCCATGCAACCGGAGATGCTCAGGATAGCAATGGTGACAAAAGCCATGTTGTTGCCGAGCAGTTGCTGAAGGGCTGTAGAATCTGCTGCCAGACGTTGCGTCAAAGTTCCCTCTTTTGATTCTTCTTTATCATGCCAAGATACTGGTTTCAAGATCATATTCTTGAAATATTCAAGCTGGTAAGAAGTTGTAATGATCTAGTCTGGGTCAGCAACTATCTCTTGCCATATTAGGGTTATACTCACGAATGCGATGCGCGTCGAGGCAAAGACCAACGCAAAGTATCCAAATCCGACGCATACCGCAAGGATCAGGAACATGAGACACCAGAAATTGGTCAGCTGGGTCAAATACCATACCCCCAGATTGAAAGAGGTAAGTAAAGCAGCGAAAAGATATGCCTGAAGAGGCGCGCTCGCTAAATTGGAAATCAGCATCAACAAATTGGTCCTTTAATGCTTTAGGGGGACTCCTTACCTCCAGCCATGATAGCTCCAAAGAACATGATGCAGTACCATATCCAGTGCTTTTTCTGCTCCCCAAGCAACGGACCAAAAGATTTGATCAATCCTCTAGGCTTGGGCGCCTCTTGATACTCATCTTCATTCTTGGTCGTGTAGGTGTCTCTCTTTCCCTCGCCCTTCTCCATGAGGTCCATGGTACGCTTCTCATCATCTGAAACTGCAGTGTCGGCAGTGTCACTATGAGATTCATGTTTCTCTTCGCTCAACGTCAGTTGCTGCGCTTGCGTTAAGAGCCAGTAAGGGCCATCTTTCTTGGCCATAAGCTGTTGATGTGTACCCTCTTGAGCGACTTTGCCCTTGCTCATGACGATGATTTTGTCTGCATTCTTTACCGTTGAGAGCCTGTGAGCAATCATTATCGTCGTGCGACCCTTGGATACCTTGTCCAAGGCGGCTTGTACCACCTTCTCGCCACGCACGTCAATTGAACTTGTCGCTTCGTCCAGAATCAAAATCTTGGGCTGCTTCACAATGGCTCTTGCAATGGCGAGTCGCTGGCGTTGACCACCACTCAACTTGCCGCCAGCCTCTCCAACTGGCGTGTCATAGCCCTGTAATTGATTTAGTATACAAATGTACCAAATTGGAGACCATCCACTTACCTCGGGAAGCCGGGAGATGAACTCGTCGGCAAAAGCTTCCGTACACGCCTGTCTCACCAACTCTCTCTTCTTTTCTTCGTCGGCATCTTCCCATTCAGTCCCAATCAATCCGTGGGAGATGTTCTTGAAGATGGTGTCGTTGAAAAGAAAAGGCTCCTGCTGGACCAGGCCAATTTGCGACCTCCACCACTTCATGTCGATCTCGTGCAGGGGTACGCCGCCACAGCGCACGTTGCCGTTTCGAAAGTATTGCACCTTTCATAATTGTAAGTTCAGCCATTTCTCAGCGAAAGTTTACCAGATTAGGAAACACTTACGAGCTTGTTGCCAGTCGCAGCCCCGTCCATCTCATACCAACGCTCAATCAGATTCACAATTGTACTTTTGCCTGAGCCAGAAGGCCCCACGATCGCCGTCACCTTGCCAGCAGGAATAATCAACTTAAGTTGATCAAGGATCTTGTGCTTTGGGCGCGACGGGTAGGTGAAGTTGACATTCCAAAGCACTATTCTTTCTGCAGCGCTGACCTCCGGGGCTGTCTTCCCTGTCTGCTTGGGCTTTGGCGCATCAATGCCGTTGTAGAGAATTCTTGCCGCATGCGCCGCCCGCGAAGCAGCAGATATAGGTTGCGCGACGTTTCCAATCGCATTGATTGTCATCAAAATGCTCATGAGGACGCTAAACAAAACAAAATTAGCTTGGTACCGAAAATAAGCTACGTACTTCTCAACTCACATGATAAGAATGCTGTTGTTTGGAATTTCTCCGCTGATGATCATCTTGGCAGCGTACCAACACGAAATGGCAAAAGTGCCAATAACGCTGAAGAAGACTGTAGAATGTCAGCGAGATGTCCAATTTGTTCAGGATATAGAGTTACACATACTTGTGGCCTTTTGAATTGCGGCAATCTTTGACATCTTCATGCCAATCGCTCGTGATTTCGATACCCACTCATCGTATTTCTTGATCAATTTTGTCTCTGCGCCACAGGCTGCAATCATTCGCATGGCGCTGAAAGTTTCGCTTGCCACTCCTGAAGCTTTGATATTCATCTGCTCAACCTTCTTCTGATTCTTGACCACAAATGGCGTGGTAACACAATAGCAGAGAATGATCAAAAGGAGACCGCTACTCGTTATCAGGGCAAGCTTCCAGCTGTGATAATAAGCGTTGATCAATGCAGCGATGATGAGAGAGATGCTCTGAATAAGCATTGCAAATTTCTCAGATATGCCAGTCTGCATGGTGTTCGCCGTGCTTGTAATGATCGCCGCTAATGAACCTGGTGGCTGTGTGTCCAACAATGATACACGTTGACACAAGAGGGCTTTCAAATAAGCCAATCGCAATGTCGAGGCAACTCTTATGCTCATGACATTGAACCCAAGCTAGACATCACAAGTTAGAAGATTAGGCTATTAAAGGCCGAGGAAAAACTCACTGTTGCAATGTATCCACATGTAAGCCTCACGGCAAAAATGTATACCATGTACAGCCTAAGATAAGTGAGTATTGCGAATCTTTTAGATGGCCATTGATGTTCTTGCTTACACGCTCTGATGAATGACATGGGTCATATAAGCTGTCACTTCATCCGCCGTTTGCCCGACGTAGTTGCTCGAGGTGAGCTCGCCTATCATGTTTCCAAAAACAATAGTCTGCGCTGGATATGTCAACCCGGCACCAATTGCGCCAATTACGGCTACAGAAATGAAGAAGCGATCTCGCTTGGTGGTATAAGCAAAGATTCTCTGCGCGTCGTTAGTTTATCAAGTACTCAATCATTTGGATAAGTCGGGAACTCACAAGAAAGTCTTTGAATGTTTGTCCCTGTTGGGCTTTCTTCATTTTTTTCCTCTTGGCTGGATCATTCATGGGTCCTGGAGGCAGCTGCCCCGGTTTCTTCCCCTTGAGTTCACCCACAGGTTGCGGATCGTCCTTCTTCTCACTGTCCTTCTCTTTTTCATTCACAACCGCTGCCTCTTCTGGGTCATTAGATGCATCATTCGCCATGATTGCACCGCCTCGGGCGCCGCCTCTCCCGCCTCTCCCTGCTCTACCACCTCTTCCTCTTCCTCGTAGTCCTCTGCCTCTCATACCGCCGCCTCGTGCTGTGACAGCGACAGCAGCACCCTCAGCTGCAACAACGACATCTGCACCCTCAGCTACCGGTTCTCCCTCAGTGTCTGGGGCAGCCGCAGCAGCCAAAGCTCCCCCTCTGCCACCCCGACCACCTCTTCCTCCCCTTCCTCTACCTCTTCCCCTACCCCGGCCCCTTCCGCCTCTGCCAGCGATAAGATTTTTTGGTTCCTCTTGTGGTGCTTCAATTGACTCGTCTTGTGGCTGTGCTTCCTTGTTTTCTTCTTGTGGTGGGGCAGAACCTGGAACATCCTGAGATTTTGGCATCTCTTCCTCGTCTTCCACGAGAGACTCTTTGATGACCGGCGTCGATGGAGCAGGAGGCGATGGCAGTGGTGGTAGCGGCTTGGGGGTCCCGGGGGTTCTGGGAGTCCTGGGGGTGGTGGGCGAGGCGCTCATACCAGAAACGGATTCGACCGGGGACAAGGGACTCTGAAAATCGCGGGCCCTTTTCCTCTGCGAAAACATCCTTGGGAGAGGTTCGACGGGGCGATACGCCCTAGAAAAGCCGACAGACTCTGGTGCAAATTCAACAGACAGCCTAGATACAACTGAGTTGGTCTTTGGCTTGACCGAGTCTCGTGGCGACAGGTAGTCATCGATAATGTCTAGTGTTGTGTCACTAGTCTGGCGACGAAAGTCTCGCGATAGGTGAGCATCCACCAATGTAGGCGGTGGCTTGAGCCATGATGACGATGTTGTCGCCGTCACTGTTGATGTTCCTCCCAGCGACGGCGATGTTGGTGGTGGTGGCCTGTCAGGGGAGAAGGGCCTCGAGAAGGACACCCTCCGCGCCGAGGTTCCAGGGTAAGGGGCGGCAGAGGTCAAAAGCCTTTCCGTCGAGATGTTCCGCTGAGTTCTCGACGGTCGCGGCGTCCTTGCCTCGCGAGCGACGACAGCATCACCACCACTCGGCGGGAGCTCTCTATCAGACTCGGATACGTGAAGAGTCTCTGTACTAGAATCACTAAGAGAGAGAAAGGACTGCTCAGAAGTCTTCCTTGCATGTACCGAGGTAGATGCAATTGGCGAGGTGTTGTAGATGGCCTGCCGTTGTCTTGCTCTCCCCCTGTTAGGCCGATCATCGGGCCCCGTAAACTCCATGTTGCATGGTTGATGCAAGTTATGATGGCATGCCTATGCCAAGCGAGCGAATGAATGAAAGTATTATCTCAACTGGGGGCAAATGAAAGGAAACTTTTCTCACTCTCTCTTCTTTCTTGGCGGTCCAGAACTTCCTTTGGAGCGCAGAACCTGGAAAAGAGTGAAAGCAAACAGTCTAGAGGAGCAGAGAACCTGCTCCAGGGGGCAATTGGTTTACCTTAAGGCACATCTGGGTAGAGAGTCTTCCAAGCTGACCCAGAGAGAGGGCTGCATCATCCATATTGAGCGGCCCACCTGCCCGCTCGCCGATATTAAACGGGGAGGAAGCCTTGGGAATGCCCATGTGCCAAATTGTTCGGTCGCCTGATGCCTGAATGGAAGACGGAAAGGCCGGGGGGGTGGTGGAAAGTGGGAACATGGACATGGGCAAAAGACGTGTCTCTAAGCCTTTCGCTGTTTATGCCTCCGCAGTGGCTCTGTTGTGTTTTTCTTCCCACTCGTCTGTTTTCTGCAGGAACGTTGCTGCTTCGTCTTGATTGCCCATCCCCATGAGTTTACTGGCGTCTTGGCATATACTAGGTGCCCTGGCTTGGGGTTGGCCAGTGTTAGCCGGGCGCGCGTCGATCACCCTTATCGGACTGCCGAATGCAGGGGTGGCGCTGACGGGCTTCCCTATACAATCTTAATGTGACGGCTATAACTCTGGCTTTCCACTTCCGTCACTTAAAACCGAACACATGCTCGTCTTGGCTTGTGTAATCATGCTTTTCAATTGGACCTATGTCCTTGTGAAAGCCTTATTCCGCTTTTTTACCAAGTATATTGTCAATGAAATAGAGAAAAAGAAAATAAAAATATTACTTCGGAACCATCAGCTCCGCTGCCCTCCGATGGCTCCCTCTTCTATGCTGGGCCGCTTTTGATGACGAACAGGCTAATGGCGCATGCATCGCTGATGCGCGCGGCTCTTGAGAACGGCTACCAGTTCGCAACGATGAACTAAACAGGGAAACTTCAGTTGATTGATTTTATGGAGTCCGGCAGATTAAGGTTGTAGATCGAATATATTAAATCTACCGTTTCATTTCTATTTCATCTGGATGATCACCCTCAACCACTTTATACAAATCGCAAAAAGTGCCGAGCGAGATACCGTAATGCTTATTCAACTATCTGTCACTATCTCACTTATCAAAGTAGCATATCTTTCGGTAGATCATGGAATCGAGGTTTTTAGCTGAGATATTATTTGCAATCTATCAACGCCAATAAGACATGTTACCTGATAATGCGATCGAGAAATAGGAACAAAAAGACAACACCTAAATCTGTATACCCTAATCTATTCGTCATTGGCTCCCGTGGCCTCTGTGATCATGTTTCTCACCACATCACCCAGCTCCTTGATAACGGCTGCATCTCTCGGCAGGGTATGTCCCTTGCCGTGGTCAAACATGTAAGCGATATCAGGGTCGCAAGCATTGTACAATGCCAAGGAGCCACCCACGTACGGGTCCAGCGATCCGACTATAGATGACTTATCAGTATACAATACTTTTGACAACCTTTGCAGAAAATGATATGAATAAAATTGACTCACTGATGTGGCACGAGTGAATGTCAATCATGGTGTCGGTCTCATCAGATAGGACCATGGCAAAAGTCTGCGGGTCCAGAGGTGGCCACCCAGCAAAGAAGATGGCGCACTTGATCATGGGCTCGTAGCCCTCGAGCTGCTTCCTCCTCTGCTCGGCCAAGAGCAAGGTTCCCGCCATGGTGGCACCCTCAGAGTATCCAATGATGCCCTCGAAAGGGCCTTCTTCCTCCATGATCTTGAACAGGAACTGGATGGCGCTAATGGTGCTCAACACGCAGCTGGCGACGCCCTCCTTCATGAGCTCGCGCATGGTTTCCTCTGGCGTGTCGCACTCGGGGAAGTCGCGGATGCGCGAGAGGGGATCGGTCTCCTCGCTCGTCTTGTCATCGGGCTCGATGAAGCGGTAGTATGGAGGCTTGCCGAAGAAGTCTTCGAAGCCCTTTGGAGGGACCGCCTCGCATGGCGCATCGATGAAGCGAAACTCGGCAGAGTTGTCAGAAGTCAACTCCTTGACGAGAGGCGCTGTGAGAAAAGTTACATGTCAGCCTCATTTTCAACATGATGAGCAAAACTGGATTCTTGTTTTTGTAAGGTGTCGTACCTAGCTGCACCTTGAATTTCTGGGGACCCGGTTAGTATAAGTAGATCCATATTTTCCAATGACGTGATTTCATCTTACCTCCGCACTGCCATACGCACCGGGTAGACAGAGGAACTTCATGTTGGATGGGTATAGTATAGTATGGCAGTATAGATCGCAGAACACAATTGGAAGAAAGAAACAAGATTGCTTGGAAGGTCAAGTCGGGATGAAAGTGGCCAAGCTGCAGGAGAGTGCCGACTACCGAGCTGAAAGGTAAAAATCAACAAGTGAGGGAACGGCAGATTGGTGAAGCGATATTCAGCTTCATCCTCAGCTCAAATGTTGCGACGGGGAGGTCCTTTCGATATGTACAGTCACATGCACGTGTAAACATGAAGCTGGGGCAAGGGGTACCGGGTCAGATAATGCTGCCTATGTAGGTACTAGGTTATCTATGTATGTTTCTAGTAGGTAAGAGGTAAGTGGCAGATTGAGAAATAAAGTCTAATAAAGAAACGGTGTCTTCAAGTCATAGCAGTGCAATCAATCTATCTCGAAATCTTTTTGTTTTCTTGGTTTCAATGACCGAATTGGCGCAAAGCCGCCCACTCATTGCACCTGCGAGTTTTGCCTGAAATGATTTGAGTATACCAATTTTGGTAGGGGCCTACCTGTAGTCTAGATTTCCCGCGTCCAAACTTGGGCAGGTAAGCGGGCGTAAGCGGACCTAGCAGTTGGAAAACAGAATGTGGAGACGACCCCGTTACACGGATTAGGGAGGGTACTTGACTCCCTTGTGTCAGATTGTCGAAACATGAGGTACGGGCGGCGAGGGAGGGCCAGATGGGAAGTACCGACGGTTTGAGGTATAGGGAGAAGGCAGTGACTAGTAGACAGCCAGTCATATTGTTCAAACAAGTTTTGGTGCGGTGGAAATAAAATACGAATTGCTGGTGATCGACCATGTCAGACAAGTCGAGGTCGAATCAAGGACTTTGTTTCCGGGGTTCGCGCCGAGACTGGTAAGTGTGGTGAGGCTCTGTTTTGCTCGTGAGCTTGTGTGGGTGGGTCTTAGCGAGTCTGGGAGGGGAGCGGGTGGCCGGCCGCCTGCGATTAGGGGATTAGCACCGCGACGCCCCCCGGCCGCACTCAATCGGAAGGTGACAAGACCAGACTTGGGACGGTTAAGCAACCAAAGAAAAGGGCATGGGGATGCGGGCGAAATGAAAGATGAGGAATGAACAAATGGAGGATCGATGGTGAGGGTGCATACCAAGGTAGATTGGAAGAAGAAAGAAGGAATATTGTTTGTACATGATACATGTGATAACATCAATCTGATATTATATTTTAATTCTCTTGCAATTTGGATGCTTTTTGAATGTCACTGTACCTACACCTACTGAGCATCAACTCGACGATCTCTCCCCTGCGAACCACGGGAACGTACGATTAGGTTGCCGAGTTGTCGACGGCAAACGGGACGATCATTTCAAATCACTGCCTATCGGACTGGCCAAGCAATCTCGAGGATGTTTAATTTGTGATTGACACCAATGCGATGTACATGATTGTGATAGCAATTTGGTATCTACCGGTCCTGGATAATGTAAAGATAGGTAACGTAGCCACTAAAACCACCTAAAAATCATAGTGCCCTCGGCGGTCCCCACCCCCACAAACGGGCTTCTGGCCGCCAAGTACCGACAACCGTCACCGAGGAGCGCGGCCGGCTAGATTGCGTGTGTCGGGTACCGCAGGACCCAGCCATGGAGCCTGGAACTACCTGTGACTGTGACGTGCCTTGCAATCATTGAGGTCCAGTCAATCACTCAGCAGCCCGGCCCCCATGCCATGTCCATTAATGCTCTATCTCAATGTATCTCACACTCGCTTTTACTGTGTACTGAGAGGAGGAAGGAACGATTGATTGATTCCCGTAGCTGAGAAAGTAGCGAAATGCACTCGCCAAACCGTGCACCCGTCAATTGATTGATTTGCCCCAGCCCTCAACTTTCTCTGCTCCGTACCTACTACCTCTCCGTCCCCACTCCACCAAAAAAAGGCGAGGCGAGACAAGACGAGACGAAACGAGATGCATGGAAGCTTTTCTTTCACCACCCTTCCAAATCTTCTCTTCCTCTTCGCAACCATCTCCATTCACATGTAAACCCGAACGCCAGATCATGCATGCAAAGTCCGTCCGGGCCTTCGCTTTTTCGAACCCAGGACTTACCTTTATGGAAACCGTCGACTGCACCATCTGTCATACGATTCATTCAATTGCGACCCAATGTGTCCAAAACTCCCTGTCTGTTATCAGCAGCGTTGCGCCGTACCTCTTTGCCAAGCCGCACCACGCCTCCACTACTTTGCACAAGCGACCGCTCTCGTTATCTTGATGTCACAGGTTATCTGGTACGGTGACATGGCCATTGCATCCATACTGCTTATTATGGTTACAGTCTCTTCGTCGCGCGGGTACATACCGAACCACTATGGTTAATACGCCAAGCTCACTCTCGATCAATCTGGCTCGTCTACATGCTTCTTTGCCTTTGAGCTTGATTGGTTGTGGGGAGACAGACTAGCTGTATAACAAAAAGCAACTATAGAGTTGATCCTGATCACAACATATCGCACCCCTGGCTCGTCGGCAACCAATGCAGCCAATCGCAGTTGCGGTGCCTCTCGACCCCTGCACGTTGGATTTATATGCGCAGACAGCGGGCCTACACTGCCTACACGCACCATGGACCAACAAAGCCCACTGCACTCGTCCTGGTCATTTTCAAGGGGGGCAATGATGATGGATGGGATATGCCTCTCGGTTAATGTAATCATCCATGGAGATACCACATGCATCCCGGCACTGCAACTCTAAAACTTGTGGGCATCTCGAACAATTCTATACCTCCGGCTGTCCGCAACCTTTTTGACCTCTTGCCGGAATCGGGCTCCAGCTCCGGCGTTTTGATGTCATGCCTTAAGCGGCTCCCCAAAGAGGCTGCCTTTGGAGCCCATGCTGCAGGTACCTGAGTTTGATGTCCTCGAGAAATAGAGTGAAGCCAATGAATCGCACGTGGCCAATCGCAGCACATGGTGGGTTTTCGTCTCATTCGTCTCTCGCACGCCAAGACTACTACTGCTCCCGATACACTCGACCAAGCATCACAGGGTCGCCGCCTCTATGATCACACACGGTCCAAAGCCACTGCTCCCTTCCCTTTCTGAGCTCGGAGAGATTTACCCATTTTCCCGACCACAAGGACCCCAGGACATTGGTAGTCAATCCTTTGGCGCCTGCCATATACAGAGATAAAGGGGTCCATGTCCAGCCAAGCCGGACAGCTACCGACCCACAAGCTGAATGCCATATAAGTTTCTATATTTCACTTCAATGTCGTGATCAAGAGGCTTTTCTCTTCCAAACCAACATATCACTCGTTCAAAAAACAAACTATAGAGAGACTGCAGCTATGGCGCCAACAGCCACCAACGGCGAGGGTGCCACAAGCACAGTGAACGACCTGACGATTCGAGTCGCCTCTCAAGCCAATGGCCACACCAACGGCGAGGTCAATGGCCATGCCAGCGAGATGACCAATGGTACGACAAATGGACACCTGAGCGAGGCATCGACTCAGGGCCCTCCAACACCCACCACCCCCTCGACGCCGACATCGTCACGACCGACACCTCCACAGATGCCCATTGCCATTGTTGGCATGTCTTGTCGCCTGCCTGGTCATGTTGCCACACCTGGAGAGTTTTGGGAGATGTTGGCGAGAGCTCGGAGTGGTTACTCCACGATCCCTGAGGAAAGGTTCAACGTTGCGCCCTTCCACCACCCAAATCCCGGAAAGGCTGGCTGTGCCAATCCTATTGGTGGCCACTTTTTGGACTTTGATCTCGAGTCTTTCGATGCTCCCTTTTTCAGTCTGACAGAGAAGGAGGCTATATCGATGGATCCTCAGCAACGTTTGTTGCTGGAGGGAACCTTTGAGGCTCTGGAGCACGCTGGTATCCCCAAGCAATCCATCGTGGCCAAGGACGTCGGTGTGTTCATCGGAGGATCCTTTCCAGAGTACGAGTCGCATCTATTCCGTGACTCTGACACAATCCCTATGCATCAGGCGACAGGTATGTTGAGAACCCACAAAATGCTATGATGATTATAGTGCTGATAACTTTCTAGGCTGTGCATATGGAATGCAGTCAAACAGAATTTCTCATTTCTTTGACCTCAAGGGTCCCAGTTTCACTTCAGATACCGCTTGTTCTTCCAGTTTAGTTGCATTGCATTTGGCGTGCCAGAGTCTACGGACCGGGGAGTCCAGCATGGCAATCACGGGAGGTTGTCATCTCAACATGCTTCCTGAGTTTTACATTTCCTTCGCTAAGTCTAGGTCAGCGTCTTTGGGAACTCCTTTTCCCCTTTTGACATGAGCTCACATCTCTTTTACAGACTTTTCTCGGATTCGGGCAGATCTTATTCATTCGACAATAGAGGAACCGGATTCGGTCGTGGCGAAGGCTGCGGCGTTGTAATTCTGAAGCCGCTGGACCAGGCTATGAAGGATGGAGACCATGTAAAAGCTATCATTGCCGGAAGCGGTATCAACCAAGACGGAAGAACCCCTGGTATCACCATGCCCTGCGGTATCGCACAGAGTAAGTCTTTTCCAGGATAGAAACCACCCCAGTACATCCAGGCATGACACTGACTTGTTCCTTGCAGGGGATTTGATGAAGCAAGTGTACGACAATGCTGGCCTGGACCCCAAAGACGTCGGTTTCGTTGAAGCCCACGGAACGGGCACAAGAGTCGGTGACCCCATTGAGGCGACTGCCCTCCACGACATCTTTGGCGACCGGGGTGCTAGAGATCCGCTTTTCCTGGGATCGCTCAAGTCCAACATTGGACACTTGGAGGGTGCATCTGGTATCGTGGCTGTCATCAAGGCCGCTATGATGTTGGAGCGCGGTTTCGTCCTGCCCAACTACGACTTCAAAGTACCTAACCCCAAGATTCCTTGGAAGCAATGGAACTACAAGGTCCCCGTCACACAGAGGCCATGGCCCCGAAACAAGAAACTCATCAGCGTCAACAACTTTGGTTTTGGCGGTACAAATGCCCACGTCGTACTTGAAAAGGTCCCCTTTGCAACTAGAGCTGTTAAGGATGACGCAGACCTCAATGACGATAACCCTGGCCGCAAGCTGTTTGTCTTCTCGGCGAACGACAAGAACACACTTGAAACTGTCCTGAAGAACTTGGTTGTCTACTTGGAGCAGAGACCAGAGATGTTCCAGAAGGACTTGATGGGCAACTTTGCCTACACACTATGCCAGCGCAGATCGCTCCTGCAACACAGAGTGGCAATCTCAGCACAGAGATCTTTTGACCTGATTGAGACCATCTCTTCTGGCAACTACAGCGCCGGAAAGGAGGGTGACGCGCTACGAATTGGTTTCATTTTCACTGGACAAGGTGCCCAATGGTACGGCATGGGTCGCGAGCTGTACGAGCAGTACCCCATCTTCAAGAACGCACTCGACCGTGCAGATGCTGTCCTGAAGTCCATTGGCGCCTCCTGGTCCCTGGTTGAGGAGCTGAGCAAGGACGAAAAGACCAGCCAGGTCGGTGCCGCCCACATCAGCCAGCCTTCGTGCACAGCTGTGCAACTGGCTTTGGTTGATCTGCTGCGCTCCTGGGGTATCTACCCCGAGGCTGTGGCCGGTCACTCTAGCGGTGAAATCGGTGCCGCCTATGCCGCCGGTATTGTGGACTTTGACTCTGGTATGGAGATTGCATACCACCGTGGAAGACTC
The DNA here is from genome assembly GCF_000516985.1 of Pestalotiopsis fici W106-1. Taxonomy (NCBI): domain Eukaryota; kingdom Fungi; phylum Ascomycota; class Sordariomycetes; order Amphisphaeriales; family Sporocadaceae; genus Pestalotiopsis; species Pestalotiopsis fici. The sequence continues at coordinate 971,535 of NW_006917098.1, forward strand.
ATCCCCGTCCTCAAGGAGAGATATCCTGACCTCCGCGGCTCCATGATGGCCGTTGGCGGTAGTAAGGAAGAGTTTGAGCCTCTGATCGCCGGTCTCAAGGACGGAGAGGTCAAGATTGCTTGCTACAACTCACCTACCAGTTTGACCATCTCCGGTGATGAGTCCGGTATTGATGAGCTCAAGAAGATTGTGGATGAGAAGCAGCTGTTCAACCGCAAGCTTTTCGTTGATACTGCTTACCACTCTCACCACATGAACTTGTTGGCAAAGGACTACCAAGCAGCAATTGGGCACCTCCCTGCTCCTGCTCCTACAAACGTTCGCTACTATTCTTCTCTGCTCCAAAGACAGTGCGACGCATCAGAGCTCGAGCCCAGCTACTGGGTTCAGAACTTGACCTGCGCTGTAGGATTCAGCGAGGCTGTCAAGGGCATGCTCGCACCTATTGGCGAGCACCGAACTGGTGTCAACATGCTGATTGAGCTTGGTCCTCACTCTGCCCTTCAGGGACCTATCAAGCAGATTATGCAGGCTGTTGGCGGTGATGCGCCCAAGGTCCCGTATGCTGCCGCCCTTGGCAGGAAGAAGGACGCTGTTGAGACGGCTCTGGCTCTTGCGGGCACTTTGTTCACCAAGGGATACACCCTCGACTTTGATGCCATCAACTTCCCCAAGCAGCAAAAGACGCCACCTCAGTTGTTGACTGACTTGCCACGATACCCATGGAACAAGTCGACCAAGTACTGGCACGACTCCAGATTAACGCAGAAGCACAAGCACCGCAGTGCCCCACGCAACGATATTCTGGGAACTGTTGCACACTACTCCAACGATCTAGAGCCGACGTGGCGAAACATTGTTCGCCTCGAAGATCTCCCTTGGCTTGAGCACCACAAGGTTCAGTCTCTGACTGTTTTCCCCATGTCTGGATTCATTGCCATGGCCATTGAGGCTGCTGCCCAGAGAGCGGCCGCTGCCGAGACAGCCTTTGACAAGTACCAGCTGCGCGATGTCACTGTCGTTGCTCCACTCGTCATCCCTGACGCTGATGTCGAGATGACCACAACTCTACGACCCGACCAGGAGAGCACCCAAGGTACTTGGGACGAGTTCCGCATCTGCTCGTGGAGCAAGACTCAAGGCTGGAAGGAGCACTGCAAGGGATTCATTGCGGTCGAGAACCACGAGTCCAACGGTGTCGATGACTCAAGATGTGCCAAGGAGGCCGAGACACGCGTCAAGTCCACCATTGCCGCTGTTGAAGCTGCTGCCTCTGCTTCAGTCTCAGCAGACAAGCTCTATGATACCCTGAATGAGCTTGGTGTGGGTTACGGTACAACATTCCAAGGTCTGAGCAAGGTCACCGCCAGCAATGACTGCTCCAAGGCTGAGTTGGTCGTTCCTGACATTGCCAAGGAGATGCCCAACCACTACGTGACACAGGCTGTCCTTCAGCCCGCATTCCTCGAGTCACTCATTTCCATGTACTGGCCCATTGCCGACGGCGGTCACAACGCTCTCGACACTATCTACTTGCCTTCCGCAGTTGAGCGCATCACAGTCTCCAAGAAGATCACTGAGGCGACGCAGGAGCCCGGAAAGGTACTCAATGCCTACTCTCAGGGTCAATTCTCTACCGACGCGCCCAAGTCTACCAAGATTGCCATGTTTGTCACATCCAAGGACGAGCCATCGGAGCCTCTTATCGCCATTGAAGATCTCACAATCTCGCCAATTATCGACCATGAGGCTACTTCTGAGGAAGAGCACAAGGAGCTCTGCTTCAAGATGGACTGGGAGCCCGTTTTGGAGTCGGAGCCCGCCGAGCCACCAAAGCCCACTGAGGCTGAGGTGATCATTGTCCACTCTAACACACCCCTCCAGGCCAAGGTTGCTACCGACCTAGCGGGAAGCATTGAGAAGCTCACAGGCAAAATGCCGCAAATGACCACCTTGCTCTCTGCCCCAGACGCTGAGGGCAAATTGGCCATCTTCCTGCCTGAGGTTGAGAAGTCCCTCCTCTCCAACATCAGGTCCAATGAGTTCGAGGCACTCCAGACTATTCTGACCAAGGTTCAGGGTGCACTCTGGGTTGTCCGGGGAGCCTATGACAATGCTACCTCGCCAGACATGAACATGATCACGGGAATGAGCAGAACCATTCGCTCAGAGACTCTGCTGCCATTCGCTACACTTGATCTCGATGGCCGCTCGCCTCTCGAGGCTGACTCTGTTACGGAGGCTGTCCTAAAGGTCTTCCAGGCTGTTTTCAGTAAGGACAGTCCATCCAACGGTGAGATGGAATTCTCTCAGCGTGGTGGAAAGTTCTTCACTCCCCGCATCATCAACGACCCCGAGATGAACGCCATTGTCCACCAGGAGACTGCTTCCGCCGCACTTCAGCCTACTCCTTTCAGTCAGGGTGATAGATCTCTGAAGCTGAAGATTGGCAACATTGGGGCTCTTGAGACGCTGCACTTTGTTGATGATGAGAGCAAGGAGGAGCCTCTGAATGCCGAGGACATTGAGATTGAAGTCAAGGCAATCGGTCTCAACCACCGTGATCTCACTGCTGCTCACGGCAAGCTGGCTACCGATGACTTTGGTGTCGAGGCCAGTGGTATTGTCACCAAGATCGGTAACAAGGTGACCAACCTAAAGGTCGGTGATCGCGTTGCCGCCATGACCCAGGGTGGCTTTGCTACCAGCACCCGCACCAAGGCCACCTTCGCCTTCAAGATGCCCAACGACATGTCTTTTGAGACTGGTGCTTCCCTGCCTCTGGCTTACAGCACGGCTTACTACTCCTTGATCGAGCTTGGTCGCCTCCAAGAGGACGAAAGTGTCCTGATCCACGCTGCTGCTCGTGCCGTGGGTCAAGCTGCAATCTCTCTTGCGCAGATGATTGGCGCTGAGGTCTTTGTTACCGTTGGCAGTGCCGAAAAGAAGGAAGCCTTGATGGAGCAGTACAATATCCCCGAGGACCACATCTTCTACAGCCGCAACAACACCTTTGGCAAATCTCTGCGCCAGGTCACTAATGGCAGCGGTGTTGATGTTGTGCTGAACTGTCTTGCTGGTGATGCTGTTCGTGAGAGCTGGGACTGCCTGAACAAGTTTGGTCGCCTGATCGACGTCGGTACTCGCATCTCCTCGACCAGCATGAAGCTTGAGATGGACCAGTTCGAGCAGAACTGCAGTTTCATGACTGTTGACATGATGGCATTGGCTTCCGAGAGACCCAAGCTGTTGCAGCGAGTCCTCGCCGATGTGTCCAAGCTCATCAAGTACAACAAGGTTGCTGCGCCATCGCCCATCACTACCTTCCCAATTTCACAGGTCGAGACCGCTCTCAAGAGTCTCCAGAACAGCTCCAATGCTCATGGCAAGCTGGTCGTTGTGCCCCATGCAGACGACATCGTCAAGGTAAGATTTCTGCAAATGAACATTACGTGTATGCAATCAGCTGACCAGATTCAGGCAACCCCCGCCAAGAAGCCATTGCAGCTTCTCAAGGCCGACGCCACTTACATCCTTATTGGTGGTACCGGTGGTCTGGGACGTAGCATGTCCCGATGGATGATCAAGCGTGGAGCCCGCAACCTGGTCCTCGTTTCCCGGTCTGGTTCGGCAACTGGCAAGGTCAAGGAGCTGATCGACGAAGCTCTCCAGGAAGGTGCCAATGTCGTGGTCCGCCGCTGCGATGTTGCCAACCCGGCTGATGTCGAGGATCTTGTCAACCAGGGTCTTGAGGGCATGCCACCTGTGCGCGGTCTGATTCACGGTGCCATGGTTCTTCACGATGTGCTCTTTGAGAAGATGACCTTTGACCAGTACACTTCAGTCATCGAGTCCAAGGTGCAGGGTGGCTGGAACTTCCACAACGCTCTGGTCAATGCCCCGCTTGATTTCTTCGTGGCCATTTCCTCTGTTGCAGGTGCCGTCGGTAACCGTGGTCAAGCAGCCTATGCTGCTGCCAACTGTTTCCTCAATGCCCTGGTACAGTACCGTCTCGCCAACGGCCTCCCAGCCTCGTCTCTTGACTTGACTGCCATCTCCGACACTGGTTACTTGGCTGAGGATGCCGAAAAGGCTGCAGAAGTCGCCAAGAACTTGGCTGGTGACTCCATCTGCGAGGCCGAGGTGCTTGCTCTCCTCGGCACCGCCATCAGTGGCAAGTTGGGCGCCATTTGCAACAACCACACCATTACTGGTATGCGTATCACCCCCGAGCAGCAGCCTTTCTGGACTCAGGATGCCAAGTGCAAGCACCTGCGCGAGGCTGCTGAAGCTGCCGCTGCCGCCAACGCTGCAGCTGGCGGCAACAAGAACATCTCATGGAACGCTGCTGCCAAGGCAGCCAAGACTCTCGAGGAGGCTGAGCAGATTGTCTGCGATGGTCTGGTCGAGAAGTGCGCAGCCGTCATGATGATGGAGAAGGAGGACTTGGACGTTACCCGTGCCTTGTCGCACTACCCTCTCGACTCTCTCGTCGCCATTGAGATCCGTAACTTCATCACCCGCGAGTTCGAGGCTACCCTTCAAGTTCTGGAGCTCCTCTCCAGTGGCTCGCTCCAGAGCCTGGCCAAGGGTGTGTGCGTCAAGAGCAAGATGATCAACTTCTGATCTCTGTTCCCACTTTCATGAAAAAAAGATTGGTCGAATTTCCTTTTTGTCATCAACATCTGCACGGAGTCAAACGAGTCCTTCTTTTTTTAGTTATTCATCTCTGCATTATCATTGCATTTGCGCTGGAAGTTTTCGTACTGTATATATCTGTTGGATCTTGGATTTGGCATTCTGTACAAACATCCTGTGTCGAAGCACACGTTTACGAATGGTCGAAGTGGGCGAGTCCTCTCGAGTTGGAAATATTGTGCATCATTGAGTGTATCTAGCTTTGTGGTTATTAGTTATATAGATTTCTGATAAATTTGTTCATGATAGACTACACCTTGTTTCTTTGATCGTGATACATTGTTTCAACACGACATTGTCGACCCTCTTCCCACTAGCCGCGGAGTCTTCAGCCATAACGTCGTCGTGCAGCACGGCATGGGGCCGAAACCCCAATGTCTTATTATTTTTGCCAAATGATATCCAAGTCATCTTAGCTCATTACATATATGAATTTGGGGCTACTTGCCAAAGACTCGTGCACAGTTTTATAGGTTGGGCAATGAGCAATGGCGACCACGGTTGGTGGGGAGAGACATCAAGCTGAGGGCTAGAACCAATATCTCCGGCCCGCATCATGCACAACCCCCTGTATACGGTGTCTGGGTGCGGCATGGCACGACGGCACCTAACGTGAAGCTAACAAATGATTATATAAAATGTAAAGTCTTTGCTAACATTGAAGTGAGGTAGATGAGGTCTATTTCCCATTCCTCGCTATTTGCCAGACGCTTTTGTTCTTCCTTTCTTGTACAATATCCCTTTTTCTTTTTCCTTTTCCATGACATGCAAATTACCTCTATAGTATCCAATTGAAAAACATCCGTCATGAAAATGAGACGGAAATCAACAGTTGAGGATCCTGACCACCTTCATCCATCATTAATTATCGATGATCCTCCAAGCAAGAGCACGTCGGTGGCCTCCTCAGTACTGCTCCTTACCGCAACGTACCCAGCCGTGCGATGACTCAGGCCCAGGCTTAGTCATGGGTTCCTCGGGAATAGTCGAAGCTACAGGGTCGAACATGTCCCAGATGCCCATGCTTCTCGACGTTCTGGTTCCCGCACTTGCAGAAGTAAAACTCCAACATTTGGCGTCGGGTACAGTTGCGGACATGGCGCACATGGTTGTCCTTGCGGGAGTCCATCTTTCCGCATCTGCAGAAGTAGAATGGATCGCATAGATCTTTGTGGACGGACCGGTAATGACGACGCAGGTTATCCTTGGTGGTAACGACTTGGAGACATGCGTCGCATTGGAAACCCTGTTGCTGATCATCAGCCCTCGGTGGCGCATGCTGGAATGGACAGATCGTGGGCGCCAGTATAGAAGATAATGACCGTTGACAACCCTGGCTTGGCGCCAACTTGTCTTGGGCCGACTTTGGAGATGTGTTCAGGACATCGTGGCCGGGGCGGCATGTTTGAACAAACATAATAACAAACTTATCCCGAAATGTGCGAAGGCCTGGAGGGAAAGCAGTACCGAATGCGATCACTGAGCTTCTATTGTCGATAGTATGGCTTCTGCTTCGCAACGACCGTGTTGTGCCATGGAACGGGGCTTGGGGGCGTCCCTGCCCAATGGGAAAGTCAACAGTGGACATGTCGCCGGCCGAAGGGGAGTAACCCAACACTGCGTCACCACTAGGGCCCTGGGCTGCAGTGTGAGGCTGCTTGAGCTGGTCCGAGGGTCTATCAGAGGATGGATGAAGGAGGTGGGAACTGGAGATGAGGATATTAGGATTGGTGCATGACATTAAACGTGGGTGTCCGGTCAACGCTAGAATGGGGGACGAGGGCTGGTGGTTCAATGAGAGCAAAAGAGACATTTTCTTCGTACGTGCTTGGGAGCTGGTCTTCAGAATGGCTTGTAGTATGAAGAGGAAAATTAACTGCAATGGGACCGACCCTACTTTATAGACTTGGTCGACTTCTGTTGGCACCATGATAAGTATCCAGGTTGAGTCTCCTTGATTCGCAAGATCGAGTTATGATGCCTCGGCTGGCACAGCTAGAGGTAGTAGGGATGTAGGTGAGACAGAAACTTGCTTTCATAAAGAGACTTCCTTACCTAACGTTCGTTCTCAATGAGAACTTGCATTGTGACCGACATGGAATTGTGCAGCCGGGGTCGGTGTGAGGTCTCATTACATAGCTCCGCTTCGTCTCCCGGATCTGCATCCAACATGGACGGTTCTGGGCGCAGCCATTTGGTCATGTTCAAAATCTTGGCGACATTGGGCCTTGCTTGCAAGACTCGAAGAATCATAGTCTGCCACGTCAGTAGAGGTTGAGGTTGAGGTTGAGGTTGAGGTTGACATGAAATGAAATGCAGTGAGTGAGGAAGGATATACTCGGAATATTTGGCACGCCTGGTGGTATTCCATATATTTCAATTGCTTCTGTCGTTTGGCATTGGTGGGCAGAACTCGTAACGACCTGAACAGATTTGCAAATGCATAACCGTCAATACTAGACAAACAAAGTCCTAATCTTCATTGTAAGGACTCGGCAAGTGGCCCGATCAACTTCTTCACCATATCCCGACATATCAATCGCTTGGCATACATCGATGTGTCGGGGCATGCAGCCAATCTGAATGTACTCATTGCTACAGGATACTGAATGGTTTCCACCTGCTCGTCCCTGTCCATGATCCCTGCCTTTCCGAGGGAAGTCGCATGGTACATGTGTATGCAATCCACAGTCTTTCCACTGCACCATTGGGAGGTCCGGGGTTACAGGTCTCCCAATCGGGAACCCTTGAATCTTATTGTACTCACTACCACGTAAATAGCATCCTGTGAGATGAGCCCACCATTGCCAAAAAAAAAAAAAAAAAAAAAACCGTGTCGATGCGCTCGGAACCTTACAAAGGGTAACCTGCGGCCGATAGCTCTCCGAAACTGCACGGTGACGTCGTGCCGGATTGAGAGATTGTCTGCTTTCCACGCGCGCAGCAGAGAAACTGAATTCTTCGACTGCCTGACTACCATACAGATTGCACCAGAAAGTTTTCTCTTCTCTAAAAGCTACTCACCTCACCTCTTTTCTTCAAACATGATTCGCGAATCCCGTGGCGAACGCCCTGCTAAGCAGCATCGTCGACATGTTGTGCTACATCTGGCTCGCCTACATAGTATGCGAGGCCTTTCCGGGCTG
>NW_006917098.1:979478-1097784 GCF_000516985.1 Pestalotiopsis fici W106-1
ATATGGATCCAAAGCAGGGGGGGACTGCGTGGGAAACATACAATAGGTTAGCTTCTTCTTTCACTTATTAAAATACAGACCTACTGCAGTGTACCGTACCTACTTTACCTACTACTTTACCCAATCCCAGCCTGCCTACCCTACATCCCACGTACTTCACAAGTCTCGGCGTGGCGTTCGCGGCCAATCGGAATGCTTTTGAAGTCAGTTTTTACTTTACATCCATGCAATCAATACTTCGCTCGAGTCCGAAAGACGACCTTTGCAAAAACAACCCACGCTTCTTGATGCAGGCTGTGGTTCTTGGTTTTTTTTTCTTGGAATTCACAACTGGGTCTTGGCATAGGTATGTAGGTGGATGGACCCTCTGGCAACCCTTCGGGCTGTCTTCTGGGCTGTACTGGACCTTCTGGCTGTGTGAGCTGGGAACTTTACTGAATGTAGAATTGGCTACAGAACTGGCTGTTATACACCCCTCCTACCTTGAGTACCGGTTGATTAGCCGCATTGTCCGCCCACGGCGGGGAATTCATGTCAGCTTGTATGATACATTCGTGTAAATCATATGTGCAGTGGCGCGCGATGTATTGGATTTCGCCAACGTACATAGGTGAGTTAAGCTTAGTACATGATGTTCTGCACCGAGTGCTAGGCCGTGGTAAATAATCAAGGGTGTGTCGGCATTCAACCGATGAAGTCATTTGTTTTCGCTCAATTGAATCTCGACGTTTACGGTATAGGTACGCAGTATTAGGTCCCTTGTTCTCACAGCGCTAGCGCGGAGACAAAGGAAGGAAGGGAGGGGAGGGTATTTGCCATGCAAAATACGAATTGCAACATATCGATTACTAGTATGTATACTCTGGAGACCAAGAACTATAGTTACGGCAGCTCATGTCTTTTTCTTTTCTTTTTTTTTTAATAAAAAAAGAAAAGGTAGGTCGCGAAGTTGAATTCGTTTTAGCTTCTTCAAAAACTCCGGATATTTCACCTGGGTGGAAACAAGGAAGTGCATTTCGACCTAGAGAATGATGGCATCGAGGCGGAAGACCAGGCTCAACTATTATCCCCATACCCACCTCAATGTAAGCACTATTGAGTGGAGATGATAATTGGTGTCTTCTCCCGTGTGAGGAAGGTTCTGAGCCGATGACTGCCACAGCACACTGGTGTGGGTTGCCATCCAGTTTCGGTACACGTTCATTGCTCGCTTGACAAGGCACGATGGCCCTTTATCTTGCGACTACAAGTAGAGGTCTATCGCCGACTATCATGAGTGCTGGATATGCCCCCCTCGAGGCTACTATTACACACTCTAAACTGTTGAATGCTTACTATGCTCATGCTTGACGACTACTTATTGGGGATAAGACAGACCCATCTGCCATGGATTCACGTCAGATTGTAGCCTTTTGGCCAGGGGTAAGAAATATTCAGCCTTGTTCGATGCGGGATTCTGCCTTACAGAGTACAGAGTACATATATATATCCACCCAATGCTGTCGTCTACTCGCCCACCGCCAAGGCAAATCAGACGCACACCCCAGTCTTGACGGTCTGTTGCTGATACTATGTACTGAATTTGATAAGGCTGATGTATGATGGCATGGCCTGCTGCATACACCACCAAAAGATTATCTTGTTTGCATCTCGGATAAACATACCTACCATAGGGGGAAAATCAGTAGCTACACAATGATTGTTTGCCACACAATGATTGTGTGATGAAGCAATTGTTGTAATACTACACAACCATTGTGTATAAAACAATCATTGTTTAGAACCACTATTCCCCGCTACGGTACCTAGTAACGAGATCAAAAAGCCAGTGGCATAAATGGGACCAAGTAGAAGCAAAACATAATTCCTAGCGAAGCTTATGGCAGTCAAGATTCATAACGCGTATCGAAGTTTAATTGTTGATCTTGTGTATGAGAAATCAACATCATAATCGATTATTTTCATGATTGAGCCCTACATTTCCTTCCCTCTAACAATTAGCGGCAAATCACCGTCCTTGGATCAAGATGACCTAGGGTCCCAATTCGGGTCAACCTCAGCAAGCAACTCCTCGCTCAGGATATCAGCAAGACTGACAATCTTAAAGCTAGCCTGCTCACTCGTCCCACCTTCGGCCAACTCATTCGCATCGTCGTGCGTGACAAAAATACCATAGGGAAAACCATCACCCAGGCTCGCGCCCACGGCCGTGATACCATCCGTATTGGACACGGCGTCGATGCCCTTGTCCTCGTTGGCCGCGACGGTAAACGTCAGGACATAATCATGTGGTGCTGCCCGTCGATAGACGTTATACGCGCTGACGCCCTGCTGGCTCACCAGGATGAAACCCTCGGTGGCTGAAGAGCCCTCGACCAGCGTCACGCCCTCGACGTCGGCCCACATGTGTCCATCGCTGCCAACATGGTCGATCAGATATCCCTCATCCACAGTCTCGAAGTCTGCCTGGGGCTCGGCGCTGTAGCGCCAGAGACCAAACGGCTCCTCGCCGACCAGGAGCCAGCCATTAGCCTCGTCGGTCACGCAGCCCTCAACCTGGCCCCCCGATCCGCCCGTAAAGTTGCGCACGAGCACCGTTTGCAGCTCCGCCGACTCGGTGGACCAAGTTAGCTCATACTGGAGGTACTCGGCCGTTTTGGCATTGACAAAGAGGTACTGCTGGCCCGTGAGTCGTGATCGGTAGGCGCAACTTCCGTAGACGTCGTAGTCGTCCTTGGTCGGTTGCGAGCCACCGGCGATATCGATCAGGGTACCATTGGACGTGATTTCGAACAAGCTAAGAAGGGTTTCTGTCAGTCAGTCATCACTTTTTAAGCAGCATGATATGGTGCTGATGACGATTCGTACCATAGAGTGTTGTCGTCTCGACAAGCTGCATACGCCAAGTCCACGGTCCGACTCCCAGCCTCAAATCCATAAATGACATCGACATTATCGGGTTCGCCAGCAGAAATCGTCTGCGCCGTTGTGCCATTCAGATGGAAGACGGCGAGTCCGGCACCCTCCTCCGACTTGATCGTCGTAATGATCTTGGACTGCGACTTATCCGTGGGGTGGATCCAGACGGCTGGGTCGTCTCCATCTCCGCCAAATGCGTCTGTTTCCTCGGCCGCTGCGACAAGCTTGAAGGCGCAGTATAGACCACCCCAGCCGGTGGTGCAATCGCAGGTGTTGGCACCAATACATGATCCTTGTCCCGAGCAGTCCTCGCGACACGTGAATGAGGCACATGTATCGCCCGCATAACCCGCAAAGCACAGACAAGAGCCGTCTTCTTGATAGAAACCGTTTCTATTGCAAGCCTCAGTAATAGGTGATACAGGTTTGCACGGCTTGACGCGCGGATCATACGCCGTATTCAGTGTCAAGTTCAGGGCCTCAAAGGCCGTCTCCAGCGAGCTTGCACCGAAACCCTCACCAGCATCACTCTCCAAGGCGTAGGCAAGGGCACCGGCCGGGTATGCATCAGTCGCTGCCTGGTAGATGCTCAGCCCCTGGATCTCAATATCATCGTCACTGCTCAAAGTCAGTGTCCCGAGGAGGTTGAGACTCGTGTCGTAGACTTCCACTATGTCGGTTTGTGCGACAAGGAGGTAATCCGTCTCGAGGCTCACGTAAACGGTCAGGCCTGTAATATCATCGCTTGCTTTCCCAAGTATGGTAATCTCGGGTGTTGCTGTAGACTCGCTGGCGTTGAAAGTGTAGACTGTCGAATCGTCATCTCCGCTAAAGAAGACAAGCCCATCTACGGGTGAAACTGCGCACGAAGAAGCCTCAAATGCAGTCTCAAAGGTTTGAACCTCGACAAGCTCGAATTCATTTTCGTCTACAGCTCGTAGTAGAAACTGTACTCCCTGGCCTTTTCCAAAGAGGTACAAGTATTGCTCGCCGCTCACCGGGCTTCTCCAGGCACATACAACAGACCAAGCTCCAAGTACCTTTTTGAGGGAGTCGTCGACCACTTCCAACGTGCTGGCGTCAAAGAGACGCACAATAGAGTCGGGGTCCGCGACCGTGACCACCAGGTCGCGGTTCCCCACGCCGTAGACGGTAGTCAGAGCCTTGGTACGACCCGGCGTCTGGTGTGCGACAGCCGACAAGGTCCCGTTGCTCGACTCGGGATCGAGGGCCCAGGCGCGGATACCGCCGGACGCAGCACCCTTGTCGTTTCCAAGCAACAGCGGCACCGACGACGAGACATCCGAGTAGTACACGGCGGACAAGTCTGAAGCCACCGAGTCCGCCGTCCGCGCCGAGATGAGCAGCTCGGCCTCTGGTGCGCCCAGAACGCCGCTCGAGGCAGCGAGCAAGATGGCGCTCAGGAACTTGGTGGCCGGTTTCATGATGAGCGCAATAAGTGCTCGGGAAAGGAAGATAATTCCGAGAAGGGCCGAGGCAAGCAGTACGATCGACCGATGAGGAACGTGGTCGCGTGGTCAGACATTGTGCTGTTGATGCCCTCGGGGGTGATCATTTATATACCTATGCATAGCAAGCACGCAGGTTCCACTGCAGGGAAGGCTGATGGTCTCCAAGAAATAGGGAAGCTACCATTGTGTAGCATGCAATTTGCCCAATATGTCTTGCGTACTATGCACAGCTGAGGGTAGTGTTAAGATTGAGTCGCAGGGGTGTAACCGAGAGCGTGCCGGAGTCGTGCGTTGCAGTTGGACGATCATGGCACTCTGCCAAGGCGCCGAGACGCTATCACTCCCCATCAGTTCCCCGAACAAGCGGCACCTAGACGCGATTTTCTCGGTGACAACGGACCTCAATGGACTCGCAAGCACGTGGGCAGGAGAAAGTGCTTCTGCATGATGAAAAGCAGCCTGTTTGCGTCGACTTACGATGGAGATTAGTCTGCATTGTAGTTGGTCCGGGGACATGCAATTGTGCAGACAACCGAATCAACATGTCAGGATGCACGAGCATAATGAAACTGCTTACTACTTCTACATCCTGCGAATAAGACGACAACACGAAGGATTTCCCCTTCGGCATCTGTGCAGCTTGGGATTGTTCGGGATCAATGTCGCGGCCTTTCCATTGATTTGGCCTTGCAAAGATTCTAGTGGTGTCGTGGATGATGAGGCAGTCAATGTTGACGCACTTGTCTAAAGGAGCTTTCTGCTGCAGTCTACGACGAATGGAGAGTCGGAATGAATTAGCACTCGGAGGAGTAGCTCCAAAGGGGTGATGGGCTTGATTGATTGTAATATTTATTGAGTTTCGACTACCATTTTTTAGGCTATCGTTGGGTGATACAGAAGTCTTGCCTTGCCAGAGACACGGATATGCGTGAAGAGAAACCCTCGAGTGGCTTCGTACGATCGTGCCTGACTCAAGAATGAATGTCAGCCAGGATATCATGGCCTTTTCAAATCAACTGTGCGCACAGCGGTGCGGTGAGCATCGTAATATTGGTCGGCGGTTCGACGCAGTATGGGATCAGCTGGCTGAGCTGTTGCTTTTGCTTGATGACAATAGTTGCGAACGAGATCGAACCAGCACGAGTGGAGACGTGATGGTGGGCAACATCGATTGTATGATGGTAAATATCATGCATCGTGAAATCTGCGCATTTGTCTCTCGTCGTCCATTCCCGAAAGCTCGCGATGGTTGTAACCAGAGACACTTTATGTCTTGCCTGCTCGCTCAAATTTGTAGTGCTTGTTCGCGAGACCTGAATTCCCCATGAACTTCAAGTCCTGTATCTTCTGTTGTAGGGTATTTCATCTCGTGACCTGTCTAGATTTCCTCAAGCTTCTTCTTGCTTGCGTCCGTCAAGCCATTTGCTCATATAAGGACCATCAAGCCAGTAGCCGAGCTTCTTGTAGTAACTTCGAACACCTACTCCGCTGATGACGCTGATCTTTTCGCTACCATGCTCGTCTCTAGCGATGCGCTCAGCTTCTTCCATGAGCAGAGTACCGAAGCCCTGGTGCTGGAATTTCTTGGGGTCACGAGCATGTACTGGCACAGCTGTGCCATATACGTGGAGCTCGCGCACCATACTGGTCTGTTGACCCGTAAGTTCCTCCCGATACGTGTACTTCTCGGTACACTTGCGCAGGCGCAACAGCGCTACCAAGATGTCCTGCTTCGGGTCTTCGTATGCTAGGAAGGTCTCCCATCCTCCATTAGCAGTGTAGTCGCGGCGGATGAGTTCAATCTGATTAGGTCTGATATTGTGCTTGACCTCGTTAATACCAACTTCGCGGGTTCGCACATCGCGACACGTGGTGCCAAAGTCCTTCATACGAGCTAGGGCGAGCTCTCTGAGGTTTCCGTTTTCGACACCTGATGTCACAAGGGGCATGGGAATATCTCTCTGCACACGGTAGATGCGAGTCCACGGTGGTACCAGAGCCAGGATTCTTGCCACGAGGTCTATCAGAGCATTTGGCGTATAATTCTGATACCGTCCTGTGCGCCATAATTCATAGAGACCCGTACCACGAATGACCAGGGTTGGGTAAATTTTCAATCCGTCTGTTCGGAACGCAGGGTTTTCAAAATATTCTTTGAACTGGTCGATATCGCGTTCCATACCCACATTGGGCAGGTCCGGCATCATGTGCGAGACCACCTTGTATCCAGCATCCTTTGCCAGGCAGAAAGTTTCGGCGACAGACGCAACAGTGTGGCCTCGGTTTGAATCTCTTGCCACATCCTCGTACAGTGACTGCACGCCAATTTCGAGTCTCGTACAACCGTAGCGCAGCATATCTGACAGATGCGGTTGCAGGCAGTAGTCTGGCCTCGTCTCAATGGTGATGCCCACACATTTGCTGTTACTCATCTCGCCCGCCTCCACCGCCTCATCAACATTGGTTGTTTGGTAGCCACTCAAAGCGTTATGTAGTTGAGCGATGAATTCTTCACGGTAAGACGGTGCCAACGACATGAAAGTACCGCCCATGATAATGTATTCGACCTTGTCGACCGAGTGTCCCAAGGACTTCAACTGGTCCACGCGACCACGAGCTTGTTCAAAGGGGTCGTATCGGGCGCGAATAGCTCGCATCGACGTCGGCTCATATCCAGTGTATGACTGTGTGCTGTACTCGAAATCGGAATCGGGGCCACCAGGACAGTACACGCAAATGTTTCCGGTGTAGGCGATGTGGGGGCAACGATGCGGCTTGCACATGACAGCCACGACGGCGATTCCAGAGGATGATCGGACCGGCTTGGCGATCAGCTTTGGCAGGATGTATTTCTTATAGTGCTCGGGAACGGCGGCGATAATGGCCGTCAATGGCGGTAGACTGGCAAGCTTGTGCTTCCTGGCGAGCTTTGATCGCAGACTGTTGAGGTTGATGTCCTTCTTGGGCTTTTTCGGGTCCTTGGTCGATTCATAGTCTTCAATAAGAGCGCTCGCTACATCGGCACAGCAGCGAAGGAAGCGCTCGCTCTCCGGCGCAAGACCTGCATCCTTCTTCCGGATGGTGGTCGTCATGGTGGTTGTCGCCATGGCTTTGGTTGCCAATTGCTCGTCGACAGAACAAATCGCTCCTCTCGGTAGGATCCAAATCTAAATGAGATAGTATGTCCCTCTCTCTCTCCACACGGCAAAACCACAAGAGTCAAACATGAGCATCAATGCGATCACCAAGAGGCGTGGTCGTTTTGTATGCTTGCATGCGCAGGCAGTCGAGAATTCTTGGTGGGGTCACTGGAAGCTACCAATCGATTGCGTCCTGTTTCGAGAAATTTTGGCGGAGAGGAAAAGGAAAATGCCGACGCGGGCGCTTTCCCCTCCACTCTTGCGCCAAACCTTACCTGCCTTGTGCTGCATGCATACAATGTATGTATAGGCCAACCTGACAGAACGAATCTTCAAGTTCGTTTGGGCATTTAGCCAGTTGATTTCTACCAGTACAGACCTGTCTACGGTCATAATTGACTAGTTTCATCTCCTTGAGCGTGTCATACTAAGCCATCGGAAATCAGCCCAGACCCTCGATGCATTTTTTCTCTATCCTATACCATATCTCTGACCCCAGTTAACTTTGATGGATGAATGTGCCTGAAGATATTACTCCTTCAGCACATTAAAGACACTGCATGTTAAAGTGCCTTGACGTGCGCATATGTGCGAAGCTCGAAAACCCTCAACCCACCAACATAGTTACTTGCGGCAAGGGATACGTAGATATTTCGGTTCGTTAGAAGAATGTCTCGTGTGCCAAGTACGAGGTTAGCAGAAAGACTTCTGCCATGGATAGCTGGAGTTGGAAATGTATGATTTGACCTAATATGTGTCGATCTAAAGTGCTGCTTCCTCAAAAATATGAATCGCTTGAGAGATGTTCAAGTAGGTAGGCTCGTATTGCGAAATGCCTCCGAATACCTACCTACCTGTACATTAGGTAGATGGACAAGCTGGGCTGTGTGCTTGCCTGCCCGGTTGCTTGCACGCCTCGGCGGTGCTTGCTGCTTTTAATATTTCATGTTCGATGCTCGTCATCTAGAATCTCCCCGAACCCAGGAAGTGACCAACCTGTTTTCTTTGTAGTTACTGTTTCGGAAAGATACGACACAGAATCAACCATTGTTCTTTTTCTTCTTCTTCATCGTCATCTTCTACATAGTAGTACTGCTTTCTTCAATTTGCCCCGCCAGAGTGCATCTTCAACGCCGACGCCCTTGCCATCACTGCCATTTTCGGTGGAGCCTCGTTGGCCCAGACCCAGACGACGCTACAGAACCACAGCCAGCCAGCGGGCAGCAAGTCTCAATTCCCCACCATAGCAGACAGACCCCTCCATCGGCGTGTGAGGGGAGTTCACGCGACGCTGCTGTGGACAGCCTCGTTTCATTTGCATCTTGAACGATCGATCCGAGGCGGCTGTTCTTGCACAATATTGACATCCTCTTTGACCCGACAGCTTCTATCCCACGAATTCGACGATTTTACACAAGAGGGAACGGACGCTCTAGCACACATGGCGAGTTCGCGAGCCAGAAGAGTAGCCAAGGAGTTGGGCGACATTGTCAAGGACAATGACAAGAGCGGCATTACTGCTGCCGCTACTAATGACAGCGGCGATTTGACGCATCTCAAGGCCTGCATCAAGGGACCTCCTGGAACACCATACGAAGGCGGCAACTTTAATGTTGATGTTAAGATACCCAACGAGTACCCCTTCCGCCCTCCCATCATGAAGTTCGACACTAAAATCTGGCACCCCAACGTGAGCAGCCAAACTGTACGTATCCTTGCCTGCCCTCCCCTCGTTTCGCAGGACATACTCACTGACATGTTTGCGTTAGGGAGCTATCTGTCTAGACACACTTAGCACAGCATGGTCGCCAGTGCTCACGATCAAGTCGACTTTGCTCTCCCTCCAGTCACTGCTCGAAAGCCCAGAGCCGAAAGACCCCCAAGATGCCGAGGTAGCCAAGATGATGAATGACAACAAGCCTGCATTTGAGGCCAAGGCTCACGAGTGGGCCGTCCGGTTTGCCAATGCTCCCCCGAACGCGAAATGGCAGAACAATAGCGCGGCAGCCTCGTCCATGTCTAATGCAGGGCCTCAGAGGATACCCGAGGCCAGGTAATGGGACCAAGTTCCCTTTTATTCGTCCCGGGCATTCTGCTAACACGATATTGTAGGTACAAGGGATATAACAGGAATATGATAGACGCATTCGTGAGCATGGGGTTCGATGTTGATCGCGTTGTCGAAGCCTTTCTACACTTTGGTATTGACAAAAGAGATGGCCTTGAGTATGATCTTGAGGAGGAATACATGGGCGATGTCACAGCACGGCTGCTGGGTGAGCCTTAGATGGGCCAGGGAAGCCAGAGAGTTCCTCAAATTCATCACAGAGAGGATTGGACTCCAAGAAAGAAGCAAAGACGGGCTTGAACCTCTTGAGCATATGTATGGACGGTTCGCGACGTGGTAGTCCAGCGGCGATTCTAGGCGTTTTGAGCATTATGGGGAGTTCTACTAGATTTGCACCCATTTCGTGGGTCAGGTCACGGAGTGCCTTTCTCTCGACAAGAGTGGACGGTCATTAGGCGTTATTGGGCACGTTCGGTAAGCATGCATAGAGGTAGTAGGCATTGGTTTCTTGGTCCAGCATACAAAGAAACATGAAATAGGCACAATTGCAAGCATTTGAATATTAGGTACCTAGGTGTGCAGGCTGTACATCGTGATTGTGAATAGTGAGTCTTTCCTGTCTGGGCAATGTCTATTTGTGTGTCACTTGACTATAACGTGAAGACGACAAAGCATCCATGGCCTCCTAGCTATACTATAAAGATTGATTGCATCCAGGTATTTGTCTTACCTGAGGGCCTGAGTTTTCGAATATCGAGCTGTATACGGAGTACATGGCAAAATATTAAGAATATTCCTCGAGTTACAAAGTATGTACCGCATGACAGCCTGCTTCGGAAGATCCCAACAGGAAGAGTGAAGAGGAAATAAAATATTCGGAATTCAAAGTACTGGTCTAAAAGCGTAGTAGACCCCCTTGACAATATTACGTGTGTATGTAGTATGTATAATGTAGATGGAGCATCAGGTTCTCCACGGCCTGCAGAAGCGCCTGGGCTGAGATCATTGGTGTTAGCATTATTACAGGTCGGTCGGCTCCGTCAGGACTCAGCACACCCAAGAACTCTGTCTGTCCACAGGAAACGAGCGACTGTCCCATTTTTTAACGCAAACCTGCAGTATTTGCAAGTATTAAGCAGAAATCTAATGGTACATGCCATGAGATTCTCTTTTCTTAAAGGCGTTTGCTTCATAGTAGTTTGTGGTCTTTTTTGAGACACGTCCAGAGAAGACGGAACTTCAATCCTTGCTGCAATGTAGGTATGTACTGAATGCGCCCTAGCGCTCCTCAACCATGATCTCAAGCTAGCCAAAGGCCCGGCCAGAATAGTGGAGCTAGTGCTCAAAAATGGCCTGTGCTTTGGCAATATCCCTGGTGCCAATCCAACGGTTATTGGAGCTTATGACATCACTGCCGAGCCTTCATTTCTTGGGACGCCCTAGAAACCGGAACTCCAGTCCGGACTTTAACTTGACGTGACGTTGATTCTCAACTTACGAGACTTGGAGGAGAAAAAAAAGACCTAGACTACAGACGGTCATACATTAAGCCCCATCAGGCTTCTTCATCATCTATTCCAAAAGTGGTTGATCCTTCGTTCAATTTCTGGCCTAGAACTCATACTGCCATTTCTCAATTCTCGTCTTGCACTATTACTTGTCCATTGCGTGTGCAAGGCTTGTTGACATTCGATACCTCCCGCATACCTCACCAGTGGACATCAAGCCAAGGTACAGTTGGCTCCTCTGGTGAACACCTCCGAATTAGAATCATCTAGACGAACAGTGGCATGGACTACTGTAGCAACATCGTTCATCATGTCCAATAAACAGATTTCTCCGGCAGGTCCTGGAGATCCCGAGAAGCCGAGTGTCGTTAAAGACGACCTGGACATTGACACAGACACCAAGACACGTGAGGGTGCACAAGCGGATGCTCTGGGTCGCACTCTACCCGAAGACAATGGCTCACCCCTAGAGCCACCACCACAAATTGCAAACGAGATGCTTGACGAACGGAAAACGCAGAGCGCTCCCGTCGGACTCGATGCCATCCCTAAAGAGGGTGCCACTGGCGCCGCCGCCGATAATGACGACGATCCCGCCATGGCTTCGCCGCCGATGCCGCGGCATCCTAGGACAAGTTTGCAATTATCCCGGCCGCAGCCACAGCCGCGAACGTCGACGCAAAAGGCTCGTGCCAGTGAGGAGTTTGACCGCCGATTTGACGGACCTTTTGGTCGGCCGAGTCTGGCCATGACAAGGAGGAGGAGCTCCCAACAGCCACAAATTCTGGAAGACACGGAGATGGACGCGGTCGAGCCGACCGTGACCACCAGCGCAGGTGAACAAGTGACCGTGCCGGCGTTCCAGCCCGAGCCGCCGAGGCTAGGATACACGTTGCGGACGCGGAAAATGGCCATCTTTCTCTTCTGGTCCGTCATCCTGTTTGACTCGGTCGTCATGCCGATTGCGTTGTACTTTGGTCTGTGGTACGGCGTCGGCCCCGGAAATCCCGACGATGAGCGACTCAGCGCGAATACCGTCTTCAGTATCGTGACAGCAGCGCTTGGTGGTGCGAGTATCCTGGAATACTTTGTGCGGTTTTGGCGGCTGTACAAGAAGAACAGTACCTGCAGGGTGAGTACATGTTGCGGAACAAATATCCAAGAACAGCATTGCTAACATGTTCACAGGTCATTGGTGCCCATAGATGGTATCTTGATTGGTTCCATTGGATGTTTACACTCGCGTGGATCATTGTCATGATTGAGTTGATTGTCGGATCGGTCCAGGAAGATCCTTATATCCGACTTCTTTCCATGCCATTAGCGACCATGCTGTATGTCTTTGGCACCCTACTTCTTACCATTGACCTTTGCCGGTACTTCAAGGTACCCGCACCGGTTCGCATCTCGTCCATTCCGAAAGGCTCGCAGCTGCGTCCCGGTATCTATTCTCTGATTGAGGATATTTGTGCTGTGGATGGATCCGGCGGCACCGACTATCGTGTGGCTTTTGACAAGCGTTACGAAGCAAGCCATATATTCCGTTCCATGTTGAGAAGACTCGGCATCTTTTGGGCGGTTGGCGCCGAGAGCTGCGCCGTGCTGTGTACGATTTTGATTTTCACATTGAGCGCAGATGCGGCCTACACCATTGGCTGGAGCGTGCCGTTTATTTGGGCTGGTATCTGGACGGCTGCCACGTTTTGGTATGCAAAGAGAGAGTTAAAGAAAGAGAAAGAGCTCTGGGCAGCCGAGGCTGCCAAGTGTCGCGCCTAGACGGCTAGATGTCAGATCATGATGATAAATGACAGATTTGTTCTTGTTTTTTCTTGTATTTATAGCTGGGCATAATGGGGATATCAGGCACGACATGATGCGAAGGCTGTTGATAAGATACCATTTGATAAACAGAAAGAGGTCCAAATATCACCAAGACTTGAAAATTGCTGGCTGTATGAAAGCGAATTATGCCGTAGTCAAAATGACAAAGAATGGGCATGTACATGAAGCAGTAATTTTAAGAACTGTGATTGCCAGGTACACATGTACAACGCCGCCCCTGCGATCATTGTTGGAAAGCCATCTCCCAGCATAATTTCACGGGCTTGCTACTCGGCAATCGCGGGAACAGAGTAAAACCAAGTCCCAAAGCATTCATCAGCTCTCCGGCGCCGGGGCCGCCTCTGGGTCATTGGCGAGCAGAGCCTCGACCTCGGCGCCCCGCTTGCGCCTCTCGTCGAGCGAAATCTCCTGCTTAGGCGACGTGGACCAGCCGAGCCCTAGCTCTGGGTACTGCAGCGGGATATCGCCGTCCCGCGGGAGAACGTCGAGGTAGATGGGCCACGGCGTGCCCATCCAGGCGTTGCGGAGCTCGTGGTCGCGGCGTTGGTAGGCGGTCAGTGGGTGTACGAGGATGCTTTTAATTTTGTAAGTGTTGGAAGACTTGGGAATTAAGTGAGGTGGCAAGTCGAGGTTGAGATATCGTATACATATATATACTCGGCACGTGCAGGTATATGCATGGGGGAAAGTTCCCACGAAACTCACCTCAGGTTTCCTCGGTTGGTTGACAGGTAAAAGAACACGTCGGAGAAGGAAGTGTCGGGCACCCAGACTATAGTTTGGGTGGTCTTGAATCAGCGCCAGTTTTCTTGATTCTCAAGTCTCTTCATTGAATTTTTTTCGCCCAATTGGCTCAACAACCTACTTTCGTATGATCCAGCTGGGTGAGGACCCATGGGATACTCATTGACCCTGAACAACGGGACAGCGACAAAGGCACCTTGAATCAAGTCAGCGACACCTTTCTTTCTTCACGAAAGCATGGGCATAATTCAAAAAAAATAGTCACCATCTCGGCGCAATTTCAAAACGGCGTCGCGAAGTGCAAGGGCCGCAGCCTTTTCGGCCGGAGACTGCAGCAGGAAGTAAATGTGGAAATGCCACTCCCGGTTCCGCGTCTCAACCACGGTCTTCAGGTCATCCTGTGGGGCCGGCGCGGCGGCTTTGATCATGGTCATGGCAAGAAACGGTGCCCGTGTGGAAACTAGGTTCTTGAGGGGGTGGTTGTGCGGTATTTTTCTTCTTCTTTTTCTCTCCCCTTGTGCTGCGGCGCTTGTGGCGTCGTGATAAGTTCAGTCGACTGTAATCTATTGTGCCTTGGATGCTGGTTCCCAAAGATCTGCCCCGGGGTCCCCCAGTTGTTGGAGAGAGGGAGGGAGGAGAGAAGGTGTCAAAGTGCGGAGCGTCGAGCCACCTGGCTGAGCACGCAAATTAGTGCGTTAGTTGCGTGCGGAGGTGCATAGAGACGACGGTCGGGTATAACACCTATTTCAGTACAACGGCCCGGCGAAATTCCTCGAGCATGGGATTCAGACGCGCAAATGATTGTTTATCTCAAGACGACATTTTTAATCTAGCAGAAAAAGTAACTTGTCAAGTCAACTACGAGAAATTTGTTGATTATTGAAAATGAGTTGATATTTGTAAAGAGTGAAGTTGTATTATAGATAAGACTATACATTAGCGCCGATAGGCAGTAAGTAGGATGACTATATATAACTATAGCTTAGCCATGTCCGTACGGACTATACGTCTAAAGAATGACTGGATCTCGCCGAGATTCAAAATGTCCGCCTCAGCCGCCATATTTAAATACTCTCTAGCTCGGGCTCGGGTCATACTTGCCAATGCCGCGACAAGGGTTGTCCACATCTAGAGAGTTGACCGTCTTTTCCTCTACAGTGCGCGCAGCGAATCGCTTCATAGTGCCCTGGAGCAACTTATTATCTGGTGCCCAACCAAGATTCTTCAGCCCATTGAGAGGATCCGAGATAAAGGCAAGTATATAGTTTTGCATAATCTTGCTGACTGCGGTCTCGAGCGCCGTTGAGCCACCGTGCAAGTCATAGGTACCAAAGATGGGGGGGATATCGGATGCGTGGTAGGCGCCCAACCATGAGTACGGTGAGATATTGGAAAAGTTACCAGCGTATTGATATCGATACGTTGTCAAGTTGTTATAAATTCGGACATTTGTCCCAAAGAAAGCCGGGCAAACAAAGGCGGCCAATGTCCCTAGGTTGGTGGCGGTCTTGTTGGGACCCTCGACCAGGTTGTCTGCGGGATATGCAATCAGACTAGCATCCTCGTTGGCAGTCGTGCTGATCAGTGCCGGGATCTTGGGAATGAAGCCGGCTTTTGCGCGCGCCGTGTAGTTTGCAAAGACGACCTTTTCATCCACGGTCGGTCTAAAGTACAACCCGGGCTCGGTGTTGTTGTCTCCATACTGGCCCACGAAATTCGTAATCAGATTGGCCGGGACTTGCTGCATGCAGTCCAGCTCAGCTTCGGCGTCGTCTTCAAAGTCGCAACCTAGGTTCTTTGCCACAAATGTAAAGTTTGTCTGCAGAGCGTCATCGCCCCTGGCAAACTGTCTGATTGCGTTCCCCGACTGCAAGAACAAGCTGGAGGCCAACGGATCTTCCCAGAAGGCGAAGCCGACGATATCTGATGCCACGGCGCCTGCTGACTGGCCCCATAGGGTGATGCGGTCGCGGTCTCCCCCGAATGCCTCAATGTTCTCATAGACCCATTCCAAGGCCAGTCGAGCATCAAGGAATCCGACATTCTGAGAATCCAGACCCGCGGCATTAGGAAAGCCAAAAATGTTGACCCGCCAATTAACAGAGACCACAATGTGCTTTTGACTCCGGCTCACCCAGTTCGTCGGCTTGAGGTAAGGGGAGTCGACGCCGCCCTGTACAAAGGCCCCGCCGTGGATGAAAAAGGCCACGGGCAGCTTGGCGTCGGCCGTCACGTTGGCGGGCGTCCAAATGGCTAGAGCCAGGCAGTCTTCAGAGCTCGTCTGCGCCACCTCTCCGGCATGGCGGCTCTGGTCCAGGGTGTCGATGCCATAGTCGGTCAGGACGGTGCTCCATAGCGAGAGAGAGCTGGGCAGGTATTGTTGGCAGTTGGTGGGATATCTGGTAGAGTAGTGATGTTTCCGGGACGCCGGCAGAGCCACGGGTGGTTTCCACCGAAGCTTTCCTACGGGAGGTTGTGCAAAGGGTATGCTGCGGAACTCTCTGACATTGTCGTAGTCGGGGGCAATCAAGCCCGTGTAGATACCAGTTCCTGTTGTGACTGTCAGACCGTCGTCAAGGGACCACGAGGCCTTGGCGGCCCAGATGAACGATAGCCATAAGGCTTGAAAGTTTGTTTTCATGGTTGCTATTAATCAATCGTAGTATCTCTTGACCTGGTATCTTTGTGACTTCTAGGTTTCGAGCACCACGAATGGATTGGACTTGTTCAAAATCTTTGGCTTGCATGTCTCTTTCGCACAGTCCACGAGCCATTATATAATCCTTCATACAGCCGATACTGATCATTCTCGCAACTTTTGACTTACACGCGATAGACATCAACATCATCATAGTCGTGCTCAGTCCTACCCACCAGCTGGGCGTCATTTGTGACTGCCGAAACACCTTCCTAATTCAGCAAGCTAGGATGCACTATATTCGCCTGAGCGAAGCTGACCTTCATTCCATGACCCACACTTGCTTGTGGCCTGGCCGTCTATCATTGGTGATTTGATCGGTTGGAGCTGTCGACCGGAAAGATCGCTGTCGCATTCTCTCTTCGCGCAGCTTGCAGCCTGCAAGTCACACAGCGGATCTCTGACCCGGTAATAAAAAATGGGCGGGCTGCTTTCGAGGGTTGGGCCCGCGTTATGCAATCCAGGCTGTCGGGTGAGGTCACAAGGATATGGTATAATGCAGACTCGGCGAATCATGAGGCTGGACCGCCGCCAGTAAGCTCGAGCACTGCATATAAGATGTTGAACGGGGGGCGCAGTACAGCGTGTTTCCGAGTAGCGGTTGCGGTTGCGGGGGAGAGAAAAGGGACTGAAGCGAGTATTGATAAATCAGTGGTATCATTGGTCCCAGAATTGTCGTGATCACAACATTGTAACCCAGTCGGCCTGGACACGGCCAAACAAATCATCCAGAGGGGTCTAGGAATCAGGAATTTTTCCATGTCAGACGACCACCCGTATGGCCGAGGCTGAGGAGAAGAAGGGGGAAAATAAAAGATCGCTTGGGCTTGGCGCGGTTGATTGTGAATTTCGTCATGACGATAAATCGTCAGAGTCGTATTGAAAGTCTTCTTTCTTCATCATGCCCGTATGTCGCAATCCCAACTCCGAGGGATCCTCGTGACTCGATGGCTTTTTGATAAGAAAACATTTGAAATTTGAGCGGGTTTTTCGGCTGATGAATTGTATTGCTGGCGCGTCCGAAAGATTCAGATATTCTGCTGAGTGTAGACCGCGGCACTATAGGTGGAAATGTATTGAGTTATGACTGCTATAATGCGACTAGGGGTCCTTTAGGGAACACAGGGTATTGGACTTATTGAATGGCGCAATTCCTAGCCGCTTGGCAGTCTGCAATAACGAATGTTCTGGTGGGATTTGCTATGCGTTATGCCTCCCGTGTACATATGTCAAGTTCCATGCCTCCATATGCACTCGCCCAGAACAAATGACGGCTGTAATGGCTACCAAAACTAGGTATTTTCTCGCGAAGAAATGTGTAATGTATTGTCTGCTTTGACATAATCAATTTCCTGTGTATTACTGGGTATACCTAGGCTTCCATCTGTTGCCGTACTACATACCAAGGTCCTTGCGTAATTACTCCGAACATGCAGGTGGTGGTGAAACTGGTTCGCATCTATTGACTGAACGTCCGGTGTATTTTTGAATTCGAGTTTTTTCGCCCCATTGAATTGATTAGTACACCCAAGGGTGAATGAATGGTGCTTGCAGCGCATGTATGTTGACTTGAGGACGGCCGTAGAAATATTTTAGACATACCATCCTCATAGGTGAGAACAGAGAATACAGATACATCTCGGCATGAGAAACAACACGTACATACTTGTCACGTTTAAGCTACAATTGATACATGATAAGTAATGATCCAAATTGCAAATGGGTCCTTTTCGACAACATCTTTGTAGCGAAGACTTCAAAGAGGATGAGAAGATCGCTACTCGGCTGTTCATTAGACAAAACTTTCAGAAACGCTAGGGATATCGCAACAACATCGATGACGTGGAGTTAAAGACTCCCATTGCGGCGACTCATCCAATAAAAATGTGTGTCCAGCCCCTGAATGTAAGATCATCCTGCCGGCTATACTGTAAACCTTCCCCGAGTTTTGGTATGGACGGCTATGCTGCTGCATGCATGCTCTCACCCACGTGCAATTCCCTGTACCACACACTCATAGCTTTTCTCTGCCCAATAATGGTGAGATGATCTGCAGGACTGAGAAATCGTACGAATGGGAATGTAGATGTTGATCAGACCATACAAGCCCTTCCTTTCGACGTGCAGGCATTGAGCACCGTTCTCGACGACCCCTAACAAGTGCGGCTTGGCAATTGTCGTGCTGAACCCAATTGAAAGCTGTCCATCCCGGCTTTATGAAGCCATCTCACCTTGGACTGTGTACACCATGATTCCAAAAGCTTGTAGTGTCAATGTTTGCGACTACGCAATGTTGTGGGTGCAAATCAAGTTGGTCAACCCAAAGATTCCAAGGCTTGAAAGTACATCATAATACATAGTTGTGTAGTATGGCGAAAAGTCTTTTTATTGCTTACACAGGAATATAAAGCTTAACATGAGGCTGCCTCTGCTTTCATTCATCCTTCAGGTTGGCCTCAATCCTTCCGCACGGGTTTCTTTGTTATCCGGCAGATTTCGCCGCCGCCACAAACCCGAATGAACTTTCTGTTTCTCATCACATTTCATTAATCATGCATAAGAGTCTGCGAATTGGTTATAAATAGAGTTGGCATATCATCAAACTCAGTCCATACGATAGAGAGGCAACGGGGGCAACGGGTGCAACAGGGAGGAATGACTCTGTCATATTGACATGCAAAGGCACGACTAAACGACCAAGGCGGCGCAGAACTCGAATTAGGTGCCCGAATCAAGTCGATCTAGTAAATAAGACAGCACCATTACCAAGCCTTGTTGATCAAGTCTACAGACCTCAAACTTGATCTACCTGCATATCCAAGCCAATCAAGATCTCCCCGCACGAATCGGCGACAACAAAACTTGTTACATCTCCGATAGATTCTCTATTTTTGCTGTTCTAAAACCTTCCATGACAGGTTGGCCTCTGTATTTCAAGCTATACACATCGGCATCTGAGAGTTCCGACATAGTCTACTGTTAATCCTGCCCAACATACTATACAAGACCGCGTACTCAACAACACTCTATTGTTGCATCTTGTGACCAAGTGATACCGGCTGTCGTTGGCCATTTTAGTCCTATTATCGACCATACGAGAATATTGTTAGGTCGTTATCAGCAATTGCGCGTTCTTTCCACCACAAGTGTTACTGTCGGATCCGCCTAAACTTTGATCTCTCAGCCCATCATAAGCCTTATGCCAAGTAGTCCAGCCTCTGGTTTGGCGGCTTAGCCAACTCTATATTTGGGCGCTTTCAGCCCTCGAGGTCGTCTTGGCGTAAGATGATGGGACGTGCCACAAAACGTTCCGAATAGCCTTTCCGGGGCTGCTTGATCCGGTTGAGCTGCGCCTCGGGGCATTTATGGTCTGCCACAGCTGTGCGACCAATCAGAATGCCGCAATATACCTCTTTAGCTTATTCCTCTCTCGTATGTTCGCTTCACAAGGCAGTGAAGGGAACGCGCTGCGCTTTTCCGTTGGGATAGCTTCAGAAATGTCAGCGCTGGAGGCTCAGGAAACTTAGTAAATTGGACAACAGTAATTGCTCTCTATGTCTCCCTCCCTCTCTCCGCGGTTGCCAGAGTCTATATAACAACCATTGACAACCACCACAACTTCCGTTCTCGTCCATCATCATCATCATCATCACATCACAATCAATTCTATTCACTTACACAACAATTCCTAACATACTTCATAAACATTCTCGACTTTCAATATCATCATACACAATGGTCAACAGCAACATTGTTCTGTCTGGCATCAGTCTCCTGGCTGTTGCCTCTGCTCGTCCCGCAACTACCAAGGACAACAATCTACCACCTCGAGAGTGGCAAGAGTGCTCTACTGGAACATGGTACTATACATGCGGAGGCATCTCCGGATGCTTCGATTACGATCCCTGCGTCGCACCGTCCGAGACATTCAAGACGACTCGCGAATGGCACGAATGCCCAGCCGGAACTTGGTACTCCAAATGTGGCGCCTACGACGGGTGCTTCGACTATGATCCGTGTGTCGCGCCGCAGTCTGACCAGCTTCAGGCTAGAGAGTGGAAAGAATGCCCAGTCGGAACTTGGTACTCAAAGTGTGGCATCTACGACGGCTGCTTCAACTACGACCCATGCGTCTCGCCCTCCTCTACCGCATCCGAGTCCGATACCCTGACCACGCGAGAATGGCAAGAATGTTCTCCCGGAACTTGGTACTCCAAATGCGGACAGTACGATGGTTGCTTCGACTACGACCCTTGTGTTGAGCCGTCCAATACCCTAACAACACGAGAATGGCAAGAATGTTCTCCTGGCACATGGTATTCAAAGTGTGGCATCTACGATGGCTGCTTTGACTACGACCCGTGTGTTGAGCCGTCCACTGCCTCTGATTCTAGCGACCTGGAGACACGACAAGACTGCCCTACTGGGACATGGTACTCTACTTGTGGTAACATTTCAGGATGCTTCGACTACGATCCCTGTGTTGCACCCTCCAGCACTCTAAAGACACGAACGGAATGTTCTACCGGTACTTGGTATTCCAAGTGTGGACAGTACGACGGCTGCTTTGACCACGATCCTTGCGTCTCGATCGGTTCCACGGTAACTGCCTACAATGGAACCACTGGCACCAATGGAACTCATGGCACCAATGGAACTCACGGCACCAATGGCACCAGTGGCTTTACTACCGACGATCAGAGAGACATGTTCGTCGTAGTACCCGCCGAGCCCGAGACTACTGGTTCAGCCGTCAGCTACTTCCAGGTTGTCTCTGGCGCCATGGACATCAACCAAGTCGGCGTCTTCAGCGGCATTCCGGCCGAAGCCAAGACGTGCACTCTCCGCTGGAAGCAAGGCGAGGCAGATGAGCGCGTCTTCAGCGTCATTGGCAACGGTCGCGTCTCGGTGTACCAGATCGAGGACATTGATGCCACCGACGGCGTGTCCTGGAGCGAGGTCGAGGACGCCACGGTCACGAGCGACGAGTTTGGTCCCGATCTGACCAACTGGGACAGCTCCTCGATCGGCGCCACCGACCACGGCTCATGGGACTTGAACTGTGCCGAGACCATTTACCTCTCGTTCGCCACTCACAAGGGATCCGAGAACGTCGGTGTCGATGACTACAGGAACGTCTACTTCGAGCAGGACGAGAACAACGGCTTCTACATCTCCTACACACACTAGAATGGTTTGGCACAACGGGCAACGATAAATTATTCTGCATTTTGTTTTTGGCATTCAGCGTGGTTTTTGGTGCATGGTATTTGGAGTTTTAGCATTTAAATGGTGGCGCGCAATTGGCCCAGGACATTCCTTTTACTAGAATTAATGGTACCTTTAATTGTTTACAAAAAATCGATTCAAGCGATATAAATTGATAATTGTGAATTGAAATCATGACCTCTCACTCCGCCCTTATCGTGCCGGTTGCTACTCACTGCTGCCTATCACGATACTCCATAGTCTAATCGCAAAATTCCGTCGTTAATTTCATGTTGGAATCAATGATTAGATTGGGGGTTCTAATATTCTAATATTCCCTCATTGATGGATTTCATCGATACAAGCAGCCTTTCTGTGGTCATGCATTTTAATCTATGGTATTTATCTTGCTCCAGTTCTATCGAAATATAGAAAAGGCGTCCATTGGCCACGTCTGGTTGTAATATTGAGATTTTTCAAAGATCAAGGCAAACATAAAAATGCTACCTTGGTTGGTAAGATTATTCAAAGCTGGATGCATGTCTCCTCATGAGCAAAACGCAGTTGCATTGTATTGGGACATTATAGTCGATTCGTCCGGGGCAGTCGCAGATGACGATCTTGGACGGACGTCAATTGCCCCACTACGTCTGCGTAGTTGGTAGTCGAGACTCGAGACTCCGCCAGTACAGTCCAACGACAATGGCTTGCTTCCTTTGTTTTTCCCTTGACCTACCCGACACCTTACAATGACCATTGTCCATTGCTGGATATATCTTCACTCGCTTGATCACAATTAATTTGCCTAATATGCAATTTTATTCTCCTGGTTCCCGGAACCAAGCATCACCACAATGGGCCTAAAGGATTCTCGCTGGGCATCAGCCCCCACCACTGGCTCGCTTAGGACGTGGCCGCAGAATGCGCAGCCATTATCATCGTCAACACCAGCAGCGACGCGTCCGGCTCCTGCCTCTACCAGTCGGGCGATCAAGACTTCTCCCGAGAGGGAATTGGATCGATACCTTAAGCTGGTAGCTCGTCTCAAATGGAAGCTTTCATTCCTCTTCCAGGGTTACAGCTTGGCTACAGACCGCGTTGGTCGTTCAACCGACGAGGTCGCTGCCGACGAGATGCACTTCAAGATTGACTTTTACGAGTAAGTTGCCCCGCCCCTGAGCTATTGTCAAGAACCTCTCTTGCGTTTAAGCAGTGTCTAACGTTCGCTACCCCTCAGATATTATATGCATATCGAGCGAGCCTTGGTCCATCTCATGGGCGTCTTTGGCATTGAGATTACTGGCCTTGCCGACAGTACCCACAACTCCTCCGGCAGATCGCACAGCCACCGATTCCACGCCAATGTTCTCGCTGCTCTCGAGAGGCCGGATAATCCGCTGCGGGAAGCTTTGGGTCAAGGAGGGGTCATGAAACAGCTCTCGAGAGCCAAACAACTGCGCAACCGCTGGAAAAATGCAGATGGAGATTCCGGTCCAGACGAGAAGGGATATACACCAGCTCCGCTAGAAGCGTACAACCTCGAGCAGATATTGCAAACCATCTTTGCGGGCTGCGACCAAGCGTATGCAATTGCAGAGTCGCACATTCAGCAGCTTCGAGATGATTCCGGGCCTGATAATCCCATGGACTGGGAACGAGAGGAAGAGGACTGGGGCTTCATTGCAGATGCCATGGATTGGGAGGCTGTTTAAGACTCTGCTGGGAGTTGCAGAACCATTCGATGCATGTAGAGCGGCGTTATGGGCTAGACTGAGGCTGGCAATATTTTGCTTACAGGAACACAGCGTATGATACCCCTAGACTATAGAAATTGATACATTTTCGCCTATGATATGTACTCGCAGTACATTTGCTGCACTAATTTGTGTGCGATGTCTTGAATGGCGACTTGTAGCACATAGTTGTAACGTAGCCTGGGAGATTGAGGAGGCCTCACTTACGATGTTGCCTTTGTCTTAGCTGACGCGCCTTGTGCTTGTAGTGCCGCGTATAACTGTAATCTCGAGGTCTGTAGTGCTTCTTGACACTAGAGCTTGCTTGCGGCCAAGACCCCTAACACTGCCTATTGACCCCTGCATTTCAGTGCAGCATTCCACTGCACGGCACCAAACAATCCCGCTATCGCTATCGCTGATCAGCCCTACGCGACGTCATGGGATCATGTTTGGTAGGCAGCTGATCGTTACCTTCAAGTGTCTCTCTTGGAAAGACAGACCGCTTCTTGACAGACAATAGATATATTCAGGATTGATTGCTTGTTGTCTTGACTTTATGCAACACATGCAACCATGGCGCCGACGACATCTCTACGCAACATTTTCACCTACGCTTCCAACTTGCTCTCGCAGGTACCCCTACAGCTCTCCGACTTCCCGAACCCACTCGGCTCCGTACTCGCGCCGCCCGCTACCGATAACAACGCCGTAAACGACCATCATGCTCCGGCCGCGATAACACCATATATCCCGCTTTCGGGCGCGGGAACCTGTCCCATCGATGTGCCCATGAGCTGTCACAATCAAACAGCCGGGGACTCTTGCTGCTTCATCTACCCAGGCGGAAGACTCCTGCTGACCCAGTTCTGGGACGAAGAGATTCATGTTGGCGGTTCGGAAGAAGATTGGACGTTACATGGTCTTTGGTGAGATACTTTTTGACTATGAATCTGCACTCAAGAATCCAGGAACTAGTATTGATTATCTGGATCTCATTAGGCCCGATCTTTGCGATGGTTCGTATGATCAGTTCTGCGGCATGGCCCCTCGGTTCAATAATATTACCGAGATTTTGAAGCACTACGGACAAGAAGAGCTTCTCGAGCACATGAACAGATACTGGGTGGCCAAGTAGTAAGTCGTCTTGAGCAAGGGAGCTCTTTACACATGAATGAGTATTACAAGAGAGACTGACACTAGGCTGCCTCCCATTCAGCGGCGGGAACGCTCATCTCTGGGCCCATGAATACAACAAGCACGCCACCTGCATCAACACGCTGGCTCCATCATGCTACGAGTCCACTTACACTCCCGGTCTCGAGGTGGTTGACTACTTTACCCGCGCATTTGGTCTCTTCAAGATGCTGGACACGTACATGGCCCTGTCGCAGGCGGGCATTGAGCCCGACGCCCACAAGACGGTCAGCCTGGCCAAGATCCAAAAGACGCTCGAGGAGTTTAGCGGCGGCAAGGTGGTGCTCAAGTGTTCTGGCCGAAGGCACGATGTTCTCCATGAGGCCTGGTACGTGTACTTTGTCAAGGGCAGTCTGCAAGGAGGCGACTTTGTGCCGGCTCGAGATAGCTTCAAGGGTGACCAGACGGATTGTGCCGAGCACGTCAGGTATTTGCCCAAGAGGAGTAAGGGCCGTCATCACTGATCTCCTTGACTTGTCGACTATTACCCAGGCGCTTAGCTGAAGAGCTGCGTCTGGAGAAGAATGGGCAGACTCGGAAGAGCATTTCCGAACAATGAATCTTTGTTTATCAGCGATCATTCTGGATAGATTGGACTTGGACGCCCCATAGGCCGGTAGCAGATGTGATCAGAAGAACTCATTTTACGATTGAACCATGATTTTAGATTTCATGTTTATGGAACAAAACGTCAAGCTCGCATGTACTGTAGGATTCTTTACCATCTGAGACTACTAATATAATATACGTGATGAATTCTGTAGTAGTTTCTCACTTAGCAAGCCGACAGTGTAGAGAACATTATATCCAAAATACACGGACCTGAAGTCAAGGCATATACAATTCCGGCTCTTATCATCTCAGGATGAGCCACAAATAAGAGAGATTAGGGAGTGACTGCTGAATACACCTCTTATTCCCATGTTCACAAGGCAACATCTTGACACAGTCGATGAGGTTCAGACTATAGGAACTCGATTGGCCGAAGAGATAAATCTGCCTCTTGTATTCAGACTCAGAACATGGAACTGGGCTCCTCTTGATGGGTAGACTCACGTACCTTTGCTACCGGTAGCACCGAGTCTCGGCACCACCATTGGTATCACTACCTGCTACACGAGAATGTGGGACACAAGCAATGAATTTTGGGATATAGAAGACTGTTCTTTGTCTACTAGGTTCAGACGAAGAGCATGATGGCACGACATGAATTGATTATCACTGTCATCGTGTCGTGAGTTCTTTGATAGACAAGTACAGCATTGAATGCTATCTGGAAGACACTACTACAGCTAGAAATGCTTTGCTCACGACGAAAGATCGCGCCACCTTCATTCTATCAACGGGCTTCTTAGTCAGGGCCGTGTAAATCTATCGGCCACCCAGATGGCAACGTAACGCAACCTAACCCGCTTGCAAAAGAGCAGAAGCATGTTTCTCCATCTGAGTCGACAAAGTCTTGACGGCAATGTCCCCAACACAATCAAGATTCTCCCCAGACGGAGCCCAGCGAATTCTAAACCCCCTTTTACCTGCGTCCATGAAGCTTGGGGCGCGGCTTTCGTAGCATTCATTCTTTAGAGAATAAAGCCGGACTTCACTATCGGCCCTGTTTGTGTTTCTTACGGATAGGTTCCATCTGCAGCAGCCCGTTTTTCTTCTGATCGGAAATGATCAAGACACTACTGCAGGCGACAAACCCAACAACGACTGTCATTAGGTTCGGTCATGATGATCAGCCCTTTACGAACCATACATGGCATGACAAGGGGGTCTTGGCATCTGATAGCAAAGATGGCTTTCTTTCACCCCATGGGGAGACGTCTTCGTAAGCCTTGTCATGGCTTGGACCTTATCCAAAGGTTAGAGACCGGGTAGATGATAGGGAGACCTGGAACACGACAGTTTTGGCAGCATTCACAAATTGCAGCTGACAACTCAATTATCTGGGGGGAAACGCCTTGTAAACGGAGTTGGAGTTCTTAAAAGGCATCTCCCGAACGACGACTGTCGGAGCTCTAGGGCGGAGTTGTGATGAGCGTCGGAGTCTTTCTGCGGAATGTAACTCTTCGGGAACCCGTCAATGGACTGCAGATGTGTAAAGTAGTATTGCGATCTTGTTTTCCTCTTGGGTCCACGGGCTTTTACACTTTTTGACAGGCTTAATCAAAGTAACTATAGATTGGAGAGGGAGAAGGTTTGGAAGCGATGATACCTCGTCTCGGAAAGCCTCAAAGTGGTGCAAATGAAGGGAAAAAAAGAAACTACTTGCTTAGCGATGTCGCATTATTTTGGGTTATCCTGCTTATCGGACCGATCCCCAGCGGATGAAGTGATCACGAACAGCTTAGCCTGCGGGGGAGAAGACGCCTTGGAGGGCGCAAAAAGCCTGGGGTTGACTTGTCTCTCCGCAATCACCTCCATGCGCAAAACGGTTCCTTTTTCATGCGGGATCATGAACGACCATAACGCCTACACTTCACACCAGCAAGCTTGTTCATATGCCTCGAGATCATGTGTTGGAGAGGAGCATAAAGCGGCGCATGAATGTGCTCGGTGATATGCCATTATTACCAAGACGTGGATTCTCATCAGGTACGGTTTCAGCATGGCTGGATTTGATCATTGCATCCATCGACTGACAGGTCCGACACCAAGAACGTCCAATTTGGAGCATATAGATTGAAGTGCGCAACACGTGCTAGTGCTTTCATGTCATAGGTTTGTACATGGCCTCATTTCCGTTGGAATAACCTTCTGTCAAAGTACCACCTTAACTCTAATCCCAAAAGGGACGCTGGCAGGCCAACGCTTCATATTGGCCCCTGATTAGGTATTCCAGAACAGCATGTACTTTCATAGGTTGTATGGTTGATGATTAGCAGTAGTAGTAATTCGAGGTCGGCACCGAGACCAGCAGCATCCCCCTCAAGCATCTCGCTCAAAAGGATGACCTAAGACTGATGAGACCATCAGAAACAAGCTGAAAGGGGAAACAAAAGGCGACCGGCGCGCAAACGTGCTTCAGAGTCTCGAGACCGAGTCCTTTCTAAAGAATACGTAGCGGGCTGACGGGCAATCCGAACGTTAGGCTGTTGGCGGCCAAAGAACGTGTTACTATTCGAGGGCTAATAATAAGGGAGGGAGGTACGTGCAGTCTTTTTTTCTTTTTAGTACTGCGTGCTGGCGATCGATCTAACAAACGGGCTACCGGCTGGCTCGTGGTGTCGCTGATCATCGAGGCCCTTAACTGGCACTGCTAAGGCCCTAAACTTTGCAACCACTACAAAGTGTTAGCCGACCGACCCTGCTCTTTACCTCTTTTGCCAACTCGTGCCGAAGCTTTCGTGCCTAGGTTAGCTGTTTGTCGCGCCCCCTTGGTCCAAGTTGCCAAGCTATACTACACCTTGAAGAAAGTTTCAAAGCTTTATCATCGAAGGAAAAGCTGGACCTGCTGCGCCTAGGAGTAAAAGATCATAGCACCTGCGCCTATTCAAGGACTGTCGCGTATAATTTACTTCAAGCCTGCAGGTAATAAGGGTGTCCGGCACGACACCAACTTGTCGCATTCTAGAAATGCGAAATAATGACGGTAGATTATTGCTTGGCTATTCCTTCCCGTCTTTCGCCTGGTGATGAATCGATCTGTAGGTGAGAGGCACAGAGCATGGTCACTGACTGAGAGTGGTGATTCGACAAGGGGGTTCAGCGCATCCCGTCCGCATCCTGCCGCTACCACTGCTAATAATGCCGCTCCTTGAGTCTGTATGCAACTATTGGTTGTCCGCATATGCGGCAAAGACTGTGAGAAAAATTGCAGCGAAATTTTTTTTATTCGTTGACCAGTAGCATGCTAAACCTTGGCAGCTAGGCTCATCTAGGTATGGTCGTGGATGCAATGGAAGACACGAAGAAACCAAGAAAAGCAACGTAGTCGTCCTTTTTTTCCCCCCAAGACATTGGTGATCATCAGGAGACAAAGGCTGCAGATGGCCGACCGACACACGTCGAAACGTCAGAGAAGAAAAAAGAAAAGACAAAAAGCTGCAAGCAATATGAACCAAAAGACCCCACTCGACGCATCTTCGGCAATCAACATTTTGAAGGCGGACGGCAGCCTCAGCGAAGCGATTGAGGGGGCCACCCCAGTGGCTGAATCGGTAATGGAGGATTGGGGGGAGAGAAAAGGCATGGATGGACTAAAATCCTCAGCCAAAACCCCGTATCCATCCAAGGAGATGCCATTTTTAGCGGGTCAATCAATCCATTGACTTTTTTAGCAAGAGAGCAAGTGGCAATCGTATTCATCAGCTCAGGCTTTCGATCGATCGCTTTCTCCATGTGTCTGGGAATATGGATATATGTGAGACTGTATCTCATTTTCTGCGATGAGATGCGCTATCATACTGCTTGCTACACAATAGATCTAAATTGCCGGACATCTTTACCGCCAGGAAGAGCCGGCAAATTTCCTCAATTGTCGATCAAATTCTTACCATCGGGGACCTCCCGAACACCAAGTCGTCTCGTTCCAGCGCCCCGGGAACGCTAAGAGGGATAAAAAAAAAAGATCACAAATTGTTGGTGCGCCTGCGGTCACGTCTCGAGGACAGCAAGGGGCATCAGTTTCGCGCCATCACGGGCCCAGCGGCCAGCCTAATAATTCCAGGTGCTACCTACACATGACTCTGCTAAAATGGGTGCTTCTACGTGGCCATCAGAAACAGACATGCCTTTATTCATGCCGAGTGGCCGTGAACTTTTATGAGATATTATTAAAGGGCATGATCGTCGTTGGAATTTCCATTTATTGACTTTCAGATATGAAGGCATTGCTCGCCTATTCGCGTACTGGATTCAAGACAATATGGACTGACTCAGCAAGGAGCTGCACTCTCGCGTACCAATCAAACTGTCAAGCGGCCCTAGTATCGCCAGCAACTTCAATATCAACATCATCATTGCGTTCAGCGCCTATTTACACAGATGCTCTTTCTTGGTTACTCAGCCTCTCTTGGAGCCGGGTAGGTCAGCTGTCTGACAAGCGGAAAGGTTCCTGATTTTTCGCCTATTACAACCGCTTTCGAGGGTGCTGAGATTCATCCAGTCGCACGATGCCTGTTGTTTGCTTCAGCACAGACTTGACTCGAGCCCGCAATGGATCGTCACATTCCCGTTCTATTTGCGATCGACCGTACTTACTTGTCTCGACAGCCAAGAAAATCAACCCAAAAAAAAAAACATGAGGCTTGCATTGTCTCTGCTCATTAGTACATATTTTGTCCACGACACGCAGACATAGGTGGGCGTGCGCATGCCTACTGAGGAAACGATTTTGGCACTCATCATTCCCCAATAGCTATGGAATCCCCGTTCAGGACCGTCCTCGTCTTCAGATTGTGCGCCGATCTCATACTGGGACTACGTATTGTCGGTCGTATCTTGCGGTAAGTGGGAGCAAGTGCTCCCGTTAGCCATATGGCTAGGAACCATTTGCTCAATAGCCCGCATCAGAGGAATTAACAATATCATCTCAACAGCCAAGAATGGACATATTCATGGTTCTAACATCTGACAGTAGACAAATGCCTATCTGCATGTAGGTCTAGTACAGGTAGGATGCAGCGCAGTGTAACGCATAGAAATATAATTCCATCTCGCATCGGACAAGCTGATGCTGCTGCTGATCCCCTGGGTAGTAGGTGCATGCAGGTAAATCAATGTACGTAGGTACCTACTCTGTCAATTGGGTACCTAAAGTAGCCTGTCTGTCTGACTGGCTGGCTTTGCCATGTTAGGGAATAAGTCCATAGGCCAATCACAACCATAACGCTCCGCCGTCGAGCTGCTTTTGTTGCTCAGGTTGCATGCCCAGGACAGGACAAGACCAAGAAATCAAATGTAAACCCGTGCCGTGGCTCCGTTACTTGGAAGCTTGCGTCAGTAGGACAGTAGGGCTTGGGGTTTCGTCGACACTGAGGTATGCATCGCCAGCGTCTGAATGACCTCAATGTCCATGTGCATAGCTGAAAGAGGGAGGGAGAGAAAAAGCCTCTCGAGGCGGCACTGTCCTTTTCGTCCCCCTCGTACAACAATCGATGCCTTACAATGAAATAGTATTGGGGTGTTTCAAAGTAGTGGTGTACGCTACAAAGTCGAAAAGTAAGGTACATGCATACATGCACTCCTCTCTCTCCTCACAATTGACACTGGACAAGTTCACAGCGCGCTGCCCAAAGCCCCCCCAGCTCCCGGGTCCGGCCTCCCTTACGGTGGTCAGATTACCCGATCTGGAAGTCTAACGCCGGCCTCGACCTTGTTTCTCCCACTGTAATGCGGAAACTTGTACTAACAGGAATCTTGCGAGTGGGCGGTTCCTTGGCTCTAGTCTGCTATTATTCATGGTCTCTCCACTCAATTTGAGCACCAAGGCAACGGATACCTTGGGTACATTTACGCTCGCGCGCTAAGCCCACACTCTGGCTATTGCCCCATCACGCCCCCCCTCAGCCCCCATTTTGCCATCCTCAGCCTGGCCGTCGCCCCAAAGTCTTCTCATCCGTCTGCCTCCCCCCGCGTGTGTCTATCCGGGTTCTCCCAGTTTTCTTGTTCGGTGTGCTGCTCACCCAACCAGGTACCTACCGTTTAACCTACGCTGACTGGCTGGGCCCCCTTCGTTTGGGTGTGTGTCTCTTTGCGCCGTGGGTGTTTGTTCATGATATGGATCCTTCCTCTTCTCTCTCTTCCTTCACACATGCTCCCGCATGGTCCGTGAACTCGACTCTTCCCAGCTCATTTCTCTCTTCTGTCCGCCTGTGTCCACCCTCCTTCACCCCATCTGGTCTCGTCTCTGTCTTT
The DNA here is from genome assembly GCF_000516985.1 of Pestalotiopsis fici W106-1. NCBI lineage: Eukaryota > Fungi > Ascomycota > Sordariomycetes > Amphisphaeriales > Sporocadaceae > Pestalotiopsis > Pestalotiopsis fici. The sequence continues at coordinate 1,010,866 of NW_006917098.1, forward strand.
CTTCAAAGGAAACCGGTAACCTTCAACCTGTCATCGTGAAGAGCCCCTGCGACGGTCTTTCTCTTGCTTCAGTTGGCTGGCAGCAACATCTGCGATTGCATCTTCGGTTGCAAAGCAGACAGGAACAGGAAAATCTGCCTTCCAACCAGGCCCCCGGACCGTCAGAATCCCCCGCGTTTCCCAATGAAAGGTATTCCTCCGCCTAGACAACAGCGACGGGCCGATTAAACGACACTCGACAGCAGCCATTTCATTGCACCTCCAGTCTCTCCGCAAATTGGACCGTGGAGTAAAGACGTCGGTGCTCTATTCCACAAAAACTCTATTGTATATCCTACCACCAGCCTATCTGTAGGATCACTCCATCACAACTTCCTCGCCGCTATAGTCGACGACGACGCATCGTCGAAACTTATATCTGTGCTTTTTCTTCTTCGTCTTTTCTTATTCTCTCCCTCAACTCGCACTGGTCTCTCCACACGCAAGACGACATCATGTCTTCGGCCGTGAAGAGGGCCTGCGACGCCTGTCATCGCCGAAAAGTCAAGTGCGATGGCTGCAATCCTTGCCGCAACTGCGGCTCAGCTAGCTTGGGATGCACATACAATGCCATTCCACAAAAGAAGGGTCCCAAGGGATCCAGAGCCAAGGTCATCAGCGAGCTTCGCGAAACACAACGAGCCACCAGCCTGGCGGCAAAAGTTCAGAGCCGTCTGAACAACGTCCCCCCTCCGCCGGGCCCTCCTTCGCTCCAAGCGAATCCCGGCATCTTGGCCCCCGAGCTCGTCAAGGAGAGCATCGACTTCTTCTTCACACACATGTACACCATCATGCCGATATTGAGCCGCCAGAGACTGGAGCAGCAGGCCATGTATATGGAGCAGGACCTAACCACCTACTGCATGATTGCATCTCTTAGTGCTTTCATGCTTCTGCAGCCGGGATTCCACGTTCCTAGCAACGACCCGCTATTTGAAATTCCTGGAGCCAACATTGCATCGAGCCAGCTCTTGATGGAAGAAGCAATGCGAGTGCGCAAGGGCCTCGACTATATCGGTTCCGCCAACCTTAATAGTCTTTGCACGAGCTACTTTCTGTTCTGCTCCTACTACGCCCTGGAGCAGCACGACCAAGCCTGGTTCCATTTGCGCGAGGCTACCACGATTGCCCACATGATGGGGCTGACAACTGAGGAGCAGTATCTGCGATATGAACCAGTCGAGTCATCAAGATATCGCCGTCTCTATTGGCAGTTGTTTATCTCGGAACGGTAGGCTTGCTTGGTCGATTTTACCATTTGATTAGAAACTGACAGATATTCCAGTTCATACACTTTGAAGTATGGCCGACCCATGTCTCTCCCGTTGATCAACAAAACCAGGACTGCCGATGACCCAAGCGATCCTCTGGCCCACCAATTGAACAACCATATTCTTCTCATCAACATCTTCGAGTACTTTGATGACACGTTCATGATGCTTTGGAACAAGACCCGCAAGGAGGTGACGCCCCAACACCTAGCCTTCCTGCAAAAGCGACTCTCTGAAATTCAGTTGCCGTATGGTATGGACGACCTCAACGCAAATCAGTCATGGTTGAAGACGGTGGCTTGGCACCTCAGCCAGCAGCCTGGCATGTCGCCCGGCAGCGATGACATGACTTATGCGTTCCCTCCGGGAATGTCGGGAGACCTGACGACAATCGCATCACAACTGTCTCCCCAGAGCACAGATCTCTTGGGCGGCGTGCCCATGGCTGCCAAGCTGCTAGACCTCACCTGCAACATGGCAGATGTACTGAGCATGATGCCGAATTCAGGTGATCCTTTCAGTGTTTACTCACCCCAGCAGCAGCTCAACTCGCTCCTGCACATGGTATCAGTTGTGCGCGGTGGCGAGTATTCACTACTGCCGCTCCTCCTTCTCAAGGTTCATGAGACTTTACCGCGCCTCGCCAACCCAATTCTTCAGCGTGTCCCTGACAACATCAACCCCTTGAACAACTTTGACATGTTTGACGGATTCGGCACTGCCGGCATGGCCCAACCTCCAGTATTGACTGATTTCAAGACTGAGCAACAATATAAGCCGGAATCGTTTGCTCCCGCACCAGTTCCTCGGGCTGACGAGATGGTCAATGATGCTGCAAGTTCAAACGGGGCAATCACCAACCCCGACATAAGCACCCCATTCACAATGGCGGCCAGCTCACCCACAATCATGTCGCCGGGCAATGTCGAATTCCCACAACACATGACTGATTACAATTCGATCCCTGACATGATGGGTACCATGGGAGCAAATCAGCAGCAACAGCTGTCGCATCAGCAACAGCAACAACATCAAAATTTTCAGCAACAGCAAGGACTGCAGCAGCAAGCATTTCCCCACCATGCCATGCACGGTCAAATGCAGAACTCGATGCACACTCAGCTTGGGCAACAAATGGGCCAGCAAGGCATGACCGGGATCAACCAGCAGCAGGGCACCGGTCACGGGCAAGGCTTTAACATGAACGGCGGAATGGCGCAGAATCTCATGAGCAACATCCTGCATCGTACATCACCGCCGAGAGCAAACAGCTTCAATGCCATGCACCAACAAGCGCAACAACAGCAACCGGCGCCTCAATACGGACTACAGCGGACAACATCGGACCATGTTTCCATGAACAACCTGGGTATGAACTCGATGGGTACTGGTATGGACTTTTGACTTTCGGATAGTCAGTAATGTCTAGTCCACACCCTTCGCAGTGTCTTTGGCCCTTGTTTGGAAACGCCATCAGTTTTCGTTCTTGTCAGCTCGGTTTTTATTCGTGGTATATTATTTACACATCAGACGGGAAGCTTATCGGCTCCCAGTTCTGCGTTACGCATAGCGAAGGCGATTTTGCATCCGCATCGACAGCGGCAACTGATGATCAAAAGGAAGAGAGAGAAAAAAGATCAACCCTTCAAAAAATATGGAAAAGATTTACGTTGCCCGTGTCAAGATACCATCTTGCAGGATTGGGTTTGAGTGGATTAACGCTAGGGAGGTTATTGTGGAAACTATATTTCCGGTTTGATTTCCTTTGTCAATGGCGTTGGGCGTGGGTATTGCTTATAATACGGAGGTACGGTGTTGCAGCTGCCATCGCTGCCTTTTGGTTGTACCTCGTATTGGATATCCCTTGCGAAGATGTAAGAAACATGAGTCGGTGGCGTTTAGGAGACGGAAGAAATCTGGATTAGTGGAATAGCAACACTAGACACACCTTGTAGTTTGAATAATTGAATTCTCAGATTTGACTAGGCACGTTACTGTTTCTCTGCAAGGTTCTTATAGTTGTGTCGTGATATGTTCCGAAGCAATTGAATCGTGTTATCATCATGGCACATACAATGTCCAACCACTTGACAATTGCAAAGTTCATGTCTTCCATGACTTGTTTTTGAAGTCTGGGGAGGAAGGCAACCCCCATGACGCACGTCAGGTACAAAGAGATTCAAAGTGGTATGGAAAGATCAATTATGCCTTCAGCGTAGGTAGTGTCCTGTTGCAATGGGTAGACCAAAGGACACTTGTACAACTCTGTGTAAATAAGCTTGAACAAGTACTCTCCTACTCGGGCCATTTCGTTGGGTTTTATCTCACGTCCGATGAATATCTACAAGTGGTGATGCTACCTGGCAGTATAAAGAGAAGCGAGTCAAATAGCCCATGTTTATCAAGTGATGGTCCAGAAGCCTTTATCCAGAGCTCCACAGGTGCTGCACGAAATGACAACTTATGCAAATGATTCGAGATGACGCGGTTCGTGTAATGATTTCACAAGACGAACTATATGCCTCTGGTTTTTGATATCCCCTTATTGTGTTGCTTCCGGCTGCCGGGACCCTTTGCAATTTTCGAAATTGCTCAAACTGCCTCAGTTCTTTGTATGCTCACTAGTATATCATCTCGAGAACCCGACGCTTTGAGTCGAAAGGATCTATTCTAGTGATCTCCAGTCTTTCAAGGGCAGGCATATCTCCAAGACTTTAGGATATCCGTATCCTCAAGCAGGTCGCAATAATAATTGCAAGGAAGTATTTTCCCAAGTTGAATCCGGAAATCTATTCCTGATCACATTCCTGCTGCTATCGACAACAAAGATATCAAAGAGCATGCGATCCCGCAACGACTATCGAATATACTCTTTGCATAACATTGTTTATTATCATTCCCTCCCCAAGACCGATTGAGATGTTTGAAGACATGATAATCTCAACGCTCCTCGATATTTCGTTTTCTCCTTTCTATTTCTTCTTTCCTCTTTCTATTTTTCTGTTGAGCCATGGATGACTGATATAAACCTTTTGTCTCAGTATGGAATATTGCGGCCATCTTGAAGGCCAGGGGCAATCAATGTCAATAGCAATAAGAGACATATGATTTGCTTTCAAGTCTAAAATTAGACGTGGAGCTTGATGTCGCACGTCACTCGATTACCGTTTGCCCTTGTCAGCGGTGACAGAACTGCTTTCGGGTGCAATCGATCGTGCCGGTCCGCCGTGATCCTTTGTGGTGTACGGCAGCCAACCTCCGGTGCTGCTGTCTCGGCTTTGTTGACTCACTAAAGAAACGCTTGGATTTCTTTGCTCTCTTCTGGCCTTTGACAAGCCTGTTACTAGCTTTCCCTTATATGAAGTATGCTGCAATGACTCGAGGAAGGAGTTGGTGCTTCTTCACCACCAGGAGCGCTGCAACTGTTAGTAAGTGGATGAAGAGGAGTATATGGCTTATACTCCATACACGACACATCATCGACTTGAACCAGATTGCCGAAAAACCAAGCATCTCAGACGCCTCGCAGTCATTATCCAAATATGCGTTCCTTTCTTGCACTCAAGGCCGCGACGGCTGTCATCCTTGCTGCCCAGGGCACGCTCGCGCAGAACTGGGATGGCGTGCCCACGATGGGCAAGGTCGTCAATGGCATCCAATATCTCGGCTGCCCCGTGGAGATCCCGGGCCGCGTCCTGACGGGCGTATCGTACTCGGACGACGCCATGACCATTGAGTCGTGCGCCGCGTACTGCACCAAGAACAATCTTCCCCTGTTCGGCGTCGAGTACGGCCGCGAGTGCTACTGCGGCCGCTACATCCCCCCGACGGTCAAGATGCCCGGCCAGGCGTCCGACTGCAACATGAACTGCAAGAACAACAAGTCCAATCTCTCCAAGCAAATGTGCGGCGGCGTCAACCGCATGTCGGTGTTCAACGTGACCACGTTCCAGGGCCCCGGCGCCATCAAGAACAATGCCGACTGGTCGTACATGAGCTGCTTCATGGAGCCGCAATGGGGTCGCGCCCTGTCCAACCTGGTCAAGCCCGACGACAAGATGACCATCAACATGTGCTTTGATACGTGCAAGAGTGGCGGATATTCGTATGCTGGTCTCGAGTATGGTCGCGAGTGCTGGTGTGGCAATACCGTGGCACCGGTTAGTATATTTTTTTTAACTGGCTTCTTATTGTCTCTTGAAAACTCTTTTATTTGTGATCCAGACAGACAGATTGTTCATGATAAAGCAAATCTCCTTTGACCCATGGAAATTACTCTCTGACCCAACCCCCAATATTTTAGAACCTCGAGGATGCCAGCGATCCAGCCTGCGCCATGCAGTGCGACATGGTCTGCGGCGGCAACAGTGGCCAAATGTGCGGTGGTCGCGGCGCCATTAGTCTCTACCAGCGCAACAACAAGAAGAAGCGTGACGCCTATGTCGATATCCACGAAGGTCACCACGGTCCTTCCGAGGTGGACCTCAATGTCGCGGCTCGCAAGGGGCGGTTTGTCCGGGTTCGTCGCCCTTCGGTCCGACGTACGCAGATGCAGCAGGAGCGAGAGCAGGGATGGTGATTTATGGAAGCTTAAACAAGAAGCCAAGGGCTATATGAACAGATTCCTCCCCTTGTTACTCATTTTTCTTTTTATGCATGGACTTGTTTTTTCTGGCATGCATTTCACTAAAGTCTTTTTCACATGTATTTGAAATGGTCGACGAGAAAGGCTATATAAACAGCTGGTCAAATTCAAAGCTCAGAACCTCCCAGAGGATGAAAGTTCCATGATAGAAAATGAATCAAGTGACAAGTACTGGCAAGGCAAATTTCCTCCGAAGCAAGCGTCGGTATGCGACGAAATCAAGACCCCCAAACATTAGCTAGGAAATCCCCAATGTTGGTAAACTTGAAATCAGGTAGGCAGCGATTAAAGTCGTCCGATACCGTCCAAGCCCCCTTTGCGCTACTCAGGAGCATTCCTATCAGTACTGACTTGAGCATATCCGCAGCCTTGTCCTCGGCGAGGGACGGGTGACGTGCTCGTAGACCCCAAGAGGTCGTGAGGATCCCTGCCTCGAGATCCTCGAGCTTTACTTGATCGACACTAAAGGGAGTGCCTGGCGTTGAAAAGAATAAGTATTTTTGGTCACTTGGAAACGCAGAGAATATTGAAAACTCACCACAAACTCCTTTGCCAATCTCGAGAATCTTTGAAAATGAAACCTTGTTTCCTTGAATACCCCCATTGACGGGCCAGGTACCCTCGTACTCGACAGCCTGCGCAACAAACTTCGCCAAATCTCTGACCGTGGTCAAGGTGATGACGGGATCGCAGCCCTCAATCGAAATGGCACGTCGGTTCTCAAAGTCAAACATGGTACTGAGTGGTGTAACGTGTCTCGAGGTTTGGTGAGGGTATGCGAGGTAATCCAGAAACAGGCCGGGTTGGAATAGAGAATACTCGAGGACCTAATGGGGCAAGACAACACGATTAGTATAGAGCGGTGTCAAGTAATGGAGCAAACTGACCGGTTCATTCTCGTTCAGCTTCTCTAGATACTCCCTGATTGCCTTTTTCCCCGTCCACCAGGGCATGTTGTCGATACCAGAACTATACATGGGCGTTAGTGGGGAAAGAGTACCTATATGACAAGGCGTCATTCCCATACCTTCCCCATTCGCTTGGAGCCAGGCGCTTGACACCAGCAATGACGGCAGCGTCAATCAGATTCTTCTGAGATTTGTTGTCCGTATCGTTCAGAAGCTGGATAAATGACAAGACATTGTGGACACCACGCAGTGCATTTGCCAGCTCATTCTTGTCGTCAAAGTCGACTGTGTGCCACGTAACACCATGTCTGCTTTCTTCTGCGACGAGTTCCTTGGGGGCCAGTGTTAGCTGAGGGGGCAAAGTTTGTGATGCGTGTTCTTTTGGGAAATCGTCCTACATTTCTGCTCAAGATGATGATGTCGTGTTTCTTTGTGAGGACTAGTTCGTCAATGATTTCTTGTGCAACTTCTGTTTGTGAAAGTTAGCATTCTGACCCAATCGTTTGCGGGCAGGAATAGAGTAACTTACGGCCAGAGCCACCGGCGATTGCGATTCGAACCATGTTGTCCAGATGTAAAGATCTGCACAAGGCAAGCAACTGTGCAATACGAAAATAAACTCCCAGAAATCTGTACGAGAGAAATATTAATCATGTTCAGAGTGTATAATCACGACTTGAGCCATGATCTTATAATTGTTCCACGCTGGGCCGAGTCTCGGCGGTTGAACCGAACCTCGGCGGAACAAGCAACAACACAATTTTTCAGTCACCCATGGCAGAATTATATCACTTCCGTGATTGGTTAGTGTTGCACGGATGTTAATACAGCATCGTATAGTGCATAAAATAGAAATCCATGGGATTTTTATGGTTTCTTCGATTGTAAATCAACCTTATTACTAATTAACTTGATTATAAATCTAGTTAAATAGTAATATATTCCAAAATAATGTTCTTATTAGTTGATTTTATGGGTATAAAAGGTAGTTATTCCTCCGTAATTAGTTATTCTTTCCTTAAGCTTCTATAAATCAGTTATACAGCCCTATAACTTCCCCTTTACGGCCGATTCTTCGAATCGTACGAACGCTTCCCTGTGCCTAAGGTATATGATCCACCAATCATATCTTAGAACAGTTAGTATCAGAAATCCGTCGGCAAATTATATAACTTGTACATCATATTAATGGTGCCCATTAATGATTCAAAACTCAAGATTGTTGATCAGCGAAGTACTGGCGGCAGGCCCACTAGAGCTCACCCGCGGGTTTGAGTACAGGGTACACATGAAAGAATTAATGTCAAGTTCACCAGTTTATTTTGCTTGTTTCATTCTTGATTTCGTTTTAATATAAATCGAAACACTTGTACAATCTTCAATTTTTATGCCCACTGCTGCTGCAATATACAATTTACTGGAGCCCGTGGCTTACCAGATGTGATACCAAAAGTAACGACAGATTCAGACCTCAGCAAGTCTTTCCGAGGGTTCCTGCCGCTTACAGACGCGGGGGAGCAGTCGGGATCGGTCCGCCGGGGCCGGAAGGGAAGCCAGATGGGGGCGGGCCACCGGGACCGCCGGGACCTCCAGCACCTCCGCCGTTGGAGACACCGCCGCCCTCGTAGTAGGTGGCGGCGTCCGAGATGGTGCGGGTGTAGGTGGTGTTGACACCAAAGCTGATCCAGGCCAAGAGACCGTCGGAGATGTCATCACCGAGGAGAACGTACTATCAGGGGAGGGTTTTGTTAGCAAAGAACTTTTGGGCTGAATCAAAGTGACGAGAGCAAGAGTGGAGGGAGTAAGCTTACCTGGACAATAGGGTCGCTGGTGGCAAGGCCGTCGAGCAGGAGGAAGTCCTCGGCGTTGGTGGTGACGGGCTGGGTGTTGGTGTTGTAAGGAGAGTAGGCCTCGACAGCGTCGGTGAGGTCCTGGTCAAAGTACAGCTGGCCGACGTGGTTGGCAGTCAGGTCGTAGATGGTGCCGTTCTCGCGGGCAGTGGCGTTGGGGTGGACGGCCACGTGGATGTGGATGGCACGGCCGGAGTAGTGACCGGGGTAGGTGGTCAGGAACTGGACGGCACCGTCCTCGTCCGTGAGCTGGAAGCCGCGGAGGAAGGTGTTGTTCAGGTTCTCGGGGGCCTCGGTGAAGTTGCCACCAGAGCCGACACCGGCGTAGACACCAGTCGAGTTGCAGTCTATCATACTCTTGTCAGCAAGGTAGATTCAATTTCGACAGTATAGAGACTACTTACGCCAGAGCTCGAACCAGCGCTCAGGGATGGGCTCGCAGGTCTCGACGTCGTAAATGGCGACATCAAGGTACAGAGGAATACCCTCCTGGGTCTCGCGAACGTCGGTGCGGACGTATTCACCAGAGACGTCTATAGGGCAATTAGCAACAAAGCTCACTTGTCTACAATAGAATCATGAAGAACTTACAGTAAGGACCCTCGGTCTCCTCGGGAGAGAGCACACACGAAGCATCCTGGGCAAAGACGGTCTCGAGAGGAGTAGTCTCGTCAAAGTCGGCATCAGACAAGTGAGTCTTGTTGATGTCACTGGGGTCACGTGCGAGGATGCCACGCTTGGCGTTCATGGCGGCCAAGTTCTTGCGGCGCTCAATGCCACGCTGCTCGAGGCCGCGAGCCTTGTGCTTGGCAGAGCAGTGGTCCAGGTTGGTGCGCTTGGAGTTGGAGATGAACTCGCGGCGCTCGTGGAGCTCCTGCTGGATATCAGCTCCAGGGTGGGCAGCCACCAGAGTGGCCGCGACAGAGGCGACAAGAGCAGCAGAGAAACGCATCTTGGAAAAGAGTGAATGGATCCAAAGAGATAGAGAAAGAGACAGAGAACGTGATGCTACTGGAACAAGACAAGATCGTAAATGTGCTCTTGCTGGTTCGCCGCTCTATATAGTGAAGACTGCACCATATTCGGCACAAGCCGGACCTTGCATCGTCCAGTATACCCCCAGGCACATACATGGCTGACTGCAAGGCCCATGTGGCTCTCGACCTCTTTGTGTGGGTCAAGGCACCATGTTGGATGCTGAAGAAGCATTTACCAATGTGCCCTTTAGAGTAGGCGTGCTATACTGCTGACGAGTCCCCTCCCGGGGCGGCAATGGCCTGGAGAGGGCGTTGGAGGAGTCGAGGCCGGGGCTGTCCGCAAACTGTCGGTTCGGCAATCCGAAAGGAGAGTCAAATCCACGTCGTCCTTCTCATCTCGCCAACGCACGGAATCATGCGATTGGAGCACAGCCAGCCAGCAAGCAGCGGGATACTGAGTATGTAGGTATGCTTAGTCATTCGGTCATCCCAAGCGGCCTGCGTTCCCCGGATAAGTGGAATTCCAATTGGCAATCCACTGCTCCCTATAGGAGCGGGCGGCTGAGTGAATGATGGAGACGACGGACAGCAAAAATGCGACGGTATAGTTATAGAAGCATACGCAATCCTTTCTCTTGGCGGCAGCGATGTTTCCAATGAGACCTTCCAAAGTGACACTGGTTGGAGGGTTTGGGCTGGGTTTTTACAGTGGTCGACGACTCGACGGGTTTCGAAACCCAAATGTCCTGCCTGTTTGGGTCGTTATAATGGCCGAACCCGGCTAAAATGGCAAAAGCAACCATGAAGCTCCAAGACCCCAATTCAGAACTGAGCACAGCGATCCAATGGCTTGGCGTCTCTGTTTCCACACACACACATACATCACGTGAAAATAAAGTAATACCTGGGTATTTATGCTTAGCCAGGCACTTTATTTCCCGGCAATGTCATGGTAGATCTCCTCAGGGGTGCAGGTATACAGGGTATACTACTAGGTACGCATGGCCGGAGACTGGCCGCGGCATTTCCCCAGATTTTGCGGCTGCTAATTGCAGATGGAGCCCCATGCCGGTAATAGAGTGAGTTGCAAGACAAGTGATGCAATCAAAGGGAACAAAAAACTTTCGGAAAACTCCAAGTATGGATACTGATTACAATAGGGACGCGTGTAGTTGGCCAAGTCTTAGCGAAACAACTTCGACGGTTTCCTCCGCCGCTCGGCGGAAGCTAAAAAGGAATACATGGTAGTAGCAACAAGGTCAAGGAAGGAGAGTTCGGAGTATCGGAGGTGTTGTAATTGGACCAATCCACGTTGAGCCATTCATCATTCACCATTTCCCTCGCCAATCGCATTGCCAAGTTTGCAAGTCTCTTGCACCGTTGCATTTGGCCATTGCCAATCCATCGCTTAGTTCGAGCCTCCCATGGAAACTGTAACCATTTCACTATACTTGGTCAACGGACCCGTAAAGTGGGCAAGGTCTTGGAAAAACAAAAAAGGAATACACCAGAAAACATGGCAGAGGAGGCAAATCCACAGCCTGACGCGTCGTCTCCCTTGGCGGCGGCAGCAGCAGCACCGGCCAGACCACAATCGAGAAGGAAGCTTCGCAAAGGTACCCTCAGCTGTTGGGAATGCAAGCGGCGCAAGGTTCGCTGTGCCTTTGCCTCGCCTGCCGCCACCGTCTGCAACGGGTGCCAACGCCGGGGGACGACATGTCTTGGCCAAGAGTTTCCGGACCAGCCCGACCCGTCGCCGCCACATACCGAAAGCCTACGAGACATGGGCCTGAGGATGAGCAGGATGGAATCCCTCATTGAAAGACTCACCGCGCGTCTGGACGGTGAGCAGCCGAGAACCGACGATTCACCCAAGGTTGCGTCGAATGCCTCGAGGGAGGTCGCATCAGACGCCGCTCAGAGGGTCTTGGCATGTTCGCCTCGGTCGTCTTCTGTTACACGTGATGTGGTGATGGGAGCATCTGTTCAGACCCTCAATCCTAGTCGAGCCAGTCAGTCTCTTTATGAAGCAACAGTGAGTATTACTTTGAACTGGCAATCAGCCCATGTTCAGCCAGTATGACAATATAAATCTAGGATGAACGAGAGTCGACATCCATCTCCCGTTGGCCGCTGCCGTCGACAACTGCCTCTGACGCAGTGCTTTCCGTAGACCAAAGTGAGCACGATATAAACAAACACAGTCAGATCTTTGATGCTCTTCGAGAAGCATGGCCTAGTCACCATGATATCGAGATTATCGTTGGCGTTCCCCATGGTATATCGGGCCTTATTCACGGAGTCGTGGATAAACCCTTTTCAAGTTTTGGTGCACAAGACCCTCCATCACCACGAGATGTACTACAGTTGCCTCCGCCAGGATCTCACCCTATTGTAGTTGCACACAAGCTTTTATGTCTTGGCTCGTTTTTGCAATGTATTCCATCGTCTTCTCTACCTAGCCTCGCTAGTCTCAGCACAAGCCGTGTCAACATCATGACTAGGGCAGTCGAGACGGCAGTCCGACTCGTAGTCAGCGACGATGACCTGGTGGACATGGTCGAAGGCATCGAGTGCATCATGATCTATAGCCTGTACGAGAATAATGCAGGCAATTTGCGCCGTGCCTGGATGTTGCTACGTCGGGCCACGGCGCTGGCGCAGATGATGGGTCTCGATCGGGGACGAGGAAACTGTATTGATACTGGACGCCGAGTCAACCCGGAACAAATGTGGCTGCGTCTGGTGCAGTCGGATCATTATCTGTCCTTGATGCTTGGCTTGCCTCCAGCCGCGATGGTCGAGGGCGGCGGCCTCGGTAACCCGGCCACGTTGGAATGTTGCACTTCAATGGAGCGCATGGAACGTCTTGAGGCAGTGGCATCGACTCGTATTCTGCGGCGCAACGCCACTGATTTGGGTGACCTTGATGCAACGCAAGAGATTGATGAGCTGTTGCGCCAAGCTTCAGACTGCATGCCAGCCCAGTGGTGGCTATTACCAAACTTTGCGTCTTCACCTAAGGACGAGGTCAAAGTGTTTCGAGAAACCATCCGCATCACCACCCAGTTTACGCATTATACTCTCTTGTTACACCTGCATCTGCCTTATGTGCTCTGCTCCTCCCCGGACCAAAGGTGTGAACAGAACAAGATCACCGCCGCCACGGCTGCTCGAGAGGTGCTCGTGCGCTACTTGACCATTCGCGGCTCCGACCCAACATCATTCTACTGTCGGGGCATTGATTTCATCGCCTTTATCGCGTGTACGGTGCTGACCCTGGCACACATTGTTGCCCACTGTCCTCCAGCGACGCAGAATGAGCACAACTTGCCTCATAATCGTAATGGCGTTACCGTCTTTGCCTACCTCAAGCATCAACGCCTTGGCGACCGCGGAATGATGGAGCAGGTACTCGAGAGTATGGACCGCCTGGTTGAAAGTAATGGCGACAGGATCGCATCAAAGATAGCCGTCGTCCTTCGACCGCTTCTGGTCATTGAAGCCGATGCTGCCTGCGGCCGCCGTTATCAGACGCGCTCCTCGCTTGGAGTCAAGGAAGAGAGCCCCGAATGCGCTGGTAATGTGACGGATGACGATGCTTCATTGCACATTTACATTCCCAATACTGGTGCCGTCGATATTGAACGCTGCTGTGGCCACCCGTATACCTCGCTGTCGTTATTGAATTCTCTAGATACAACCATGCCGGGCCCGTCGAATCTACATGCGTCCGAGACTGGCCTGGAAAATGCTTTCCAGTATTCGGATGAACATGGACCGCAGCCAAGCACGTATTGGGCTCAGTCACCAACCATGGACACTGCAGTAGCAACAGAGGACTGGACCTTACAAGGGGTAGACTCGGCACTCTTTGACAATATTCTCAATGCGACACCAATGGCTGATTGAGCATAGGCAGATCATTATGGCTTTATATCATCTAGTGGGTTGTGACTCTCAAGTTGGCATTGGCCCGGTCATATCAAGCACATGTATCGTGATAAGAAACTGGGGTGTGGAGAGCTCTCTTTGTTCTCGTCTTAACTACATCATTTGAGAGCTTGGCTCTGCTATGTATTGGCTTCCTCCGCCTATCGAGATGCTCGCGAATAGTCAATTTGAACACATCACTGGTTGGCTTTTGTTTGAGTTTTTCTATTAATCGTAACGCATCAGTGGGTGCAGAGCAATGCATGATGTATGATCTTCTGGGTATCGGCACAATGCGGGTGGTGCGCCGCCATGATTCTGTTCTTCTGAAATCATGATATAAGCGGTGTCAGGTTTCAGTAAACTGTTTGTACCCTTTTCCCCAATTCTAATTTTCAGTGCCAGGGCTTGAACTGAAATACGGAGAGCTGTCGATCAAGTCATTTGTTTGTTGTATATCGAATGGTTTTGTTAGCCATATTTGCACCTCATCGCTGCTCTGGTTCGTAGCAGCCACCAGCCATGACAAGATTCATCCTCGTAAACATGACCTTGTGGACGGTGGTACGTTTTGTAGGGAAGCAACTGATCTGATCCGGCGTGATCATAACTTCCTTACCCTTCTTTTTGCCAGTGCCAGTGGTGCCAGTGCCGCTAGTTGCTCCCTGTGTGGTGGTGGCTGCAGCCTTTCCATCTGTGCCTGCTCCGCTTCCACTGGCAACAACGGCGCCGTCACCTCCCTCAGCTTGGACTGCTGTGCGCGTGCCCTCTGCTGGCATTTCAATATCCCAGACACGGACAGTCATGTCAGCACCTCCGCTCACAAGGGTGTTGCTTTCAACATTGAAGCTGATGGACCAAATGCCGTTGCGTCCGTGACCACGCATGCGCTTGATTCTTTCGCCCTTGGCAATGTCCCAAAGCATGATATTGCCACCGGTATCGGCAGAGGCCAGTATCTTGCCATTGGGTGAAGCTTCCATTGTCGAGATGTAGTCGGTATGTCCAGTGAAGATGCGAACACAGTTACCCGATGAGACAGACCACATTCGAATAGTCTTATCAGCCTCATCAGAAGCAGAGAATAAATAGGCACCATTTGGATGCCAACAGAGAGCAGAGATGGGAGTATCGTGTCCAACCATGAGTCGAACATATGACACTCGATCTTGGGACCAAACGCGCACAGTCTTGTCCCAGCCACCCGTAGCAAAGTAATGTCCATGAGGACCCCATGCCAACTTCATGATCGGTCCGTAGTGACCCTTGTAGACGCAGAGACAAGTCCATGTCTCTAGGGACCATAGCCGGATCTGCCCGTCGTACGAACAGGAAATGAGCAGCTTTGCATCTGTATCGACTTTCGGTCCGTCCTCAAAAATGTTCTTGTCGAGGTTCTTGGTCGCGTCTGAGAAGGCAACAGAGTAGATAGGACCAGAGTGGCCAATGAGTTTGCGGTTATTAACTTTCAGGTTCTGCTCATTCGGTAGCTGAGACTTGAGTGGTGACCCGTCAAGTGTCCATACTCGAATATATGACTCGGTTGTGCCAACAGCCACAAGCTTCTGGTCCTTGGAGAAATCCATGCAAGAGTAACTAGGTATCCATGTTAGCAACAAACCTACTTTGTAGGAGCATGAGGTACTTACCCTCCCAGGCTATTGTGGAAAGTGTACATGCAGACCGTTACTGCAGGACCAACTCCACCACTGCGGCCCTCAATCTTGAAGCGGTCCCTGTTCTCTCGTACCTTCTGGATCTCCATGACAATGTCCCTGGCTCTAGAGGGCGGGTAGGGTATGTCTGTCCGCTGTGGAGAGTCTCCGGCTTCCTTCTTGATAGGGTGCATGAGGTTGAACTCGTCGACTAGAGAGCGTGTACCATCTGGCGGTGGGTTCTGCTTGTCCTCGTCCTCCAACTCGGCAAGAACGTCGCCTCGTAGCTCAGGCTCCATTGGGAGAAGTCCCAGCTTCAGGGCGGCGTTGTTGCCGTTTTCGAGAATCTCCTTGTTGAGTGTGACGGCGCCAGCTGCCGGAATGCCAGGAATACCCTCCTGAGCGTCGACGTCGTCAAGTTCTAGATTTCTAGCTCGGCGATAGATAGCCTCAAAGCTGAAGGGCTCGATGGGGCCCCGTTCGATGGATTCAACGTCGCAGAATGTGCCGAGGATATATGTGACAATGTTGCCACACTCTTCAGAGTCTCGCTCCAAGAAATTGAAAAGGTTTCCGGTAGAGAACTTGTTCAATGGTATCTTGTACTTGTTCCTGAGGTAGAGACGGGCGACTGGGTTTTCCTCAAGCTGCTTGGGGGTCTTGACCAGCTTTAAGCTGTTGACCTCGTCTGCCCGAACATTCTCGAAGCGCTCCTTGTACTGTAGCATGAATGATTCGGCGCGGAGCTTGTATTCAAACTTGACCAGGTCAAGATAAGAATAGACAAACACGGGCCAAAGAACCTTTCCCAGCTCGAACTGAAAGGCGTGTGAGACAAGAGAGCATATGAAGATTTGCTTGTGCTTACCTTGTAGAGATCGAGAGAGTTGTCCACCCACTTGACGAGATGCTCAAAGGCAGCCACATATTTGTCAGGCTTTAATCTTTTGTTTTCGTCCTCTTCTGATTTGGCAGGGCCACCAGCTATCTCTTTCCGAAATGCTTCCTCAGTGCGTGTGTATCCTCGCTTGATCAGATAGTCCGTGACCTGGTTGTCGTTAGTATTATGGAACGCAGTGAGTCCTGGCTTGATTTCGACCATCTTCTTATCTCCCCTTCCAACAGAAATCGCCATATCAAGGAAATACTGTACATCAACGGGCCTTTGTCTCTGGAAAGATGGCCTGGGTACCCCAGGGTGCAGATTGGAGGCAGAAGACATGATGGGGAAATGATACTGGAAATTGCAGGTTGCTGATTGATTTGTTCCAAGCAGACTCAAGGCTGGCACTACAGTCAAAAGCACGAATGTAGGATTTGAGAGTTGGAGGTTGAAGAGAATGGGAAGACGCGAAAGAGGAAATCGGATTGGCTTTGGAGCCTCTGAGGCAGATACAGACGACGACCAACTGACTTGAAGTATGGCTTCTTCATACGGTCAATCCCCGTGGCCAAAATCATCCAACACCTCAAAATGGCAGAGATGATGGATGCGGTGACAGCGTGTGATGGGCTGGAGTTGTTTTGATGATAGTGTCAATGTCGGCAGTGGTAGTTTTGTGGAAAACAAACGACTGGGTATTTGGGGGTCGTCACCACCATAACTTCCCACAGAAACTGCTCCTCCTTTGAATATCTGGATGATTGATTGGGAAAGTAGAATCAAACGCAAGACTGCATTGACTTGGTGCATTGGTCTCATCATCACGTGCACTTCTCGTGATGTTTTTGGAATGCGAGATGGCAGCACGCTAGGGTAGGTATCCGCATCTTGCAGCTAACTTCGGCGAGATAAAAAGAAAATAGAAGAGAAGCTGTACCACACTCAATGTCTACTTACTATTTGATTCAGGTTTTGATTACTGGGGGGCGCCGTGGTAGTGGTGGTTGTGGATGGCGCTGGTGCGGTTGTGCCAGGAGTAGGTGGCGGCGGAACTGGGGTGAATGTGCTGCCAGTCTGGCCAGCGCCCGTGGAAGGTGCGCCTGCATTAGACATGGTGATCGGAAGCGTGTCTTTTTTTTTTTACGCGTGTGTGGTGTTTGCTGAATGGGAATCAGACGTGTCTTGCGCTGTGATGCGCTGTGATGGTGCTGTTCTCTCCTGCCGGGCTGCCTCACTTGCTGCGTGTCGCGTTGAGCTGCATGCGCCGAGACAATCTGGGCAACGAGGCCCTTGATAATTGGCGTAAAAGGCCTGCGGATCCAATCCTCTTTACTTGAATTAATGGTGGCTCTGCGTAGATGATGTCCAGCAAGGAAGCGCCGATTATTGATGATGCATTACCAGATGTCGCGGTCTTTGCTTGGTGGTGTTGAATGCGGCTCAAATGTGGATGCCGACAGACATGGAAGGAGTGAACCGTCACTCGCGAATTGGGCTGCCTGCTAGTCCAGAAGTGGTTTAGACGATCACAGCTCGGCCAAGGCCCCACCAAGAATCTGGAGAGAGTTCTTGAAGTGGGGTTTAGATCTGAACACGCCCAGCGCTGAGCCCGCCAAACATTGAATGCTTCTTTGCACATTAGGAACACCACCCGAGCCCCAACGAATGCAACGGCCATAAAGGTTCTCGGAGCGCTAAACTCTCGTCACAAAGTCAGATTGTGGCCATCTGATGGCGTCTTGTGCCTTCGCTTCCACCTCTTCAATACGTGCAGATTGCTTCTGTGACCTCAGTTGATCCTTTAGTCCAATCGCAGCTACCATGGCATCTCAGAGCAGCATGGACGCAACTTCATTCGCGCCGTTTACCACCGCTGAGCGCATACAACAGCTCGGAGAGATCGACGAGGTTTGTGGCAAGGCTTTTCGCCTCGAAACAACTGTTGACTAACATCAGACTCTAGAGTATCGTCAGTCTCTTGCGAACCGCTGGTGCCGCTATCCAGAGCCTCAACAAGAAGGACCCCAACGAGGGAGACGGCGTCATGGATCTCGGTAATGGTGGCACCGACTCTGACGACGAAGATGACGAGAGCGGCAAGGACAGGGCCTTCAAACACCAAATGAACGACTTCATGAGAACCTTGCGCTCCGTCAACGTCCGGATGAAGCGACAGATCTGGGGCTTGGAAGAAGCCGGCATCATCAAGTCGAGCGATGCTCCCCAAGGCGATGCAGCAAGCGACGAGAATGGCAAGACACTAGAGCCGGACGGCAATGGCAAGATTGGTGGCATGGACGTTGGCTGGCTGAACAGCAGAAGCAACAAGGTTGAGAGAGACATGGAGTCAGAGCTTTGGGATCAGGCAGAGGCCTTTTTGAAGGACATGATCAAGCAAGGTGACGACACCAAGATGACCCAGTAAAGGGGGCAGACGCGCAATATCATTTTCAGGCGTTTCGGTGTTTTAAAATCTACGGCTTCACGATACCCCGGGCAACGATTTAAAATCTAGAATATGGATTCAATTGCATGTGCAAGGATGGCACCAAGAAATTTTCGGGCGAGTTATTTTTCGGTTGTAGCCACTGGCAGGGAACTTGAGGTTGAGATTATACAAGGAGCCTCGCAGAATAGCAATGATATAGAAATTGCAGAATGTGAGCATAAGGTATCAACTGCGTGGTTAATTTCAAATCAGGAGTCTTTTATTGTCTTGGGTCTCAATACAGCTGCTCAGCCACGAGTTAACCCATTACAAACAGGCTACCACGGAGACGGCTAAGCAACCTTGGAATCAAGCAAGCAGCCATCAATCGTGTGGGCTTTTGGGCGCGGGCAGCTTTCGTCACTGCCACCCCGTAATTGGCCCGAGCTTCCCTCCCTCTTTCAACCAGCGATTGATTCCCATAGCTCAAACCTGTGACGACAACTTCCACTGATAACCCCATTTTGTTAATCACCACCGCTCAAGATGGAATTCGGAGAAGGAGATTCGCCCTGGGGCGACGTGCCATCGCAGTCGTCCAAGCCCCCATCCATAACCCAGTCGTCGCAAGAGGCCGAGTCCTCGCAGCCGTCATCCCAGCCGTCCGTCAAGGCACCGGCAGCTCGGGGGCCGCGAAAGCCCATCCGCCGACTCCAGGCGCAACCGACGACAATCCAAGCCGACGATCCCCTCGGTCCCTTGGGCCCTCTCGGCGATAACAATGCTGCTCCAGGCCTCGACTCACAGGCTGATGAGCCGCCGGCGCCGCCGCAGAAGGAGCAGCTGCCGATCCGCACAACGATGCCCCCGTCTGCGCGACCTCAGTCTGGGCCGAGAGATCCTCACTATATCGACGACGACGATGATGACCGACCCCTGGGTCCAAAGGTACCTCCTCCCGTGCAATCGGCGCAGCCTAGCCAGGTCAGAAGTGCCACTCAACCCAGCGTGGCCGTTGAGCAGGCAGCCAAGCCAAGCTTCAACATTACTGTCGGCGATCCATACAAGGTTGGCGATCTGACCAGTTCGCACATTGTCTACTCGGTCCGAACGAAAACAACGTCAAAGGGATACAAGCAACCTGAGTTTGAGGTCAAGAGGAGATACCGGGACTTTCTATGGCTTTACAACACCATGCACGGCAATAACCCAGGTGTGGTTGTTCCCCCGCCTCCAGAGAAGCAGGCCTTGAACCGTTTCGAGACCAACTTTGTCGAGTCTCGTCGGCAAGCATTGGAGAAGATGTTGAACAAGATTGCTGCCCATCCGACACTGCAACATGACCCCGACTTGAAGCTGTTTCTCGAGAGCGAGTCATTCAATGTCGATGTGAAGCACAAGGAGCGCCGCGAGCCTATCCCAGGGGAGAGCAAGGGTGTCTTCAGCTCATTTGGTCTGAGTGTTGGCAGCAGCAACAAGTTCGTCGAGCAGGATGACGTAAGTAACAGACGCGACCATCCTGAAATCAGTGACTAACAAATGAGATAGTGGTTCCACGACCGCAGGGTGTATCTTGATGCTCTTGAGAATCAACTTCGGGCACTGTTGAAGTCTATGGATACAATGGTAAACCAGCGCAAGGCCATGGCTGAAGCTGCCGGAGACTTTTCAGCATCACTTCATGCTTTATCGACTGTCGAATTGAGCCACACTCTATCAGGGCCTTTGGACGCCTTATCGGAACTTCAAATCACCATTAGGGATGTGTACGATCGCCAAGCTCAGCAGGACGTGCTCACATTTGGCATCGTCATTGATGAGTACATTCGCCTGATTGGCAGTGTAAAGAAGGCATTTGATCAAAGACAAAAGGCATTCCACAGTTGGCACAGTGCCGAATCCGAGATGCAAAAGCGCAAGGCCAGCCAAGATAAACTCCTCCGTCAGGGCAAGTCACAACAAGATCGACTTAACCAGGTGAGCGCCGAGGTGGCCGATGCTGAGCGCAAGGTACACCAAGCTCGACTCTTGTTTGACGACATGGGCCGATTGATGCGCGCCGAGCTTGACAGGTTCGAACGCGAAAAGGTGGAGGACTTTAAGAGTGCTGTTGAGACATTCCTAGAGAGCTCCGTGGAGGCTCAAAAGGAGGTAAGTTGGTTGATGACCGTTTGCTTGTGAGGCCTCGGCTAATAATTGCCCAGCTTATTGAAAAATGGGAGACATTCCTCATGCAACTGGACGCTGAGGACGACGAGACCGTTTTTTACCGACCGCCCGTCATTGACTCGGGCGCTGGCAAGAGACCTGCTGGAGACACTGCCGTGGACAGAGCCAGAGCGCGGATAGATGATGATTCTGATTAATTGGAGCGGGCGGACTCAACTTTTATAGATGCCGAACCACCAAGAAGTCCACTTTAGTAACATATTGACTGTAATCACTTGCGTCCTGGATGGGCTATACCCGGTAGCGTCACGATAAAAGTAGATGATAATTGAATTTTATACTTTTCGTCCAGAAAAGCATGTATAGCCTTTACTTTCTATTTTTGTCATAATATGCTGACAAATTTGTACATATGATACAATGTTGGTGTTGTATGTGAAGCCTCGAGTTTCGACCTGGCTTCTTGATGCTGGTCAATATAGCCAAAAGGTGAATCGGAAAAATTGGCCATCCATCCATCTTCGTGATTGGCATGCTCAAATACCCAGGAATAAAGACCTCAATGAATTGTTGCAGTCCAGCCTCGATCCGCTCACTTCTTCTTCGGGGCCGCCTTTGGCTTCTCATCTTTTATCTCCACGGCATATCGAGAGACCAACTCATCCAGAGAAAACGGATCCTCCTCAACGGCCTTGGCGGCGACCTTCTTGGTGCCCTCGGCCGCATCATCTGCACCTGCTTCCTCCTCGGCGCCCGAGCCCGGCAGATCCCAAGTCCGGCCAAAGCGTTCTCTGAAGGCGGCCAGCTTACCAGCCTCGTCGACCTCGACGTTCTTGAGGGTGCGCTCGCTGGGGTTCCAGAGCAGGTGGTTGCGCGTGTCCTTGACGGACTTGTAGAGGGCGTAGGGCGACGTGGTGCGCATCGTGTACGTGGAGCCGTCTGAGAGCTGCACCAGCTGCGTGAACATGTACGGCCGCTTGTGCCGGCGGATCAGGTTGGCGTTGCGCGTCTGCTGCTGCGTCTGCGCCGAGAGGAAGCCCGGCGCCAGCGGCGTCGAGGTCACGGACGATGTCGTTGTGCTGGTCTGCGGTGTCAGGGAGTTGATGGCGAGAGCGCATGTCGGGCGCCTCGATACGCGGAGAGTCGCCATTGTGTGTGTGTATGTGTGGTGTGTGATGTGTCGACGGGTGCTGAAATGACACCCTAGGGCCTGCGCTCTAGCTACTGGCTCAATTGATGAGTTATGAGGACGTGGACACACGATCGAAGAGAGACGATTCAGGGTGGAAGGCGGACAGCTGTTGCGAGAACTGATCCTCTAAACCTTCAGGGTCGACGATGCGGTTAGCTTGAACCTCAAAAAATGTTACGGCGGCGGCCGGGGGTCGCAGGCCGGGGTGGATCTTCACATGAGCTACAGCACATACCCCAAGGTGCGGTAGGTACGTATCCTTGCATTTCTTATCGTTATCGGCAGCGCGGGTCGCGCCCATTAAATCATGGGAGCTTAAGTGCTGCTATGACATTGGTGCTTTCACTTTGTATTAAATAGTTGTCCATTCATAATAAAGCTTGCCCAAGCTTCTGGCGACATTCTTGCCGCCAATTGTCTCTTGTTCTCTATTGTATTATTCTTCCATGTTTTCTCGAATGACATACTGCTGGGCCATGCAATGAAGAGCCTTCATTTCCTTTCAAGAGCATCACGCATCTCGTTCAGTCAACATGCAGTCCTCCGCCCTGACATAGCTGGTGTCAGCAGTACCTGCAGGATATCTACTCCAAGGAAACCATATAGCACCGACCAACTGGAATGTATGTCTATACATACTAGATTATCATGTCCTGGCTAGTACTGACCGATCGGCAACTGCAGGGACATCTGAACGAATCCGGGATGAATGGCACAAGCAGGCAGACACTGCAGAGGCCTCTGCTACGACAAGCGCAACGCTTGAGTCGATAGAAAGCTCCGAGGCTTCTACGGACCATCCTCTAAATCCATTAGAAAATGCCTCTAAGAGCCAACTACGAAAAGATCGTTTTCGTCATTTAAATCCAACATCCGACGAAGAGAAGGCTGATATAAGAGCCCACCCAACCACGTTTCGAAGGTTGATGCGGCATGTGACTCAACCCGTGGTGGTTGTTTCCAGCTTGGCAATACCTGGACAAGGGCATGATCCATGGCGCGCTTCCCGTGCGAGGGAAGACTTTCTCGAAAACCCCTTCGAGAACCCCTACGAGATGGAAGAAGACGGAGACGGTTCTAAGCCAGTACCGCGCGCCATGACGGTCGGATCATTCACTTCGCTGAATGTCAGACCCGTACCACGCATCATGTTCAATGTCAATCGGCCAAGCAAAACGTACGATGCGATCAAAACAAGTCACCGCTTCAATGTCCATATTCTCGCAGATAATAAAGAAGGTGCACTTCTCGCGGAGCACTACTCAAAAGGTCACTCCAGAATAGATTTTGTTCCGGATGATAATAATTATCCGGAACTGTTGAGTAGAGTAACTTCGGACTTTGCCCGAAAAGCCATCTTGAAAGACGGCTTGGGGCTCGCAGTCGAAGGCTCCGACAAACTAGGTGGTTTATTTGTCCACGGTGCCCGCAGATGGACGAGGGAGTGGGAGAACTGGCAGAAAAAGAAGTTCGAGTCCGAGCATACTTGGACCCCATTTACCAGGGAAGCAATGCCCAGACTTGAAAGCGACGGCATCCTTTACACCTTGCGCTGCGTGGTTCGCAGATGGACTAAAGGCGGCTCGGCGCGGCAATTCCGCTCCGGGCTGCTCGAGCTGGACGCGGCCACTGCTCTCGTCATTGGAAACGTACAGGAGGTTATCTATGGTAGCCTCAAAGATGAGGACGAGCCAGAAATGAAACCTGCGTTGTCTTATTCATTTCAACAGTACATTCAACGAGGTGACCCAGTCAACTTATCGGAAAGCCATAAGACAGAGAAGGTCTACGGAAACACCCTAAAAGCCGAGAAGGAAAACAAGCCAGAGACTAAAGACGACATTCCAAAAATGCAACGGCCTCAAATGTACCTGGAGTAACACACTTGAGCAATACCCCTGTAGAGCACCCTGTATATAGGCGAAATATCGCTTAGATATTGTATAAGAAACCATATATAGAATCAAATTAAAGCGCTAAGTGTAATGCTTTCTTGCTTTATCAATAAAATATAACAGAATATCCAAGAATTGATTCTATTTTAAAATATCAAAAGAAAGGGAGGGAGGGACAAAGCAGACACATTATGAAAATGGACCAGCAAAAAAAGGCAGGAACAAGAAGAAAAAAATAATAAGTCAATCAGAGCCAACAACCCACAAACCACCGGCATACGTCGACCTTCCTGGTGGCGCTATATTGTAATACGGCATTCCAGTCATATTGGCACCGACATGGTTCATCAGCCCTCCAGTGAGGGTATCGCACAAAGGTCAGGGTTCATTCACATGGGAGTTGAACCCATAACTGTTATATAGAGCGTTTGTTCTATTAACAACTTGATTAGGCAGCCTGATTCTGCATTTCTAATCCATTAATTTGGGTCAAGATGGGAGAGTCTTTCATTCTTGCGTTTGTGTGCATTGATTCATCTAATAATTCCTTTATTTCTTTTTTGTGCCGTGTCCTTTGGAAACGCCTGTGTCGTGTGCTTGTCAAGACATGATGGAGATTCACTGTTCCAGAGTAGTCCAAAGACCTGCACAATCATGGATAGACGAGATGAACGTACATAATTACAAATGCCATGATTCCATTTTTTTTTTTGAAATAACTTCTGACTTGCAACATGCTTTCTGCCATCAGGTAAGGTGCTGCTGCACCCAGTAGGTACATATCTGGGCAATGCCAATCATGAACGTTTTGTCCAACCAAAAATTGGCCGTTGGTCGTTTGTGTTTGTCAAGGCTGGTGAAAGTTTTATCGCCTTGCTCAAGCCTGTGCCTTCCAACTCCAATAACTGTTTACTTAGGTATCCAGAGCTTTAAATTAGAGTCGACATTTGGGAAATTCTTACCACTTTGACAAGTGCAATATTCCCTTTGTGATTTGACAAAGATTACATTTCAGTCACATGAGGCCAGAATCACACATAATCACACAAGACAAGACAATTGTAGTAAGAAACAGAAATGCAGACTAAAGACAGCGTCTATGGACAAGTTGCTTCATTTCCACCTGTGACAACTTTGTGTGAAAATAATGGCCATCATTTGACCGTCTGCCCTTGAAGTCCCCTTGATTGAATAAAACTCATTTCCTCCTGCCTCTCCTTTCTCTCTCCTTTTCCTGGGGGTAAGAATAATGCAGGCTGATCGAGTGCAATGCTTATTAATGATTCACCCTGCCGCGGTGAGGAAATCTATGCCCAACCACAAAAGACAGACTGTCGGAGGGTAGGAGTGGCGATTGATAATATGGCTAAGTGAAGGGTGCTGTGTCCGATTTTGCTGCGTACCTCAATCGAAGACCCAAAGCATAGGAATATTGAGGTCTCTCTTGAGGTCTTTGAAGCAATCCCCAAGACCAGGCCCAATGGCGACTTTCTGGGGCTGTTTCAGCGTTCCAGGCTCTAGGGCTATAGCAATCTGATATTGGGGTTTAGTTATGTTGAAATGCCATGACTCCAGTGCGCTACTGATAATTCCATCTCGCGGGTAATCATCTACTTGAATCTGGTCACCGTGGGCCTCTTCGTCAGGATCCTCTGTCCCAAGTGCCTCGAACAAGAGATTAATGGTGTAATCTTGCTTGATGCAATAATCTCTTTCCCAGCCGCAGCCACGAGACGGCTGTTTAGGCCACAGCGTTCGGATACGTGGCATGGCTTGAGGCATCTCGCCGTAGTGTTTGGCCAGCGTCTCTGTAAATCGGGAGTTGATAGAGGAGTAAAAGGCGAAAACTACCCTGTCGGCCACGTCGTTCAACACCTCCCTAAAGAGGTCAGGTGATGCCTTCATGACACTGAGTCTGAAGAGCGGGTTTTCATATTTGCTTTCAAAGTTCGAGCCGTCGCCGTCATGCATGTCCAGCGCTACAAGAACTGTTGCACCGTCATTGATGTCGCTGATAACTTTGTATTCATCTTGTGGCTCGAGTCGAATGTGGCGTCTGACTGGTATCGCGGGGAGTGCAATAGTGGCGAGTTCTCGCCAGATCAATCGTCGAATCTCTCGCGGCAGATCTGGCATTGGGCGCGACAGCTCTTGTTGAACTGTAGGTCCGGGATCCGAAAGCTTGACTCTCTTGGAATCAGACCAATCCTCATTGTCGGAAGTGTACTCAAAGTCGGAAGGCTGCTCTACACAGTCAGACTCCTCATGGTCGGAAGTGTCCTCAATATCAGGGGACTCCTGAAAGTCGGAGTCCTGTTCAAGGTAGTGAGTATGCGTGCAATGACAGGGGCAGGTACGCAAGGGAAGGCGGCGAGCTTGGGGTGATACTCACGCGAGTTCCCTCATCCATCGTCGTGGATGGGCGCCGACGCTAAAAGTACTGCTGGCACGAAATCCTGATGGGCTTGTCGCCGAGCTGTTGGTTGATGCGGCGTGCGATGAGGTTGTTCAAGGGTTAACGGTTGTGTTGCTTTTTTGTTTTTGCAGGTTCGTTGGAGTCGCGTCGTTTGTGTGGAGGTTCAAGTCCGCCGAGATTTGGGCAGGAGAGAGGTTTTGAAACGCACAGCCTTGCTTCAGTCCAATGGGATAACAAGAATCTAGTGTGGTGACAAGTTTTGTGCTTGCCTTGTTAACGTCGGCGTGGTGTGGATCAAGGAAGAACAATCCAAACAAGAACAATCGGGGAAAATGTGATAAGCAAAGGAGGGGGGGAGATAATAGTATTGAGCTGTGAAAGCCCCCTTAAAGATTCATGTGGAATAACAGCTATTACAATAATCTGGGGGTTACTCCAGTGGGATAGCTTTGGATTGTCGAAACGGCCTTCCCCCAGTCGGTTCTTCTCGACGGAGTAGTGTACGATTGTTCGCCTCCTACTCTTGATAAATTTGAGTGATGTGACAATCGTGTTTCTGTACCTCGGTTGTTGAGGTTTGGAATGACTACCGTCCTGTTGCAAGTCTTTATCCCAGAACAATACCAAAGAAAACACCATCCTTCCAAAATTTCAATACATATATAGATTCCCCTCTATTCTACTTGGTATCGATCCATCAGGCTTCGTACTGGCTGTGCGACTCTGGTCGGCATCAAGTCTCACTCAAATGCCAAAGCTGATCCATTCGAGTTCGGATACAATGCTTCCAATGTTTTCTGTTCTCATTGTCACTTTTTCCGACTTGTGATTAACAGTCTGGCCACTTTCAGTGATGCTGGGGATGCAGAGCCTCAGAGAATCTCCATCAGTCGCTCCGGATTCCTTCCATCTAACAAAGATGATGTGAAAGTAGAGACAAGCGTTTTTGGATTCATGAGCAATACTCCCGCAAATGCCCGTTGGAGGCTATTGTTCCAAGATTGGCTTTAGATATTGGTCTCTGACCAGGAGACTAACAATCTACTCATGTAGTTGCAGGTGGAATGAACGAAGGGCTCCTCAACCCCGTCATCGGCTGGTAAGCACTGCTTTCAGCAAGATTCCAGAGATCAGCTCCTGCCAATGGTAGCTGAGTATGTTGTTTCAAGAACTGATCCTTGTTCAAGAGGTGATATTGCCTTTCTGGACTGGCCTCTACAAACGCTTCCTATGTGGGTGGAATGTTCCCATCATGGAGGGTGCGTAGTACCACATTCAGCAGAGTTGCGAGACAGACCATCATGTAAGACTGAACACTAGACATACATGGAGCTTGAGATCATCCTGTGAACTAGGATGTTACTCGTTTGTGTCGTTTCTGTGTTTCAACGGAACAATCCCCTTTCCTGGATGTTTGAGGACGAATGGAATATCCTTCAATATATCGTGGTAAGTTTAAACTTTCCCTGGATACAACAATCTGGGACTTGTCTGCTGTTCAATTGAAAGCTTTGTCAGCGTTCAACAGGTGATTCCGCGGAAAATCTAGAACAATGGTAATAATTGATGTTTTCTATCGCCACAAGTCATCATGCAGCCCAAATAGAGAGAGGGAAAAAAAAAACAAAAAAAAAAAAAACTAGGGTCGAATTTCGGTACAGGTATCACGAATACAGCATTCGGATAGACTCGGTCTGTTTTCACAGATTGCCTTGATGACACTCCCTTTGCGCAATCGTCTGTGTTTCTACCGCGATAGCTAGTTAAAATGCTTTCTCAGGAAAACATCATCGACATGCTACTCATCTATGAGGCGAACTTGCTTGGCCTATACTGTCTCAAAATTACAGCTCTTGATCCAGCCCCAGGAATACTTCTCGCAAATCCATTAAACATCGCGCTCTTGCACGTCCCGACAACAATGCCGTTGTAGAGCCAGATTTCGACAGTCGCCAACACTCAGTAAGACAGGAAGGATTACAGCGCAATGGGGAAGACTTGATCAATATCAATGTCCTCTGAAGCACCGTCGTTGGCACATGTCTCGCTGGAGCCGCTCGAGGCCTAGGCGTCGTCATCGCTCACGCCAAGTTGACACCTCGCAAGGCTCGTCAGAAGAGCCATGACATTCCCCTGCGTAGTCATCAAATAACGATTCTGGGCAGCAGCTATCCTCGCGTCCGACGTCACGTCTGTTTCAGCGAGCAGGCAGGCGGCGTCGTCCTCGGCTTCGTACTGAGGAAAAGTCTGTGGCGGGTCTGCAGAGTCTGGGCGCAGAAATACTTCGAGATCACCAAGTATGGCGAGAATCCTTTGCTGCGTGGACCTGATGTGTTGATTCTGCAGGACAATAATGTCTCTGTTGGTCCTGCTGGCGATTGAGAAATCGGACCTGTAGCTGGTACTGCTCGACGAGTACGGCGTCAGAAAAGCTGTCATGGGATCTGCATCGTACTCGCTGCTCCAAGTCACCTCGTGGCGAGTAATTTGCTCTCGATTGCTGTGTTGGGGAATATCGCGAGGGCTCGACATGATGGAGGTAAATGGGTAGATATTGTGGATGAATAGATCAATGAGAGGGTCCTGTTTGGTTTGCAATAAATCTGAAATCGATGGATGAGCAAAGGAAAGAAGGTCGAAGCTAGTTTGGAATGAGGATTGGTGAATACATGCCATGTTTTCCCTGTTCAAACTCAGCACGAGTGATTCTCTGTTACAGATGGATATCTATGGTTCAGATAGTGAGATGATGTAGAATTGTCGCCAGAGAAGGCACCGAGAATCACTTCTTGAATAGAGTCTTGCCTTGGAACCTGCTGGTATCAAGGTAATGTGGACTGTCTCCAGATGGGATATCTGCGACTGGTAAATGTTGTTTGTGCCAGGACCGAGTTAGCAGTTATATCTTCAAGATTTCATGCACTGAGGTGGCACAAGGATTCAATATGACTGATAAGTGGCCAATGTTTGCTTGAAAAGATTGCATTTTGGGAGACCATGACCATACAGACAGATCAAGCACTGCACACAATAGCTGAATTATGTATATCTTTCTTTATTTGCCCGGTATCAATGTGAAGAGACTTTGGTCAAGGACTCCCCCACCCCCCGGAGGGAAGGCGTAAAAGCTTTTCAGCGTGAAGTTGATTGCGACAAACACAGGTAAATATGCACTTGGTCGAGCTGGACTCGAAGCTCTGTCGAAGGGAACACGTCAAGCCTTTTGAGTGAACAACACGAGAAGTGATTACTTTTTGACCACGGATTTGCGCATTATTTTTTGTTCAAAAAAGAGAGTGATAGAAAGAAAAATACAAAAGAGAGAAATAAAAGAAAGATAAAAGAGAGGGAGTTAAGAGAAAAATAAAGTCCGTTAGATTAAACACCAATCTGATCGCAGGGGGCCGCTACGCGAATTGGCCAGTTTCAAGAATATCATGGCTATTACAATCTTCAATAGGAGGCAGAGCAACAACGAGCACTCACCAAGTTGGATAGCAACACATTGCCTCCCACTGCCGTCACTTGAAGTGCTAATTAAAGGTTGGCACGACTATCTTCTCTGACTTCAACACTGCTTGGTTTGACTTGTCACAGCGATTGTCTATCGCACATCTCGCTCTCTTCTCTTCGACTCAGGCATTACAAAATCCAGCAGAGATCATGACAAAACGACAGCTGCCAGCAGTCAAGCGCTTGGACAATGAACGCTTGATGAACAGGCCATTGATCAGAGCAGCGGCTTCTTTCGCCAGATAGTTTCTAGAGGAAAATAAAGGAGTAGAGGATTAAAAAGGGAGAAATTTAGTAATGAATAAAGCAGAAAGTAAGAAGTTAAACATAGCTTCGTCCAGATTCCAAAGAATAACTCTAATCTTTGTCTCCAAGATTTGTACTATGGACATGGATGTATTATAATGCCTGTCGACGGAAAAGTTCCGCTAAAGCTGTGATAAGATAAGATGGCCCGCTTTAATTTTCTCAATTCAACCCACTCAACTTCAGTTGTGCTAAGAGAGACAGAGCTATGAGAAATCCAGCATGAGTACAGCAAGGACACGCATAGTGCTCTTGGCCTCGACTGCTAGTCGCTTTCTCTCCCTGAAGCCCTTCTTAGGCACGTCGAGAATCTTCAATCGCCCTTCAGCTTCGTTCCCTAGCCCTTGGACCTTCAGCCGATTGGCCTCGGGACGCGGGCCTCGAGATTCCCACCAAGGAGAGCAGACGGCGCAAGACAGATTCCCCTCGAACAACATGGCCAAGACTAGAGCTGCCGCCCGGGCCGAGGGTCAGCAAGAGGATCAGGCGCTGGCCAAAGAAACCAAGGTCTCCAATGACAGGGTCACCAAGCCCAAGCGGGAGGTCAAGACGAGACAGCCCAGAGCCACGGCAGGCAAGAAGGCGGCCGAGGAACAGGAGAAGTCAAGCCCCGAGCCCGAGAAGGAGGTCAGAAGGAAGAGGAAATCCGATGTCGCTTCTCCTGCGGCCGCCGCCGCCGCCGCCGACCAGGAGGAGACCAAGAAGGAAACCCAGAAATCCCCAGCAGTCTCCAAGGAACAGGCCGACCAGGTCATGAAAGAGGTGAGAAATCCCAGAGAGCAATCTCGAGGAAGAAAAAGATTCCACCGTCCCCTTGACGGAGAATTGAGGCTAACTCGGGATTTTCCCCTTGATTCCAGCAGAACGATGGTGCCCCTAATTCCCCAAAACGTACCCCAAAACGTACCTCAAAACGTAACTCGAAGGCGCCATCGTCCCCAGCATCGCCGAAGGAGCCAAAGGGCGCTTCTACTTCGGGAGCTGACAAGATGGATGTGGACGTTCCCAAGTCCCCCTCCCCTACCAAAGCCGAGCCGACATCCAAAGAGGTGCCGACTGCGGCCGGTTCTGACTCGGCTTCCAGGCCTTCGAGTCCTGATAGCTCCGCAAAAGCTCCTGAGCCGACAGCCGACGGGGAGGAGAAAGCCGAGCCGAAGCCGAAGAAGAGAAGAAGGAATTCGAGAAGGGAGAAGGAAGAGATGAAGACCAAGAAGAGAAAGGAGCCGAGCCCTCGTATGCAAGCAAAGAGGCTGAGGCGAAAGGAAAGACGTATGGCAGAGAGAATTGCCAAGAAGATGGTGGAAATGGGCAATATAGGTTTTGATCAGCCTACCAAAGAGGACGACACGGAGCAAAACGGCACAAACGAGCAAAACCGCAAGGGGCGGCGACGCCTCCGGCTCATTGAGCAGCAGCGCAAGGCGCTCCAAAAGGCGCTTAACCTGGGTCCCGGTGAGACATCGGAGCAGCTCGAGTCTCAGCTGGAGCGGTGGACCGAAAATTGGGACACGGCAGCGGCGATGCGTGCAATCAAGAAGTTGCAGAAGAAGCAGAAGCTGATGGCCAAGGAGCACGCCAAACGCATAAGAACTATGCAACTGAAGAAGGAGAAAGCCGCGATGGACGCGAAAGCTGTCAAACAAGAGAAGATAAAGCAAATGGGGGACAAGATGTCAGAGAAGCCACACCTGAAACTGAGATGAGAGAAGATCGGAGAGAGGCAGGCAAAGAAGGCCGCAATAAGGCGGGAAAAGAAGAAGGAGGAGCAGTCGGGCAAGCCGCAACCCGCGAACTCGTGATCAATGTAAACAAAAAAAGGCAATCAAGGACAAAAACAGTAGCAGCATAGCTACTACATGTTGTCTTTGCAAGGTGTTTTTGGTGTTATAAAGAAGGTACATAGATTATTGTGGCAATTTTTACTATTCAAAGTGGTGTTTGTTACTATTCGGATTATACCGTTGCATGATATTATCGAATGGCAATCCCTCTCCATTTCCTGAAACATTGAGCTGATTTCCGGGCTCCGGGACATACTCCTTGATCAGTGCCTCCATCTTGTGATAGACATTCAAGGCAGCTTTGTACCTTGGTACTATCGATACTGCAATCTTCGTGGAATCGTAGGTTCGAATGAATTGGACGATCTCTCTATTCCCACCTTGCACTGCAAATTCAGCATTGTTCTCCATGTTCACTATCAAGGCAGAGTCTCTCGTGCCCGTTGACCTATGAGCAACAACAGATACTGTTGGTTGAGGCAGTGGAACCATAGTTTGACTTTTGAAACCGTCTTTTGCATGGATGCGCAAGAAACCTTGGTTGATTTATAATATAGTCGTAATATGGTACTGACTCGAATTATCAGACTTTTATTATGGTCTAATGGTTGGCAGGAGGTCTTCGAGAGGTTCTGATGGTTCGGCTCGGAGTTGCTTGAATATATTTAAGCCCGGAGTGATGGCTTGAGGGAGCTGGTCCTTCGTAGGTTTTTCCTTTTCTGTGAGAGTAATATTATCAGGGACTGGATTTGGCAACCATTTGTTGATCAAGGTGATTTTTTTTCTCTCTAATTTTTTAAAAAAAAAAGAAGAGAAAGAAATAGAAACACAGAGAGTAAAAAAGGAGAAATAGGGCTCAACTTTCTTTCTCAATTTTTCCTTATAATATAATCATATACGAAATAAGCCCAAAAATTATTCAGCTGCTTAGCAATTGAACTGTTTCTGTCAGAAGACCAAGATTTATTTACTGCCTTTAGGGAGATGGTTGGTTTTCCAATTCGAGCTCTTTGCCACCCGCCTTCCAGGACAATGCATGCGTAGCCACTGATTTGTATCTGGGTGGATGTTTGCTATGTCCAGAATGTCTTCCTTCCCTGTGCAAGTAATCAAAGTCGCTATATGTACATATATATACAGGAGCCTAAACCGACTCTTTGTTTTGTAGTATTTGTCTCCATGGAGGAAACTTGTTTGGCCTTTTCGGTCGTATCCAGGCCGTGTCATAATGTTCTAAACACAATCGTACATCGTCTTATTTGTTCCATCGTCAATCAGTATGGCTGTGGCCAATGATGCCAAAAAGCACCGAGACTACCAAACAAACCGAATCGGTTGTTCAGTGTACCTGACAAACAAGGTGTGAAATCCTGACCACATCTTCACTCCGGTAGGATCATCAAGACTTCTTCTCCTCGCCCTCAACCTTTTTCGCCTTCTCCTGGGCCTTTCTCTCACCCCGGTTAAAGACGTCTGAGATTTGTTCCGTGATTAGACCCCAGATGCCGTCACCGCCCTCAGCCAGGGCCTCCTGCTCTCGCTTGGCCCTCTTCTCCTTCCAGTCCTTGTCCGCGTCGCCCATCCATATGGATTCGAGAGTGCCTCTTTTCTCGCCATCCTCCCCGCTAGTTGGTTGCTGTGGCTGTTGACCACCATTGGCGGCTGCTTTTCTCCTTTCCAACTCCTGCACGCGCTTCACGTCCTGCTCGCTCATGCCTGATGCCAAGAGCTCCCGAGCCCGCTCACGTCTGGCCTTTTCCTCACGAATCATGCGTTGCACCTCGCCAGCCCGCTCGCTTGGGAGATTACTGCCTAGTCCACCTGTCGAGGCCGCCTGCGAAGGATCGCTTACGAACCATTTGTGCAGCATCGAGTGCCCTGTGTAATCGTACTTGAGTTGGGAGACGCCCCAGATGGCCGAGGTACCTAGGAGCAGGGCCCGGAAGTCGAGTCGCCTCGGCGGAAGGGCAAGGCCCAGAAAGGCTACCGGCGTGCATATCAAGGCGGCCGTGTGAAGAAGCGGGTTCTTGTAGGGCGACTGCTGTGACGAGGGCGATGGAGCGGTTGCGAGCTGCCCCTGTTGTGGTTGCGCCGGCGGCTGCTGTTGTGACGGCGGTTGGGAGCTCGGTGCCGACATGATGTGAGATGCTGACCTTGGGGGGTGTAGATCAGGCTCGAAGGGACGGGATGCAGATTATCGTAGTTACACGGAGTCGTAGACTGGCAGTTTCATATGAGTTTGGACAAGGCAAAAGTGAATAGAATATTACAAACAAGATTGATCGTCATCGTATGAACTTCCAATCGCAAGTTCGCCAATTGGACTTTTTTTTTTTAAGCAGGGGTACGTACCTTCCGCACTGCGCGGAACCCCACATTTGAGAGCTGGCTGAGGCCCGTGCACTCCGCAATGGCGCGCTAGTATACACCAGAGAACCTCAGTTCGAATACTGGCAAAAACATCACGAGTATCATCACGACGACAGCAAATGCCATCAAAACACCAAAAAAAGATATCCCAGGTGTTCCTGGAGGCTGTATTAAGCGACAACTGCAGGATTTGAACCTACGCGGCCGAAGCCATGAGATGGCCGAGTTGCTGTAATAGCTAATTCGAGTCTCACCCATTAACCACTCTGGCAAGTTGCCAGCCGATTTGCTTGACAATTTGTGCTCTAACCGGACTCATGTAGCGTCTGGCTGACTTAGATTCGAGTGGCACGCAATGGGGAAGAAGCCGGGAATAACGGAACGTGCCGATGTGGAGTCTATCGCTCAGACAGGCTCGGAAGGGTTCGCAATAAAGCGTGGGTATGATCCATAATGATAGGCTATGCAGGAGACTTTTGGCTCGACTAAAGCTGCTAGAATTGCTGTGAATTAATTAGCGTGGAATGTCCCCGTAGAACAGCATGATTGAGTAACCGTGCTTGGTCAATATAGGTAGGAGATGGACGTATGGTTGCAATAGTTCCTGCTGAAGAGATGAGTTTCCTTCACTGCATTTTAGCACATATTTCTTCCCGGCAGTTGAAGGATGACAGTACTGTCATGCTGCACGCATACTGTGTAATAGGTGGGAAACGGTGACGGCTAGCCGCCAGGTTGTGCTCGGTTGGGCAATCTGCATCCCTGAAAGAGGGCGATCTCCATAGTGAACTGAAAGATGTCATTCATCTTCCAGCCGTCATGGATATCGCGAGTTGTGCTGGAGAAACCGCTAGATGACGACATGGTCTTCTTTGCATCAGCCTCTCCGCTACTTCGTACATGGGCGGCTTCTTTTTGAACACCTCATGCCTACTGTGTATGTAGCTTGGGCGCAGGTGTGGAGTCGGTGAGTATAAACACGCTACTATCTGACAAATAGGTGGGGATGACTGCTATTTTGGGTAAAAATCGACTCCGAAGACACTGTTTTACACAGTTTTCATGCTGTTCTACGCAGGTCTTGTGGTATTTTACGAGTTATTTGCCCTTGATATAATGTGTGCGACTTATATATACATATTTGAAGAGCATGCCGTTGAAAATGGTAGGTAGGTAGGTAGGTATTTGAGATTATCGTGGAGGGGCATCGTGGAGGGGCATATACTAACTCAATTATATAGTGGGTCGATTTCTAGAGCTAGCACTATCAATAAGTACAATTAGTGGGTAGTGTAATATGCTTAAGCATATAAGTAGTAGCTAATAACGGTAGATTAATATGTGCTTAAGCATTCAATTAACTTTTTCGTATTAGAGGGTCTAAGCGTCGTTCTTTTTGCGGCCCTTTTATAAATAATTTGCATTTAATTACGAGCTATATTAATAAGCCATAATTACGATCGCAAATCCCATTATTCGACATCCGCCTATACGAAGCCCTTTAACTCTACCTGCACCAGTTTCTCTAGAGTGGGATCCAACGATCGCACGCTATAGCTGTCGAGCGCTAGCTCTGTATTAAGGTATTACCTTTATAGCCCGGCAATTCGGCGCACTTTACCTAGCCTGTTTTTATCGCTGCGGTCCTTGTGACGATGGATAATATAACCCCATAAGGCGATAACGCTTAAAAATCCAATAATTCGGGTAAAAAGGCATAAATTGCACACCAGGCCCGGCTTATAGCCCAATCTTTTTCGCACGACCGGAACGCGGTTATATACGCGCACGTTAATCGCCTGCTTTACGCCGATAAAACGCATAGGGAGTTCGTATTTTAAAAAGGCAAATAGGTACCGCCGTAGCCGCTAAAGCTATAATAAACTCTCGAAGCCTCGGAACGCCCGGTATAGCCACACCTAAATCAGGCACTTTTCGTATATCGTCAGCATTACGTATTATATTAAATAAAAGGGGTTATATTTATCGTAAACGGCCGGGACGGGGCGACTATAAACCCGCAAAAATCGCGCGCGGTTAAAATATTTAGCTTATAATTTATTAACGGCGACCGGCTCGTAAACGATATAAAAAAGCAAAATATAAAATCGGTTATAGCAAAAATAAAAGCTATTTATGCGCTAAAATAGGCCGCATTCTAAAAAATTATCGAGCTTTACGCCGCTACGCGGCCATTATCTATATTACGCGGCTGCCTTCGCAGCCGCGGTCGTATAATTTAAATATTTAAATATTTAACAAAAATAAATAACACTATATATAAGCGGGAAAGCATAAAACTAACTAATTTAGTAAAAATTAACTTTTATTATAAATGCTATTAGCTCGGGTTTTTTTAGCAAAATAATAAAAAAGGCATTTCCTAAAACAGGAAATAAAACTATAAAATTAAATTCGAAAACATATAATTAATTTACTAAAATATTGCCTTAATTTAAATGCCTAGCGACCTCGTTAGCTTTTAAGCTTATTTAATCTGTTAAATAAATAAAGCATATACCGCAGCTACCGATAAAAAATAAAAAACCCTATAAGGCTATTAAAGCACTAATTTATAATTTAAAATAGCGTTTTTTAGCGTCCGAAAGCCACTTTATCGCCTTTTACTAGTAAGCCGATTTTAATAGCTTGACCTCGTAGCTGGGTATCGGTTCTTCGAAGCGCTAACGTTTAAACCAATACCGTTTCGCTTCGGAATTCTCCAGGTCTTTATCTAATAATAAGCTTAGAGAAAATAAAAATAAAGGGGACTAGGCTGAAGACGACATAAAGAGGGATTGGGCTGAAAACGACGCGCGATGCTCGAAAGCATCGTATGCCAAGCCGGCGAATATAGTGGGTGGTATGCCTAGGAGTATGGCACTACTGGCGGCCAGTAATGGGGCGACCCTGGGAAAGACTGTGATGCCTGGGCCCATTTATGGTGGCACCGGAGCTGCATTTCTGGATAACGAAGCGGTACCTGGGATATTAGCGCTTTATTACCGATTTTTACCTTAATTATGCTATTAAACGCGGTATTTTTTAAAATTCCATTTCCTATTAAAGGTGGCACCGTATATAATCCCGTTAAGGCGACGCCAATTATAGCGGTACTCTCGTAGTATTATATTTATTTTATACCGATTAATAAATTAATGCTTAAAGGAGTTCCTAGCGCTTTAGAAATCTTGTTTTAAGATAAAAAAATATAGCAGCTAGGCATCGCCTTAAAGAATGATATTATTTTATAAATAGCTAATATATTAAATAAACTTTTCCGCAATATATATAAAAATATATTTAATACCACAAATTAATTATAAAGCGCTTAAAACCTCTATTTTAATATTTTGCACCCTATTTTAAAATCTTTAATAAAACTATAAAATAATATAAAATTTGCCGTTTTAATTTAATTATATTTATAATTAATATATTAAAAAAAGCGATTAGCATTAGTAATAATTGCTATTATAATAAATATAAAAATATATTTAATATTATAGGTTAATACTATAAAGCCCCTAAAACCTTTATTTTAATATTTTGCACCCTATTTTAAAATCTTTAATAAAATTATAAAGCAATATAAAATTTGCCGTTTTAATTTAATTATATTATAATTAATGCATTAAAAGGCACGATTGGCTTTAATAAAGATTGCTATTATAATAGGATAAGACTAAAAAAAATTTCGTAATAAAGTGGACGAAATATAAAAGCCGATCCTATATAGGGGCGCCGGGGTTGCTGCGGCTTAAAAATAAAGGGCGGTAAAAAGAGACGAAAGCCACTAATCGCTGCAATATATATAACGACGATACAGACGATAGAATTTTGGCGCTATTTATATCTGTTATTTATTATAATAACTATAATGCAAGCGATGTGGCAGCCGCCGCTAAACCCCTATTTAAGGCGATAATAATAGGATGCCTTGCATTAATTTGCATATTTATAAAGATATTAATAAGCGCGATTATAAACAAATTTTAATAAATATCAAACCGCACATAATAGCACTCATATCTATAGATATCTTTAAAAGTCCTGGTGTTTATAAAGGGAGCCGGGAATTAAACAAATAAATATATTCTATACTAAAAAACGAAGCTCTTGGTATTATATAATAATTAGGGGTAATATAAATATAATAAAATAAATATATAAATTAAAGATTTTTATCCTAAGGGGAATATAGTAATTTAGGGTATTTTTTAATGCGTTTACTTTAGAGCTCGTTATCGGTGTCCTGATTAGTCTTTTTATTGTCCTCCTTCTTCTTAACCTCCTTTTTTTAACCTCCTTCTTAACCTTTTTTTTATCCTCGCCCTTTTTTTTGCCTTTAGGAACGCGCTTGTACCAGCAATAACTAATTACGTAATAAATATATTCGGTAGCCTTAAAAAAGTATAAATTGCTAACCCGCGTAACCTTAATTTTACCGATTTATTAAAAGCCAAAATCGGTTAAGCTATTAGTAACGCGAACGGTAGTATTACCGTTTTTTTTGCTATCGGTTAAATATTCGGTATTAACGCCGGAATTAGGGCGTTAAATAAATAAGCCGTTTAATAATTTAACGATATTATAAATCATACCTATTTTAAAGATGCTAAAATAGATTTAAAAGGAGATATACATTTTATAATTAATACCCATAATATACGAAAAACTAAACCTATTTACGTCTAATATTGACGGTTCCTCCGTCCCGAGCGCTGTTAGCTAAAGCCTTAGCGGGAATAAAATTATTAGCTATATCGTTTAAATCGTATAAATCGTATAAATCGTATATTTGCCTATAAAAACCAAAAAAGGGTAAAGAAGAATCCTTTAACTATATATAAAGCAGATTCCGTCTGGCCTAAAGCAAAAAGCAGGAATAAATAAAAGAAGAAGAGGAAAAGCATAAAAGATATAGCTAGCGATAAAAAGTCTTTTTTAACCGTTTAATAATTTATTACTATTACGTCGGTATAAGCAGTAGGAATTTAAAAGCGCTAATATTTTTGTTAGCGTTTAGCATTTTATAGCCTTCCGATTAATAGCATATTATTTAGCGTAGCGGCCCGGCGATTAATTTATTAGGTATTTAAAAATATTTAAATAAATAGGCCGCGGTATGCCTAAAGTTCGTATAAAAATATAAATAATTAGAAAAAAGGTCGAAGTTTTTAGCAAAAAATAGCACCGTATTATTTATAATTAATTATTAGCATTTATAAATAAAACGAGGAATTATTTATAATATAAGCATTAAAGAATTATATTAATAATTATATTTTTAATAATATTTCTTAACCGTAACGGATAAACGATTAAAGGAAACGGCAAAGCGTATCGTTTATAAAGCTTTTTTATATCGCCTAAAAGTATAATACGTAATAATTAGCGGTTTATATAGGCGATTCGCTGCGTATTACCTATACCTTTTATTTTTATATTTTTTGTTTTCTATCCTCCTATTATTCTTTTCCCCGCCCCTTTACCCTCTTTTTTTCCTATTATTAATTCGCCTCGGTCCTACCGTCGCGGATTATTTCGTTAATCGCTAGCTATCTATTTATAATTATAATATTATATATTTTTGCATTTTTAACCTTTTAATAATACTAATTCTTTTGGACCTTTTAGATAAAAGCTTTTAATATCGAATTATAGCCGAGCTTATAAAAAGCTATAAAAATATCGGTTAAGGCTAGCCGTATTAGTTTTTCGCGCTTTATTTATAATTAAAAAATAATTATTATTTATAAAATATTATAAAAAATAGCGCGTTTAGCGTGCAAAATTTTCGTAGGGGACTTAAAGAATCGGATTAAATTGCAAAAATTAATAAATCTAAGAAGGAATTAAAGGAATAGATTTCTCGAAAATAATATAGGTTTTTATATAAAAACGCGTATATCGAGCAATAGCATAAATAGCAAAATCAATCGAGCAATTTTGCTTTTCTTATAATCGGAGTATAGCGTTAACTTTTATAATTTTTTCTTTATATATCTTGGATAAAAAGCAAAAGCGGTTATAAATAAAACTAAATAAAGATCTAAAAAATCTATAAAAATATTTATCGATTATAATATTTAAAGCAGCTAAAAAAATAATAATTGTCACTAATTTATTATATTTAACCCCTATAAATAACGGGCTAAGCCGGGCGATAATCCTATATAGCCAAACCTAAATCACGCCTTATTATCGCCTTAAATTTAAATTTCGTATTATAGGTATATATTAAAAATACCTAGGTATAGGAATAGCCCGTGCCTCTGGTTACCGTATAGCTAAAATTAATTAATCTTATAATTTTTTGCTAATTAAAGGTTATATAAGAAAGCCATTTTAAACCGGCCTTTTATAAATATATTACTTTTATAATTACATATTTAAATATACGTTAGTTATTTATTTTTTATTAATCGCTATAGGCCTTATAACGATAAACGATGCCTTTTAAAGTTTTTATAAAGTAAGCGATATATAATAGCCGCCGCTAACCCTTTATTTAATTTAATTTATAATATTATATATTAAAATAGCTATATTATTACGAAGCGATATTATTAAAAATTATATATTAATTTGCATATTATTATTTTAATAAAATATTATTTATATCTATTATAAATAACTATGCTTATTATATTATAATTATATAAAAACTGCCTAAAAATCCTACCTAATTATTAAATAAACGGTAGTATAAAGTATTCGCAGCCTTTTTTAAGCCGCGCTTATTCGCCTAAAATATATAAATAGCCGTAAGCGACTATATATAGCGCTATTTTTAATTTACGGATTAGGAAAAAAAATCTATAACAGCCACCTAAACGGATATATGCGAAAAAAAATATATATTATGCTATAATCGTAATCCTAGGATTACGACCGATAAAATAATTATTTGCCCGAAAGCGTAACCACTACCTAAGCTTTAACGAAAAAATGCGTTATCTCTAAGCTTAGAGATTTCTTTTAATTATTTTATAAAAATAATTTGCCGTAAAAAAAGATAAAACCTTATTAAATTCGTTTATTTAGCCAAAAGCTATATAAATATCCGGATTTAAAAAATAGGATATAGCTTGAGGGCCGCTATTAATAAAATAAATTAAATATAAACGACCTTACCTTTTTTTTAACTTAAAAATAATAATAACAAAAAACGGATATATATTTTAGCGTACCCTCGAATTTAAACGATTTTTTCGGATCTATAATTCTCTATTTATTAATCGATTAGATAATAATCCCTTATTTACACCTTTTTCGTTATTATGCTTGGCTTTTTAATTATTAATAAATCTAATTTTAGCCGTAATAATAGCCGTGTTGTAAAATAAGCAATTCCCGGTTTATATCCGTAATACCACTCGAGCTTATAACTTATAATTTAATCCGCCGACGCCGCCTAATTTTTTAGCAAATAACGGCTCGCTATAAAATATATTTCTGGATAACGGCGGATAATCCTGTTTACCGTATATATTTTTAATCGGAGCTTATTAATTGCAAACCTAATAAAAACCAGCTATAAAAGAATTTATATCGGCGATTTTACTGCGATTTATACCGAGCTTTACGTTAAGCTTTAAACCGCCGAAGCCCGGCTTTTAGAATCTATAATTTTAATAATTTAAATCAAGCTAAGCATTATTTAAAAAGGCGGCGAGCGCTCGGCAAACTAGGATTTTAGCGGCGAAAGCGCCGAAAATATAAAAAAAAAAGCTTAAAGTCGTCTAAGCGATACTCGCGGAAAGGAATAGCTATAAATAATAATAAGAAAATATAAAAGCAGCTTTTTTTAAAAATATAATAATACGAAATATTAATTAATATATTTAATTCGTATATAATAAATAACTTAAATTAATTTAAAAAAATACTACCGTTAATAGCGCAACGCGTTAAACCGTGCTTTTCGTAATCCGGGAAACGCCCGTTAATGTATATT
This sequence comes from Pestalotiopsis fici W106-1, assembly GCF_000516985.1. Lineage (NCBI taxonomy): Eukaryota > Fungi > Ascomycota > Sordariomycetes > Amphisphaeriales > Sporocadaceae > Pestalotiopsis > Pestalotiopsis fici. The sequence continues at coordinate 1,053,060 of NW_006917098.1, forward strand.
ATATTTTTTAAAATAAACCGTGCTTCGAGTAGAAAAAGCTATTCGCAGTAGTAAGCTCGAGATATATTAAATCTAAACGGTTTTTTTTTATTCTATTAATTCCGTCGGATTATTTAACGCTAGCGAGCCGTGCTATTTTAGCGTCTACTAATATTACGGCGTTTTTTAATCTGCCTTAGCGCTAATACGAATTATTAATAGCTAACGTATTTTTTAAATTATTTTTATTTTAATTATATTATAGCGTCTTCTGCTATATTTTAGAAATAGCAAAATAAAATTAATAAAAATTTACCGCTTTAATGGCTATATTGCTAAAATATAGGGAACCCGGTTTTACGCTAAAATCCTAGATTAGCTAGTGGTAATTGATTTGGAGATTCCCGCCGCCTAATGGCTATTAACTAAAATAGCGCGAGGTTTCCTTTTTTTTTTTAACCTGGCTTAAATTGCAAAAATATATATACGCGGGATTTCGAATACGGTTACGCCCGATAAATATAAACGCTTTATATATAGCAATTTTAATAATAATTTGCCTAAGGGGTCGAAAAGCAACTAAATAAAACGCATAAATTACCGAATATAATAAATAAATAATCTTTTATATACGGCCTATCGTTATATTATATTAAATTAATTTAAGCAAATAATATATAATTAATATATAAAAACTTCCTAAAATATATCTAATCCTAAAGCCACGAATTAAATAACTACGGATATAATCCGGGGGAAATAAAAGCTGGGTTCTTTATATATTAGGCTAGCGGGGTTTTCTTTTTATATAAAGCCTACTAAATTACCCGCAAAATTATAAATGCGTAGCTTATTTATTAAGCGTTATACGTTTATATTTATTATTAAAATGCTTATTCCAGCTATTATACTAAATATAAATAAAGCTATTTATAACTTTGTATTTGCTTTTTATCTCTCCCCCTAAAAAACCTGGATTATTAGCAATACGTCTAGATTTAAAAATAAATCTAAATTAACAAAAAAGCAATTAGTATTCGGAAGGCTTAACGAAAAATATAAATTAACGGTAACTTTAATTCCGTAATAATAATAGCTATATAATATCTTTTTAATGCCTACCCGAAAATAGTATTTACAGCGTTAAACCATCTTGCACTCGGACCCATTATTTTATTCTTGCTTTTATTTTTACCTTTTAAAGTCACCTTTAAAGTCACCTTTAAAGTCACCAAAATCATCTTCAAAATCACCTTTAAAGTTATTATATCTATCTCCGCCAGCTATAATAACGAATTAATAAAACAAAAAGCTATTAATATCGGCTTAGCGCAAAAGCCGCTTTAGCTCGGCCGCCTATAGGACTTAAAGCCCTAGCTCGAAATAGGCAATTTAAACGTTACCGTTATAAATACCCACGAAACGGTTAATCCGAAGCTTAAAAGGCGTAATAATGCTATAAATCTCTAAAAATACTAAAATATCCTCTAAAAAGCCGCGATAGCTAATTTTAGTAAAAATCGCTCGCTAGCGAAATAATGCAATATATTTGCATACGCATAAAGTGCTTTTACCCTTTAAACAAATAAGCTAAATAATATCCAAAACGGAACGGATATAGCTTTTAAGGCTATAAACCTTATCCTAACGCAGAATCCTACGCGTGCTATCTTCTTTTATAACCTAAAAGTTCTCTTTTGCTACCGGTTTTTAAAAACTCGCAGGATTAGCGATTTAAAAAAGGCTATAAAAATCGCCTTTAAAGCCTTTAAAAAATCCCGCTAAAGCCACGATCCTCGAATTCCTAATTTTATAAGGCTATTTAATAAATTAAAAGCTATTATAAATAAAAACCTAATAGCAAAAAAGGCAAAAGTATCCTAAACTTAAATAATAAATAAACGGTCGAATATTTAAATCGATATCAAAGCACGTTATACATTAAAATTATTTGCAATAAATATACTTTTTAAATAATATATAATCCCCACAAATAACGGGCCGGGCTATAATAACCGTTACGTTTTTTTAAACCTTAATCAAACGCGTAAATAGCTAGCAAATCGGGTAACTAATGCTATTATACTATATCTAAATCCAATTATATTATAAGCCGGTAATTTTAAACTAAATATAGCATTAATAAAATCATAGGTAAAATACTACACCCGCAACTCGCTATTATAATTCGAATTACCGTCCGGCCGTTTTTTTTTATATTTTAAAAATTAAAAAATGCCATTTATATAACTAAGCTATTAAATTAAATATAAAATATAAAACGTATTATCGCCGTATCGAAACCCAGGGCCTACCAAGCCTAAAAAAAAATTATCGACGATTCGAAATATATCTTGTAGGTAGCAATTCTATAATAAAATAAATTATAAATAAAATTTATTATTTTAATAATTATATAAGCGCCGAAAAGCGATAATATTTTAATAAATAACTTAAAAAAGGTTTTAAATTTAAAAACGTTAATATTATTATAAGCTTAGCAAAAAAAAAAACCGATCCTAAAAATACGAGCCCCCTTTACTCTAATAATTTAAATTTCCGCAAAAAATATAAACCGGCCTATTAATTAAAAACCGAAACGGCTTTATCGGCTAAAAATTAATAACGTAATTCCTCGGAATTATATAAAACTTTTTTAGGCAATAGGGTCGGGTCGGATAGGTTTAAATTCCCTAAATTTTTTATAAAAGCTTTATTACGATTTTACGACGTTCCCCTTCGGGCTAAAACAAAAATAATTAATATCCGGGAATATATCCGGTACCTATTATTAATAATAATATACTATATAACGTCGATTAACTTTTAACCTTTTTGCCAAATAAATATATTAAAATAGGTGCACCTAGCGATTATATATAATAATACCCTTTGCTTTAAGCTATCCCTTATTTTTGCCTGCTATTTATATATCGAAAAGCGATATATCCTTTATTATTACCGGCCTTTATTAATCTATATATATTTTCCCCGAATTATATTACCATCCTATACCCTTTTATTTTAATCGAAATTTTCGCAAATTCCGAAACGATAATATCAAAATTATTATTTAGCAAATCGAGTAATTTAACGGCAAAAAAATCGGGGTTTCTCAATAGCTATAATTCTACCTATATTTACGCAAACTCTAGCGCTATATAAATATTATACCATAGCTATTATAAACGTAAACTCTAAAAGGAACTAGGCCGTATAAAATAGGGCATATCGCTACTAAATATCGGCGTAAAATAGCCTTATTTATAAAAAATATATTATAAGCGTAGCAAACGTAATATCTACGGAAAAATATGCCGTTATATATTTAAATATATATAAATAAAAATAATAAGCTTATAAAAACAGCTAAATAATAAGGGCATATATAAGATAAAATTTGCGATATACTCGCTAATAAATAATAAAAGATTTAGGTATAGGTTTTATTTTCCGGAGCTAATATTAACCAGATTTTAACAAATGCTATATATAAAAAACTAAAAAATTAAAAAATAATTACAAAAGGATCAACTAAAAGGCGGTTAAAATTAGCTTTTTAAATAAACGGTTAATGCTAAACGGATAAATATTTTAGCTTAGTATCGTTTATATTTATTATTTTACGCATCGATAATTAGGAATATATAAATAAAGCAAAACCTCCAAAAAAATAAAGGAAAAAAAAACTTAATTATACTAAAAGTAAAAAAACCAGCGGCTTAAATAAATTTAGCGGCAATTATCTTTAACTCGCTAATAGCCGTATTAATTTTAATATTGCTTTAAATAATCGTAGGATATAAATATACTACCGCAAATACTGCAAATAAAAAGTCGAAAAAAATAATATTGTAACGCGTTATAAATCATAAAATACTAGCGTAAATAAGCCCGGCTTAAAAGGACTATACGACAGGCGTTATAAACCCAACCTTTATAATCGTAATTTCCACCACTATATATCATTAGGTATACGCTTAGCCTAGCCCGGCGGGCGGAAGTTAAAAAACAATTAATATATATATATAATTAGGCAGCTAAAAATATTACCCTTACTATATAATTAACGGGCAATAGGTTTTAAGTAATAATGCTCTTTTTTTTATAAATTTAGGTATTTATGCCTAAAAAATATAAATAAAAGGGAAGCATTATAAAGGAATCAAAAGGCGCTATTAAGGGTGGCTTATTTAAGTCATAATCAAAAAAATAACTATATTAGCCTAGGTTATAATATATTATATAAAATCGCCAAACGAAAAAAAATAAATTGCGATAAAGCGGTTTTGTTTTAACAAATTATCGCGATAGCAAATATTTCGAATTATAGTTTATATATATATACTTAAGCTTATATACGTATTTAATTATTTAAATATAGCTATAATATAGCCTTTAAAATTATATATATAAATATACCTTTTTTATGCTTTATCTATCTTTATTTTTATACTTAATTATTTATTACTCTATATAGTAATTAACTATTATAACCCAGCTAAAAACGAATAACTATAACTATATTTTAATTATTATATAACAAAGCGCCAATAATTCAAATTTATCCTAACTATTGCTAATAATATTTTTTAATCTTTAAAAACAAAACACTCCGATATAATATTTGCAAAACACATATCTAAATTATAACCTCACATTATATATATACACCTTTAGGAAAAACACGCACAAATATAATTTCCACCAAATGGCTATAACTGCGGCAGGACTACAAACCTAGCTTATAAAGCCTAACGAACTCGACCTTTATAACACTACTATAAGCGTTATTACCCACCCGAATCTGCCACCAAAAACAGCACCGAAAGCGATCTTAAAACAAACCAAAATATCAAAAGACTCGATAAATCTCGAAGGCCTATAGGTTATACCTTTTGCATTAAAAATACTATAAAGCAGCTCTTAAACTTTTATTTTTTATTAATTTATTTAAAAAACGACACCTTTCCGATCCGTAATCGCTAAACAAAAAATACAGCTTCTCGAAAGCTTATTAAATATAAAAAATGCAAATATATTTATAAATAAAATAAAACACGTAAAATAAAAAATATAACTTCCTTACGAAAATAGGCATAATAGATATGCTTTCTAAAAAATTTCTAACGGTTAATAAAGGCTAGGTAATAATTACGCTTAACTTTTTTGCTAAAAAATCAAATCTTCCAAACACTAAAAAATCGGCAAAAATCTAGGTTTTGCACCCTAAATATACTTCCGATAAAGATTAAGGCATATAAAAGCCCTTATAAACGTAGCTATACTTTATAAATTATAAATGCGATTAATAGGATAAAACGGAACTAAAAAATTACCTAAAAACGGAAATACGCGCTAGCGTAATAGTAAAACGCTAAATAAAAGCTTTCTTAAACGCAGGCTCGATATTAGCTTTAGCTTCGGAAAAAAGAACCGTATAATTATCCGGCCTAAATACAACGATTAATCACAGCTATTTTACCGTATATACCTATAAGCCGATAATTACAAAAGCCTTTAATAAAGGCTAAAATCGATAATAAAGTAATAAAAAACACCGTAATAGCATTTAAGCCAGTAACGCCCCAGGCTATAAAAGCAGACTTAAAGCCTCCGCCGAATAAACGTCCTCGGCGGGATAAATTAAACGCAAGCCCAGCCGCTTTAAAAACGGCTAATAATATCGGTCTATATAATACGCCTAGGAGTTCGACGAGGACGGTTACTTTCCAAACGTGGGTTCGGGTATAACAGCCTAATTCTAACGGCCTTCCGTCGGACACAATACAATTGCTCCCAACGACCTCGTTACACCGGGATTAGCGAAACTAAACTTCGAATTTCCCCGCAAAAAAAAAGCGGAAAACGGCAAAGGAAAAATACAGGAAGGAAAAAAGCTTTTATTTATACTAGCAAAAAATATTCGAAATAAATATAATAAATCTATATACCCGACTTCAGTAATTATTAAATAAATGCACGAGTATAAATATAATAAATAGCATTTAATAAAATCACGCGAATCCCGGAAGCAAAAATCTATTTTAAACTAAAAACCCCGCCGCCTTAAACTATTTATATTAGCTAATATTATCGTCGCTATTACTATCGTTACTATTAAGAATAATGCGCTTAGGGCATTTTTTTTAATAAAATCCGATATCTTTTTTTCTAAAAACGCGCAACCTATAATAGCAATATTTTAAATATTTAGTATTAATATGCTATTTAATCCTTTTTAGCTTATATAATTTATAGCAAAAGTTATATTCGAATTTGTTATTAACCAGTTTTTCGTTATAAAAAAAAAAAATATTTTATACTGCTAAACGGAAGGGAAAGCAGGCGGAAAAGCTAAAAGGGGAGCAGACTTTTTGCTATCGGAAAAAGGCTAAATTTAAAATGCCGGGGCGGGTATTAGGCTCCTAAAGGTTTAAAATATTTGCTTTAAGCTTAGCTGCTTTAAGGCGGGCGGCTTTCCGGCGGGAAAACTAGCAGATTTTTTAATATTAAAAGGAACCAGGATTTAAAATAACGGCGCCGGTAATGCATCGCCAAAAATCAGGCCCGTATTTTTAAATTCGAGCTTGGCTAGAGGTGGTGGAGGTAGTGGAGGTGATAGAAGTGGCGATACCTCCGGAAAAACCCAATTTGCGTAATAGTGCTGGCTCGTATTAGGCTGTGTTCGCGTAAATATATTTTATCCAAACTGGTTTTAGATTCGCCTTTCCTAAAGCTCGAATAAATTACTATTATAATAAATACTGCCTCGTATTAACGCTGCGAAATTGCTTAGGGTATATAAACCGCAGTTCGCGCCGTTATTTTGCTCAGGTATATTTAATACGTTTAGCGTTAGGATTGCGTTATTTCGGCTAAGCTAGTTAAAATAACGCATTATACGTTTTAAAATCCGATTATACCGCAAAAAACCTGCCTCCTGCTATTGCGAATCCGCGATTGTAACCGTATTCGTAATTTAATCGTATACGGCCAAAAACCAATATAAGGCTTTTTATCCAGGCTTACCCGCAAATAGCGCTTTAATATTAACCGAAAAGGCCACCCGCCTGGCGTTGTAATGGTCGTCGATTTTAAACCGATTATTTAAGCGGCTTAAAGCGTTTCCTAAATAAACGGAAAAGGATAATAAATTACCCGCATGTTTATCGTAGATTATATATTGCGGCGAAACGCCCCGGAAGATTTCGAATATTTACGTATTAATATTTTTTTTTTAGCCATTTTCGCCGAGTTAGGCGCTTTACTAAATTATACCGCTTTATAATTAACGCGAGCTAACGGGTATTTTAAGCGGCAGTATTAAAACCTAGATTTTAGGAAAAACTATCGTATTAAAGGCCATTAAATATAAAAGCGGCCGCATTAAAATTTTCCAGCTAATCGGGGCGATTACCGAATAAGGTTAGGATATCGTGCATTTATGTCCTCCACGGAAACGGGGATATACCATCCTGGCGAAAAGAGGAGGAGGCCTGGGAAGCAAAATGGTAAGTAGATTATTAAATAGGTATAAAGGGGGATTGGAAAATACTAATATTACTAGGGGCATAAGTGCCAAAGGCAATACCAGAAGCACTAAAAGCACTAGAAGCAATAAAAGCAAAAAAAGCAGCACCAAAAGCAGCAAAAAAAGCAGCACCAGAAGCAGCACCAGAAGCAGCACCAGAAGCAGCACCAGAAGCAGCACCAAAAGCAGCACCAGAAACAGCACCAGAAACAGCACTAAAAGCAGCACCAAAAGCAGCACCAAAAGCAGCACTAAAAGCAGCACCAAAAGCAATAATCGAAGCGCCGTTACCTAAAGCGTCAAGCTTAGTTAAATAATTCCCCTTTATCGAAGTCTTAATAGGCGACTTCTAGGCTGCGGGCTTTAAATACGGCAAAAAAAGGCGGTAAATACGGAATAAATTAGATTCGCGATTTTATTATTATTAGCGCTTTTTTGCTTTTTTTTTATAAGCTTATCTTTAGGTAGCGTTACCGGCCGTTTTAAGCAATTAATTTTATACCTTTGGCGTATTTTGCTTTTATTTTGTTTTTTAAAATCCTGTCCGCAATAAAGGCATTTAACGCAATTAGTTTTGCGGTGCCTTATAAGGTTTTTATCTCGAATAGCGATATAATTGTAGGTTTTATACGGAAAATAATCCGGCTATACAACCAATTCCGGCTTTCCTATACACCCCCTTTAATATTCCGCGCGCGCCGTAGCATCAAGGAATTCCGCTTTATAATTTAGATAAATAATGCAGGTTTTGCGATATATATCGAGATTCGATTTTTTGGAAAAACGATAGCCGCACCCGTCGCATTCGTAAAAACGCTCCGGACTATCTAGGTGCAAGATTAGGCATATCTGGCTTTTATATACCAAAAGATTCGTTTTAAAAATAAATTAATAACCACAATACTCGCAAACGAATTTAAAGGTATCCTTCTAAAACTCCCTATCGCTTTTTGCCTTATTTACGGTAAATAAACGATTAAGCGGCATTATAACCGCAAGCGAGCTTTACCCAAATATATCCCTTATAACGCTTATATTAAATATCTATTCCTCCTTAAAGGCGAAAATTCTCTCGATCGAAGGCCTGCCTTTAAACGTGCTAATAGGCTTTTCGCGCCCCGACCTCTAAATTTAGCGGTATTATATCTCGTCGACGTTCCAATATAAAGATTTATTAAAAAGCACGAAACGGATCGCGGCTATAAGGCGCCCGATATCCTTTTAAACGGCTAATAGGTAATTCTAAACGGCCTAATTAATAAGCTAAAAATCTAAGCTAAAATTCGACCGTTATAGGTAAGAATAAGCGACCGGGTTAAAACCATTATCGCCGAATCTCTTTTCCTAGCTAAAGCCTATAATTATGCTATAAATCCTTTTATTAATACTAATTATTAATAAAAAATTCTATTATTAAATAAATAAAACGCCGAATAAATCTAAAATTAGCTATTTAATATAGCTATTATCCGCGCTAATTAAAAATGCAACCTTATCTTTAGCTCGCTAAATTATGCCGCACCAAAAATAAATATAAGCAAAAAATAAAAATTACTAAATCTTTTAGGAAAAATAGCCCCGATTAACCGAATTTTTTCCGTAATAGCGTATTAACTTATCGAGCCTATAGCGGAAAAAAGCCGTATAAAAAGCCTAATTCCAGCGTTATTTTATAATTTTAAATTTGGAAAAATAATAAAACGGGAAAAAAACGAATTTTCCGGGGTAATCGGGATCTTAAATATAATATAAATTATAAAACTCGTTAGGCGTAAGCTTATAGCTTATAGTAATTTGCCGATACTAGTTATATAATCGCGAGCAATCCGAGGCTAAAAAAAAAATCGCGCCTAAATCGGTAAACTATCTTAAATATTCGATATCGAAATAATTGCTTATTAAAAAAAAAGGCTATTAAATCGTTAATATACGGCGATTTATCTGCCGTGCGAAATATATAAAATATAGCTTCGGCTTTTACCGGCGAAAGGTTTTCCTAATATTTATATTAACGGCTATAAATAATCGTATTATTAGTAATAGCGCTAATTATTTTAATATTCGTTAAAATATTAAAACTAAATTATAATTTTTATTATTATTAAATAATAATATTAGAGTTAGTCGTCGCCCGCAAAATGCGTCCGACGAAAGGCATAGCGGCAATCGGATAATGCCCGTAAAGCCAGTTTAAGCCCTAAAAAATAACACAAAAATTCTCCCGGTTATTAAGGCCCGTAAACGGAAAATAATAAAAAACCTTCTTCTCCTTATTTAAATAAATTTACCTAAAGGTATTCTGCGCTTTGACCGAAAAAAATAAAGGCTTACGAATTTTTCCTAAAATATATTATAAATTAATATATTTGTAGCAAAAGCTAAAACTTTTTTTTATATTTTCGTCGTTTTTTATTAAGGTAAAAAAGCCGTAAACGCGTATATAAAATTTTTTAATAAAATTAGCAAATTCCTAGTTATTAAACGCGAAATTATAATAATCTCGATTTTTTATAATGATTTTCTATATAAAATTTTATATCCATTTTATAATATTATTTTTTATGCCTAAAAGCATATAATACCTATATATATCTTTTTTTTATATTTTTTACCGGCCTATTAATAATAAGCGAGGCAGCGGTCGTTTTTAAAGGTCGTTTCCCTAGAACTAGTTAGGGCTAAAAAAGACTTTTTTTATAAATTCGACCACCTTAAAAGCCTTAAAAGCGCCGGCGAGCTTATTATCGTCCTCGAGCTCGTCCTCAGACTAATTACTATCGTCGATATAATCTAAATCCAGCTAATCGGCCTCCTCGACGTAATTATCGGAATAAACGCTTGTATCGACCTGGCCGGGGTTAGGCTCGCCGGCGTGGATTTTGTCTTGCTAAAATAATATAGCTATAAAAAAAAAATATTAGCAAACGAACGTAAAAACTTCGTAAAATATAAATATAAATATAAACATAAACTTTAAATTAATTTTATCTATACCGTGCTTAAAAATTTGGAACGGGTATAAAAAACGCCGAAGCGGCTTAAAACTAATAGGAACCTAAATTTACTAAAATAAGTAACGAAATTATTAATAAAAGATGGCTTAGGAGATTCGATCTTAATAATCCTGCTTTAATTAATCAGGTCCGAGACCGTGGAATACTGGATTTACCGAGGATATGGACAATAGGACTTATATCTGGAAAGACCTAACTAGAAAGACCTGACTGGAAAGACCTAACTAAAAAGACCTGACTAGAAAGACCTGACTGGAAAGACCTTGGATAGCTTAATTCTGGTCAGACTAGATTTAAGAAATAAAGGAATTATCGATTTACCGAATAAATGGGTTAAATTAAGTATAAAAAATGCAAGTCGTAAAAATCCTTAACTGCCTTGGTAATTTGACCAGATAGTAAGACTAAAATCAAGATCGAAGGGTATAATAGACTTACGAATAATAATTAGGTATATATAGAAAGCGCTGGCTCGAAAAGACTTAAGCTTATTAATTATAATAGCTGGATATTAACACTTACGATAATAAAGCCTTTTAACCTATTAAGCAAGTATTAATAAAAATATATGTAAGCAGAGGTGCTGGCTTAATGATTCTGATCAGATGACTGGATCGAGATGGGTAAAACCGGCAGAGTGAGTTATGATCAGTGGTGAATCAAGGTAAATTGTGATCAATTATGAATCGAGTTCAGAAGTTAACAAGGTTGCAAGAATCTAATGTACTCGCAAGTCCGATAAAATTAAACAGAACGAAAGCCTTGGGCAAGACGGATTTGAGAAATTATAAGGTAGATTAAAGACGAGAGACGTGGATATATTGCAAAGGCCAAAGGCCTAATAAGTTGTTTAAATACCTATTGCTTATGCTTAAATGCAATCTAAGGTATATACGCTATATAGCTAAGACTGCCTTTATTCACTAAAAACTATTATATTCGATATATTTTTTATTAATACGGTAATATCTTTTTCTCGCTTAATTCCTGGTATTTGCATTAAATATACTATTATAAAGCCGTAAATAAACGCTATAAAATAAAAATTATATAAAAATCGTTTATATATAATAAGGCCGATAGGCGGGTAAGACTTAATTAGTTGACCTATACCCGATATTTATCGTTCTGAAATTATAATCTAATCCGGCGTATTGCATAGTGTTCTGCAGCCTGGCACCATTGAATTAATATTTGTTCTTGACTTGGTCTATAAGCTGGAGTTTTCCGTATGTGGATATAGCTAAGTGCTGCCTAATTTAATAGATCCCGATCTCCTTTGGCATTCCTTTTGCAGCGAGGTATGGTCTATAAATTAGTTATAGTCAGATATCACTTTATAGAGCTTTGTATATTTAGGTATACCAAGCTTTATATATACTAATTTATTTTTAATAATACCTTATATGTATGCTAATATGTTGTAAATATATGCTTATAACCTGCTTCTTTATGTAAAATAAACGACGGTGCAATAGGAGATTTTATATATAACGGATATATCAGAATCCACTCCCACTAAACTTTTAACTTAAAATCTACTATTAGGCGGTGGTTAGCCGGCAGCGTCCGAGACCTTTAAACATAGTTCGGATGGATTAGATGGCCTTTAAACGGATAAGGCTTTCAAACGGACTAATTCGGATTCCATCGTAACTTAGGTAAAGTGTGCATCTGCAGGGTAAGTTATATATACATAGTAGAAAAGAAAAGTTCCTACTTGCAACTTATTAGGTGGTGGCAGACGATATATGTATAACAATTGTGGAGCACCAATCCAACATCATTAGCGCAAGCACCAATGGCAGAACGGTCATACAATCTCTTATGGTGATGAGAGCGGGACCTGAGAACAAGCCAGCCGCACGGGTTCGACTCCCACAATCACCAGCATTTTCACAAAGCGCTCACACACAATCGCCACATCATCCCGGCACATACGGTGTCAAGCTGGAGGGACCTTCGTGTGAACAGTGGCGGCAGTATGGGGTGGCAGAGGGGGTGGGATTGGGGTGGTGGAGTTGGCTGAATGGAAATGGGGTGGATTGTTGGAGGCCAGGTACAGCAGCTCCCTCGGGGCGCCTCAGTCGCATAGGGTGAGAGGCCGGGTGTTAGGTGGTGGCAGACGATACATGTATAACAATTGTGGAGCACCAATCCAACATCATTAGCGCAAGCACCAATGGCAGAACGGTCATACAATCTCTTAAACTGGCCGAATATATTGCCCCACTATAACGGCAAGCGGGTTCAAATTTAAACGGCCTACTAAGCTCCATTTCTAATAATCGTCAGCGAGCCAGCTTTAAGCTTTAATAAACAACACTTCCATCACCCACGGAACAGCTTTAATCCATCACATATCTAACTTACGCACCTAGCCGATTAACTCCCATTTATAATCTACAAAATCAAAAACCCACCCATCACATCCGATTCCGTTAGCGTATCCGCGCAGATTCTTCACCTGCCACCTTGCATCCGGACTCCACCTATATCCTAACAGCGAAAAAAAAGCATACTATCGGTAAGGCTATAAAACCATGCCACTAATTACGGTTAAATAATAAGTAATAACTCTTATAAATCTATAATTTAGAAGGCCTTTTAAGCTATTTATATCCTTATTACGTTACGATGCCGAATTACCGGTTAAATTATTTTTTTCTTAGCTAAAAACTAGCTAAAAAACGATACGGCGGAGTATTATTATATATTATTACTTATTAATTAATTTTTTATTTTACTATAATTATTTAATATAGCTATTTATAAATCTTGCTTGTACGGTCGCTAATGCCTGCTTTATATTATTATATTTTATTATTTAATTTTATTAGCCGCCGAATCGAAAACGTATACGCTAAAGCGCGGCCCGATTTAAGCTTATAAAAATCGAAAACTACAGCTATTTTTTAATTTTTTACGACCGCTAAAAACATTTCCTTAATGCCTAAAAACTCGAAACTATCGCCTAGATCACCGGGGCTCGTCTTACGCCGCCGATTACGACCCTAATTACGACCCCGATTGCGACCCCGACTTTGCACCTGCCGCCGACCGCCGCCTCTCCCCTTCCTCTACCTCTCGCGGGCAAACGCGGCCTCGCCGGCTTTTTTTAATACGTTGCCGTCCTAGCCGGGCCAAATTTACGTTTCCGTCCAATCTAGGTAAACCACTTTAAACCCGCGCGATATCATTACCGTCTCGAAAATGCCGTTTTTTACGAGCTTAAAAAAAAGGCGGTAGGTGCTATTATAAATTTTAAAGAGCACGATCGATTTGCTTATATCGTCGAAATCGTTAAAATATAACCGGTCGTAGAGGTTATTTAGGCGCTAAAACCTAACGGTTTGGATTTAGGCCTCCGTTTCGACGAAATAAGCGTGTTATTATTTTTTATAATTAATATATAGCCGGAGCTAGCGGTATATTTAATCGATGCCTTATTTATAAACGCTTTAATAATATTAATCCCGTCGCCGAGCGTGCCGTTATAGATTTACCTTATTAAAATTAGTTAGGCATATAGCGATTCCTTATCGGTTTTAATTTTATAAATTGCGGTTTAATGCTTATTAAAATTCTAATTAGAATTTTTTTAAATTACGGTCCGATAATATTGCTTGGCTCGCCTAATATATATATATAAAGATAAAGGCTCGGGTGGCATTATTATAAATTGCTTAAAATATTAGTAACCCGACCGATCCGATCCGTTAAACCGCCTATTATATCACGCCGGGATAAACTTATTCGGCATACGATAAAACGTAGCGTTTTATAATTTATAGTTATTTATAACGGTGCCACCCGATCGACGCCGAATCCCGTTATAATAAATTAAATAAACGGTTATATTAAGCATAATAATTAAAAATACGGCAGTTAAATATAATAAATTAATAATACGGCAATTAGGCATATAAAATCGTAAATATTAAAAACTCGGATATTATTAGCAAATTATTAATTATAATTAATTATTAACGCCGCGAATTTAATTTATTCGATAAGCCGGCGTTAATTATTAAATTATTATACGTTATCGCAATATAGGCGTTATACTAAATATCTCTAGCCTAATAAATATATTTATATTAGTAATTTTATAATTTATTTTAAATATCCCGGAAAAAAAATACGGCATTTATATAAACTCCGAAAACCTTAATAATATTCTTGCTTAATTATTATTTAATATCGCGTAACGCGTTTTTGGCTTTTTTTACTTTTTTAATCTCGTTTGCGATATCGTTTTTGTCCTCGTTTTTGTTAAAAACTTTTTCGGCGAAAATTAATTATTATATCGCGTAATATCGTTTAGCCGCATAAACCCTAAGGTTATTTATGTTGTAAAAAACTAACGTCCTCTCCTTTTTTATATTATCGAAATATTAAAATACTAAAGCTAAGCGGGACCGGGCTATATTTTCGCTAAAAAGCGCTTTAATCCTGGCCCGCGGCGCGTTTTACGCTAGCGACGCCTAGGTATCGCGGGCGCGCTCGACCATACCTTCGGGGTTAAGCAAATATTTATCGTCGTTATTATTATGTAAGCTTTAAAAAATACTAAACGTAGATTTATCTTTCCGGCCTTTACCCTTGCCTTTAATCGAGCGGGAGCCCTAAGGTTTTATTTTGCCTTTGCTATCGCCTTTGCTTTTATTTTGGCCCTTGCCCTTGCCCGGGCCTTTACCCTTACCCTTCTTTATAACACTTTTATATTATTTAAGGAGGACGCCTAAAAGGATATAATTAACCTTATTACGCGGATCGAAAGACGCCTATATATTATTTATCTTATTTAGCGCGATTTCGTCGTTTAACTGGACTCCCTTGTCGTTAAAATGCTTACGGAGCATAGCCAACTTTTTCTCGTTGTCGAAGGCATCCTAGAGCTTCTCGGCCCTATTTGCGAAACCGCCTAAAACGTCGGCAAAATTATTAAAATATCCAAAATTATCAGCTTTAGAGTTATCAGCTCTAGAGTTATTAGCTTTAAAATTATTAGCTTTAGAGTTATTAGCTTTAAAATTAGAATTTTTAAAATCGCTAAACGCGTTAAAATTATCGGCTTCGTTTTTTTCGACGGTACCCGGCTGTTTGCTATTTTAGCCACCGCCCTTAAAGTTTTAGCTATATTTAAGAAAGCTTTTAAACTCCGACGTAATAGCGCTTTTAAAACGGTATAGGATTTCGGATAAAACGGGCGGTTTAAATTTTTATCCTCCGAGCTTAGCCGCCGTAGCGTCGAGCTCGTCGCCGGAGCCGAGCTTTTTAAAATAATAAACGAATTAATTTTTAATTTGCTTTATTAAAGCCGTTAGCTTCTCCCGGGCTAGGTCCCGGCGCATCTTTTATAATTTTATATCGTATATATAACGATTTAACCGTAATTCGAATTTATTTTTACCGCTAACGGCAAAGCCTTTTTTATCGTTATTTTTGGCGAAAGCGGCCCTCCTCGTTTAAAAAATGCCCTTAGGGCACTGCCCTTTTAAGGAAATTTAGGCCGCTTTAAAGGACTTTATAGCCATTTCGGTAGTTATTTTAAATAAATATCGTATTTAATAATAGGTATTTTAGAAAATAATAAAATTAAGTAGTAGTTTAATCGTAATAAGCGTAAAAGCGGATAGGCCTATTTAAACACTATTTTGTTTTTATCCGGCATTTATAGCGATTCGTCGCAATATAAATCGTATATTATTAAGATATTAGATATAGCTATATTATTTTAGAATAATATATAAATACACAATTTAAAAAGGCAATTTAAAGCGGGTATTTATAATTTATATTTATTTATAAAATAAAATAGTAATATTTATTTAAATATAACGATTCGTTAATAATAATTCGAAGGTTTTACGGCCTTAGGGATTTAGGAGACGTTAATTACCGCCGCCGGCCTTTAAAGCTAGGCATTTAAATTAGCCTGTTACGCAATATTTCGTCGCTATAAAAAATACTAAAAATTTCTTCCGGGCTCGCTACTTAAATACGTATTAATCCATTTTTAATAACCACTAAACCCAAAAAGCCACTTATTTAATTTTTATTTTAGCTTTTAAACCTAATAAAGCCTTAATTTTAGCCTATTTATTTTAAATAGCGATTATAAAGGCAATAGCTAATAAGCGATTCGAGCCGAGCGATACCGGCGTTTTAAACGTTATTAAAATTTCGGAAAATAGCTTATTTTTCTAAAAAAATATCTATTATTAAGTAATATTTTAATAATTTTTCTAACCTAGCTACGGTTTTTAAGGAAATTTTTACCTTAATTGATATAATTATATAAAATAATAAAATTTTTTAAAAATAAGTTTCGGAGCTCGTTAAAAAGGTTGCCGTAAATTAATAATAGCTAAAAAACGCAGAAACGGATTTAAAAAATTAGCGGGATATATTTCCGGTAATCGTAAAATCGGCAAAAAAAAGCAAAAATATCCGTAATAAACGCAAAAAGGACTTTAACGCGCTTTTCGCTATAAGCGCCGGCGGCCCGCGCTTTAATCGTTTGCTCGAAACCTCCTCCCGGAACTTTTTGCATAGCGTGCATACGTAAATTATATTTTACGGTTTTAGCTATTCTTTTATATGCTATTTTATTAATATAAAAACGTATTACCGGCTAACCGGATATAACCGCGGCGTATAAAAAACGTAATAAACTTAGCTTATTAATTTATTTTAGCTAAATTCCGTCGTTTATCGGAAGTTTACCGAAAAAAAGCTTACCGCCGCTAAAATCGCGATCGGGCCCGCCGGATTCCTCGTGCCCGTAAAAGCGGTAGCCGACGAATCCGTCGTTATTAATCTAAATTTCGATAAAGCCGTAGTAAGCTTCGAACCCGGCCTTTGCGGCGCCTAATAACCGGTTAAATATATTAAAGCGGAGCCTAAAGACGACGATGACGATTTAGGCGTTAAAAAAAATAACCGCTTATCGTTTAAACCTAAAAAATTTGTTATTAAATATAACGCGTTTTTGTTCGCGCGTAGCTGCGCTTGCGATACGGCCGTAAATAAAGACTTTAAATCGGCGATCGATAATTTAAAGCTTACCGACGGATTTAAAGCGGTCGAGGACGTCTTTTAAAAGGTGCTTGTTTATATCGACGTATTATACGCTCGATATTATTAAATAGTCCTAATAAACGGCTTTGGCTTGGTAAAGCTTAAAAATAAAAGCAATATCGCTGTATTATAAAAATAACTCGCCGCTGACGTCCAAGCCTTTTTTACCTATATTTAGGTAAAGCCGCAGGCTAAAAGCGAATATAACGCTTTTAAAGCATCGCTCGGCGGCTTTTTTTAGGCTAAAATAGCCGATTTTATAAAAGCGAATAGCCGGGGAAATATTAAAAAAAAAACTCAAAAATAAAAGGAACTAATAGATAAATGTAATAAATTACGGTTAATTTAAAATAATTAAAATTAAATAATATGCTTTATATAAGCTTTTTTATTATTTTAATTATTACGGGTAAATCTAATATCGTTTAAATTATGCTCGTTTTTATATTTTTATTTAATTAATTGCTTTTATGCCGTTTTTATAAATTATTATAATTATTAATAATTACGATTATTAGCGTAAACCCTAAATTATAATATTGCGCTATTAGAATTTTTTTTATAAAATTTATAATAGCTTTATTTTCGTAAATTTATTTTTACGCCTTATTTCCGATAAAGCCTTGTTTTAATATATTAGCTATAAAAACGCCGTTTTATATACCTTTCGGACTAGTTTATCCTTATTTTCGGAGCGGTTATATTTATATACTAAATGCGCCTAAAGCTTCGTAAATCGGTAAAACCCTTTAATAGCCTTATAAAATAAGCATACGAGCGACGGCCGGTTAAAAACGGTGCCTCCGGCCCCCTCGATCGCCTTATTTTCGTCGTATAACGGCCCAAAAGCTCGTACCCCTTCGCATAGCGTAATTATTAGCGGTAGCCGGTTTTTAAGCGATAAAAACGTCACTTAATTACCCAGGCGCTAGGCTAAACCGGCTTATAGTATACGTAGCGCCCGCCGGAGGACCGAAAATTAAATTAAATACGCCTCGTATATCGTTAGCGAAATAAATTAAAAATCGTTAGCGGTGCCTTTTTTTTATAATATTGTAACGGTTAGCTTATTCGCATTAAATAAAAGGTTTAATGCCGCTAGTAATACTCGGGCACTGCCCTGCTTTCCCGCTAATAAAAAGCGGCCTTTTCGCGGTAATGCTTCCTATCGTAATTAGCGTCCGAAGGCTCGTAATAAATATAATTAAGGTTAACGCAGGTTTTGTAATAGCAAAAATAAAATCCGTTTATTTTTTTAAAAAAGCCGGCCCTTAAAAAGTTATTTAGCTTGACGCCGGTCCTCGGATATTTATTAAATTAAGCGATAGCGCGGAAAAAAGCGGTTATATAATCGTTAAATTTATAATATTAGCACAATTAATAATAAAAATAAAGCAAATATCGGGCTATATTATATACCGTTTTATAAAAACGCCGCTTAGGGCACCGGTTTCGGCTAAATAAAGGAAAAATATCGACCGGCTTAAGCGACGACTAGTTTGCTAATACAAAAATATATAAATCCTTATAATCTAAATTTATAATTCCCTAAAAGCCGAGCAGTGCCCGGATATATTAGCCGAACTGCTTAATACTATTTTTTAAAAACTAATTTAGCGTATATTATTAATATTTTAATAAACGAAACCGCTTAACTTTATAAAAAGGCATAAAATCGCGAAAAATACTAAACCACTTTCGCTTCTATCCGTCGTCGATATTATTTATTATAAATAATATCCTAAGGCTAGGCACCGCCTAAAATCTCGTAATAAACCTCCCGGCGCCCGAGTCCTTTTTTAACTCGAAGGAATTTTCCGTTTTATTTAAAAAAATAGTTTTTAATTTTATATTAAATTTATTACGATTATTATATTCGGCTTTAAAATAAATAAATATAATTAGCGGATTAGCGACCGTAGCCGTTAGGCTATATTTATGTATTAAATATTTTTTATAATTATATATATCGCAGGATCGCCTTCCGCATAATTTACCTTAAATATAAACCTAGTAAATATATATTTTCGTATTCGTAGCCGGTATATTAGTAATAATAAAATTAAATATAATTTAACGCGCTATTCCTAAATTAATATAATTTCGTTTTTTTCCTAATTAAATCGCGAAAAATTTGGCCGTTATTTAAGCTTATAGCGCATTTATAATATATATATAAAAATTGCATTTTATTCTTTAATAAAATCGCGAATTAAGCTATTATATAATTTTGCGACGGCTATTAAAATATATATAAAATAATTCTAAAACTAAAGCCCGGTATAATCCGGATTTATTAGCGATTTTTTTTTTCTCGAATATCGCGACGAAACCTAATTTAAAATTATAATAAATCCGTAATTCCAAAACAGCTTTAATAATTAAAACGGTAATCGGTATTTAAAAAATAATTAAGCGATTTTAATAAATTATTTAGCATTATAGCATTAAATTAATTAAATAGCGAAGGTAAATTTAATATGCTTAAGCATATAAAACCCTCGAAAATATATAATTTATTTATTGCGAAAAGCGATTAAGCCGCCTATAATAAGCTTAGCGTTTAGCTTTAATAATATAGTAGTAAATATAACAAAATATAATAATAATAACTATTGCAATAACCACTAAACAGCCATTAAAATTATTAAAATTATTAAAATCATTATAACAACCATTATAATTATTACAATAGCCATTATAATATCACCCCATAAAGCGAATTCGATTAAAACGTTAAGTAATTTTTTATATATCTAATATTAAAAAGCTTTAAAAATAAAATTAAACTATAGATTACTTGCTATATAAAAATATAAATAAAAAAAGGCCTTTAAAAAAAGCTAAATAAAAACGCAAAAACACCAAGAAAAAAAATAAAAAATCCCCAGGGGAAAAATATAATCGTAACGCCAGCCGAGTATTTAAGCTTTATTTCCCAGCTTATTTATATTATATCCCTTTTAATTTTTAGACTTTTTCGCGTTTTGGAGCATTTTTTTATTATCGTCGCCGTTTTTATCGATTTTACCGCTATTGCTACCTTTATTCTTTTTATCGCCTTTATTATTTTTATTATTTTTATTGTTAACGATATTTTTTCTATCTTTTTAATTATTATATTAATATATTTCCAAAAATGCCTTAATAAAAACCCGGTATTTTTTTTTTAATTTTAAGCGCGTCGTTTATATGCTTATAAAAATTAGCAATTATAATAAAAATTACGGGTTCGTCGATATTATAAATTTAATTAAAAATTATATAAATAGGATCTAAAACCTTATTTAAAAATAAAAAATTTATATAAAAACGCAGGTATAGCTATTTTTATAATAATATTTATATTTATCGGCTTTTATATATTTTATTTTAACGAGCTCTTAATACTAATTATCGGATTAGCCGTATAAAGCACTTTTTAGGCAGCCCAAATATAAAATAAACCGAAAAGAGTTGCTGGCACGATTTAAAGGCTGGGACGTTTTTTTAGTAGTATTAAATAAAGGAGTCTTAGATAAAGGGGTCCCGGAAGCTGGAGTTTTAGATAAAAAGATCTTGGACGCTAGAGTTTTAAGCGAAAAAGCTTAATATTTGCGAAAGCGGGCAGTTTTACGATTACGACGAGCCCGTTTAGCTAAAAAATTCGAAGGGCTATTAGGAACGGCATAAACGTTAAAAAAGCCTTTATGTAAGCTAGCAATACCGGAGCTAAAATAACAAAACCTAATTAAATAAAAGCGGGCCGATTAAAAGCTATCTATAAAAATATCGTAATCGGCTTATAAATATTTATTTCTATTATAACGACTAAAAACGGAGCCCTAAAAAGCAGATTAAAAAAAACCGGCGCTTTAAAAAGCATTCGAAAAAATATTATTAGGATTAATCGGATAAATATGGTTTTAGGGCTCTTTTTTATAATTACCGGCTAAAAGCTATTAACCTCTAAAAGGCGGTTAAAAAAGGTAATTAGGCGGCTGCTAATAAAATCCTAGCTAATAACTTAGCTAATAATTTTATCCCGGAGCGGTTTAATAATAGCTAGGCGGGTGCTATTAAAATCCTGGCTAATAACCTGGTTGGTAACCTTATCCCGGAGCGGGCTAATAATAGCTAGGCGGGTGCTATTAAAATCCTTGCTAATAACCTAGCTAGTAACCTTATCCTAAAGCGGGCTAATAATAGCTAGGCGGCTGCTATTAAACTCTTAACTAATAACTTTATCCGGGAGCTTATTACTAATAGCTAATTTGGTAACCTTATCCAGGAGCTAATTACCAATAGCTAATCTAATGCTAAAAAAAGCTATTATAGCCCTAAAAAGCTATTTGGTTTTAGGGCTATTAAGGGTTTTAATAATCCTAAAGCAAGCCCTAATATAAGGCAAAAGCGTAAAAATTATTAAGAAAAGGCTGCTAAAAACCTGCAAAACCAAGCTAAAAAATTTTAATACTAAGGTTAAAAATATAAAATATAACAAAAATAAAAGGTTTACGGCTAAATAAGCGCTAAGCCGAGCGACCGGAAGCAGGAATAAATATAATAAAGCCTTTTACGGATTTAAAGGTCTTGCTCGTCTTTTTAAAGGTTATTTTATCCTTTAGTATTTTAAAGGCGTTAACGATAAATGCTGGAAAGAGAAAAAAATAAAGCTTAAAAAAAAGAATAAAGCTTAAAAAAAAAACTAAAACTTAGAAAAAAAAATAAAGCTTAAAAAAAAAAGAGTAAATCTTAAAAAGAAAAAAAAAAGAACTTACGATAATTAAAGGTAATAAGCTAATAATAAATATATAATAAAAAAAGAGGAAAAAGGTTAAATATAACCTAAAAGCGGGAGTTCCTTTTATACCTATAAATATTATAGTTTTTTCCCTAATTAAAATAATTAGTTAAATATAAATGCTTAATTAATTACTTTAAATTAGGATAATTTAGATATTAGGGAGCAGAATATAAAGCTTAAAGCTAGGTACCTTATAAAAATTGCCTTAATACGCAATAAATTATAATAAATAAATTTAGATACCAATAGTATATAGCGTGCCCCTTCCCCTTTTTTCGCAATTTAGTAAAAACAAAAAAGGGAAAGAGCACCATACGACAGTTGCACCTGGCGATCTTAAACTGGGGCTTAAAAAGCATACTTTAATATAGCTAGGCAAGCATTAGACGCAAATTATATAAATGGTTTTGGGCATTTATTTAATAGATAATTTGCTTTTTATTATATTATTTTATAATTTAATAATATTATTTCGGCTTTTTTACAAATTCCTAAGCGTATATTTTTATTAGCTTATTTAATTATACTAATAATAAATCGCCGAAAAATAATATAAACCGTATAAAGGCTTATATTAAAATTTTTAAGCAAATCGGGAAGATCCTCGCAATTTATCGCGGAAAATCTTTGCCTGCCCGGAAAACGCAAATAAAATAAATAACGTAAATAGGAATTAAACTAAGCTTTAGGCTAAATTATCGCTTTATAAATACGTAAAATAATAGTAAAAACCTATTTTCGCCTAAAGAAAGGCGAATATCTAAATTAAAAACATATTAGCAAAAAAAGATACCGGCATTAACCGTCGAATCTCCACCGTTATAAAGCAAAATCGGTTAATTATTAAAAGACGATAATTCGGAAATCGAAAAAAGCGATAAATATATTAGCTCGTTTGCTATTTAGTCCGATATTAGGAAAAAATGCTAATTAAAATACCGATTTTTTATACCGGAAAAGCGCCGCTTTACGATAAAAAACGCCGGAGCTTCCGCGCGACGTTGTGGATTTTATTAATTTATACGTATTTTAAAACGTTACGAATAATGGCGTAATAGGAATAAAAGCGGCTTTCGAAAAGCTTAGGCGTTTCCGATGTCCGGAGCAACTTTATAAAATCGGTAATTAATAATGCGATCGCGACGGGCCTGCGGTTTAAAAGCCTATTTTTAATAATTTGCTTTACGGACGGAATATTATAATAGCCGTTGTTTTAAACCTCCGGTAGCACTATTACGTAAAGCTTCTAAGCGGGAATTTTACGCAATATTTAAAATATAATCTCGGCGGCCTTTTATCGGGTATATACCGGGTTTTTGCCGCGCTAATAAAAAACGCCTAACGCGGCGCCGGGGAGCTATTAAGGGTTTTTGTTATATTTAATACCCGCGTATAGCACCCGGCTTAAATATTAAAAATTATTGGCTATTACGCGGTAAAAAACGTTTAAACGCTTAAAAAAAAAGTTTTCCCTAATATAATATAAATTACTAATATTTATAAAAAAAAGGTTTAATATAGCCTTCGCCTAGCCGGCTAAAAAAGCTATTAGGTAATCGCCGCGCGCCGCGATAAGCAATTATATAGCGGCGCTAAAATGCTCGTCGGATTTAGCGATAACAGCTTTATAATAATACGCCGACTTTTTAGCGTGCTAATTATCGCTAAAAAATCGGAATATATATTCCGGCTCGGTTTCGTAAAGGCTTAAATCGGCTAAAAATATAAAATTAATAAACGGTTAAAGCGCTGCTTTATATATACGAATTAAAATATTCGGGGGCATTAAATTTAAAGCGCTACGCCTAAAAAATTTTTTTATTATAATAATCGAGCACGATTTGAGCTTTTAAAATTTTAGGTAAAAATAGCATTTAAAATTAAATAAAGGCAGTAATAAAATAACGCGTAATTCCCGGCGAAAGGATAAAAATAAAAAAAAATAAAAACTTTCGTATTTAAAATAGCAAAAATTTAAACGAGCTTATTACTATTTTTTTATTTGCAAAAAATATATTTAAATTATAAATTTCGGACTTAATATATAAATAGCCTTTTATATATTATTATTTTTAAAATTAATATAATTTTTATAATATTTTTAGCTGCTAATGCGTATTAAATGCAGCCGCCTTTATTTTTATAATAATACCGAAATAAAATCTTATTAAAAATTTTTATTATTATATTATAATATTTATTATCGGAAATTATTAAGTTATAATAAAGCAATTACGAAAAAGGCTATTATTATAAGTTTTTAATATAATATTTCTATTTTTGTAAGCATTTTATTTAATTTAGGACGGGTTATTAAAATCGTATCGTGCCCTTATACGCTCCATATTTGAAAATTAAAAATAATCACTAATAATAATCTATTATAAGCAATAATCCAGCTCGCGCAATTATAAAGCAAATAAATTAATATGCGTACGCATATAATAAAAAAACGCTATTATTACCCGACTATTATTTTATTATTTCGTCGAGCAAAAAAAAAAAAAAAGCCATTATAAATACTAACGCGGGTCGTAAAAACCTATATAACGTACTTTTTTTACCAAAATAGCTAGCGCTTTTTAAAAATGCTATATTAAGCTTAAAAAAAAAAAGAAAAAAAAAACAAAAAAAAAGCAAAAGCAAAAAAAAGAACGAAAACGACGACGAGCCTGCCTAAAGTATATTATAAAATAAATATAGCGGTAAATAAGAGAATATATAGCTAATAATATATAAAATATCGCATTACGTAAAAAGCCGTATAGCATAAATATAAATTTATCCGAAATAAATATCTTATTTTAAATAGGCTGCCGACGGCGATATTATTAATTTAGCTGTTAAATAAGCCGGTTTAAAAACCGCTAAAATATAAAAAAAACCGTATTAGTTATAAAAAAGATTTTAACTTCCCCCGTTCGGTTTTATTTAATAATAAAAACCTAAAAGTAGCGCTATTATAAATTTTTGCTGCTTTTTCGGAGCAGGAATGCTTTTATTACGCTAAAAAAAAAAACTTATAAAACGTTTGCGTAAATAAAAAAAGATACGCCGGTTATACCTATAACGGCAACCGGGCAAAATATTTTAATAGTATATATCGTAAATAAAGGTAAACCGGGCGATTTAGTTAATAAAGAAAAATAATACCTAAAAACGATAGCGATAAAAACCTAAAGCCGCAGGCTTATGAGGCGAAATCCCTTTTAAATCAAAGGGCCTCCGCATTTATCCGTTTGATAAATACGGAGCGGCTAAAATAATTACGTGTTATAACGGCCGTATAGCGGGACGACCTTTTGTAAAAAGCGTAGTAAAATCTGCGGCTATTAATTATAATAAAGGAGGCGGAGGACGACCGAAAGATAATAATCGTAAATAATAAGGGATAAAAAAAAAGGGAGGAAAAAAACCATAGCGGCAATAATTATAATAATAATATCCCGGTATTATTTTCTAATATAATAAAAGCCGGCGATAACGATAACGATAACGATAACGATAACCTAAACCTTTAAAATATATTAAACTAAAATATTAGGAATATTTAATAAACTACGCTATGCTAATTATTTTTCGTATAAACGCTACTTATATCCGTAATGCTTAGCGAGCTTATCGCAAGCTAATTAATCCCGCTATTAATATAATTTGTAAAATTTGGCAAATCGCTTTATGTCCGCTTTTGCTTTTTATATAATTTTTACCGCGCCTGCTAATTTTACGGTAGCTGATTTTAATCGCTTTTTAGCTCCTTTAAAAGGGACTAATAAATCGGCTAATAGCTATAACGGCATAAAACCTCGTTTTAATATATTTATTTGTCTTTTATATTTATTATAAATATCCTTTATTTTACGGAATTTGCTATATACGAAATAGACTTCGCGTATAATGCGTTATGCCGCCGCCGAAAGCAGCTATTTTTTTGCCGCGTATTTTACGGTATTGCTAATATATATTATATTATTAACCGTGCGGTATGTAAATAAGATATTAAATCCGTAATAAAGCAGTAAAATATTATACCGGTATAACGGGCAATTTCCAAAATCCCGAAGCTATTTCCGAACGTAATGCTTTAAAAATTTATATTAATAAAAAAGCACGAAAATCTTGCTTTTAACGGGATTATCTTTTAGGTATATAAAATATTATTTTTCCGTATTTAATAAAAATAATAAAATAAAGCGAAATATAATATCGTTTTTTTTAGTAAGCTAAAATTTGTCGAAGCGGTAATCGTAAAACCTTTTATAGTAATTTTAAACGTAAAACCGCAGCGCTTTAATTTCGGGTATTTATCGATAAAACTAAAATCGGCGAGCTATAAAATTTAATGCTATAATATCGGCCGGGTTATAAACGATGTATAGCCGGGATAATTTTAGCTCGGTATAAAAATGTTTTTTAGCTAATATTAAATCGACCGGTATATATATTTCTAAAATCCTGTTTTAACTAATTAGTATAATAGCATTAATAATAACTATAAAATAGCCGATTTTAGCTTTATTGGGAATTTTTGCTAAATTAAGCCCGCCGGAATAAGCTATTTTAAAAAATAATAAATAAGCGGTAAATTATTTAGGTTAAAAACGCTAAAAAATACTATTTAGGAGCCGTTAGCTAATAACGAATAAAACCGAAAAATATTTAAAATAAAAAGCGGCTATAAAATATAATATAATCCTAAAAGCCTCGCTTAAAATAGGACGGAAAAAAATATATAATAATTAGCGTTCGAAAAGGTTCCTGGTTATAATTAAAAAAGGTATAAAACGAAAATATAGTTTATAATATAATATAATAAAGGGATAAATATATAAAAAAACTATAAACCAGGGCGGACCGGAATATACTACTACTAAAATCCGGAAACGTATAATTAAAGATTATCCGATCGGTGCATAATTTTAAAGCGGAAGATGGAATAGGGAGCGAGACTCTCTCAAATTATAGCGATAATAAAAAGAAAATTTCAATTTAATCAAGCTATATATATGAACGGGAGGTAAATTTTGGTTTATATAATACCTAAATAATATTAAGCCATATTTGCTATTTAAGGCGCAAAGCTTCTCCTATTTTTTTTAAATAAAAAATTATATATAGCTATTAAAATAAATATAATAAAAAATATTAATTTTAGCGTTAAAACTTATTAGGTAAAATAAAAACGGAGCAATCGGATTTCCCGGGCCGGATTTTAGGGCCCTAAAAATAGCCGAGCAATAACTTATATTAAAAAAATATATATTTATATATATAATAAAAAGAAAATAGACCTAGGATCCGTATAAATATATAATCTATCTGCCTTATATATATAATCGCAAATCGATCCGGAGGGTTATTTATAAATCCCTATTAATATCACCGCTTCCGTCCTTTATTAAGCTCGGACCAGCGGCCAGCTAAATTAATCTAAGTTAATCTATCCTAGCTATCTAAATTAATTTTTAATAAAAAACCAATTACGCAATAATCAAATTCGTTCCTATTTTTTATATATAATATAATATATACCGCGCGGCGGCTAATATTTATTTTTCTAGCTTTTTATATAATAGCCTAATAGGAAAATAGTAGAGTAAGCTTGCGTATTATTATTTGTAAAGGTTTTAATAAGTCGTTAATATTTTTTTGATTTCCGTAGCGTTAGCCTTAATTTGCCGCAGCT
This sequence comes from Pestalotiopsis fici W106-1, assembly GCF_000516985.1. Classification (NCBI taxonomy): domain Eukaryota; kingdom Fungi; phylum Ascomycota; class Sordariomycetes; order Amphisphaeriales; family Sporocadaceae; genus Pestalotiopsis; species Pestalotiopsis fici. Next base: position 1,081,145 of record NW_006917098.1, read on the forward strand.
CCTCGGCTATAAACGCGATTTTTTTACGGATAGCATATGCTTTCCGTTCGGTTTTTTTAAAAAGCTCTTTAAGCTCGATAATATCTTCCTAATATAGCGGCATATCCGGATTTTGCAGCTACTTTTTAGCCTAATAAAAAAGCGTATATAGCTTATTTTAAGGCTTAATTATAAATAAGAAATCGGCGGCGTCTTCGGAGTCCTTAAATCCGGTGGCAGTTTTATCCTTTTTGGCCTTTTTTTTTATAGGTTTTAGTTAGGAGTCGTTTTTACTCGTAAGTCGCCGATTTATTTTTTAGCTCGCTTTTATTAGCAGCTATAGCGGCGGCGCGTTCCTTTTCCGATTTTTTTTTTCTGCTTTTTATAATTTTAGCGGTTTTTTTTTTAAGTTTTAAATAATATAATTTATTTACCCGTTAAGCGGCGGCAGCCTTATTTTCCTGCCTTTTTTTTTTTAATTTTACTATAAATTCGAGGCTTTTGCGGTATTTTTAAAAAGGGGTTAATTAAAGGGGACGAATAATAAGTTGTAATTTATTAGGAAGTTATTTAAATTTAATCCCCGCGCTATGTTAGGGGGGGCTATAATTAGCTGTTTTAATTTAAATATTAGGTATTAGTATCGCTAAAATTAAAAAAAACTATAGTAAAAAATTAGCAAAGGGTTTAAATTACTTTATTATAAACGAATATCGCGGGTTTTTTTATAATAGTCCTCGATTTTTTTTGCCTAAAAATCGGCATTATCATTTTACTCCCTAAGCGACGCTAATTAAATATTTAGCATTTATTCCTTAAGCGTCGAATAAAAGCGCCTAATTATATATTTTTAATACTCGAAAGCATACTAGTATAAACGGGGTTTATAATTATATGCTTTATATAAATGGCTTATTTGCATTAGCTTTTTATATAGGTTTATAATTATAATATTATAAAATTAACTTTAGTTTATTTCCTGGGCCTAATTTGCGGCCCGGGTAATTATCGGCAATAATTAATTTAAATTAATTTAATTTTATATTTTATTTTATATATTAGCAAGCTAGCTAGGCTTTTTAGTAGTAATAAATAAAAGTGTGCCTAAATATATAATAATATGCTTTAGGTATAATATTAATTAAATAAAAAAAGCTTCCTTAAAAACGCGTAATCCAGCTGGCTAGGCCTAATTATATATTAAAAAAAAGGTTTATTTTAATTAATATTTAAATAATAATCGCGGTAAGCGCTAATTTTGCCCGTTAACGCTATAATAATAATAATAATAATTAAATATTAAGCTATTTATTTAATAAATAATATTATTTATTTATTATTATTTTTATAATTATTTTCGCATTTTATTAAATTTTATACGATTTATAAAATGCGATCGCGCTATATTTAGGAAATCCTATTTTATACGCTTAATCCTATTTTACGGCGGGCACCGATTATTATAATTAGTTAATACGCCTTAGCCCGCTATAATCGGGGGAAAGGCAGCGCCGCAAAATAAAAATAAATCGCTTAAATAAATAATTACGCTTAATTATTAATTTATTACACTTAATAAATACTGTAATTATACGGATAAATAAATTTAAAGCTATATTTATTCGTATTAATTCTAAATACCTTTTTTAACGCTATATAATAGCATTAAATACCCGTTTTTATCGCGCTTAAAAAGACTGTCCCTCCCGACGCCCTTAAAACACCCTCCAAAATCAGGGGGTCCCTCTAATTGCCCTCTAAAATACCCTTACGGCCCTTATCGGCCCTTATCGGCCCTCCTCCGGGAGAGGGAAACCCTCCTGAGACAGCCCTTTTGGGGGCCAAAATTACCAAAAATGGCAATTTGCCCTCACTGATAGTTGAGCTGTACGCGCGAGGGTCCCTTTGGCGGCTGAGTAGACCTGGTGATGTATCGTGCATGCTTCGCATAGCCTCAAAATGCGGCTTGGTGCTCTCGGTCAAGTCCGTCTACCGCGGAACATTCGAAAGCTTCTATTGCAGCCGCTCAGCCTCCTACAGTGGGCCGAGTAGTGCATTATGGCTGCTGATATTCTTTATCTTGCCTCAATGTGGATGAAATGTGTTGTCGCTCACCCGCCTGTTCATAAGTAATGACTGCCGGATGGTACTATGCCCCACTTCCAGGGCTGGGGATGAATGTTTGCAGCATTCGGTATCCGAAAGCACGCAGGCCGCGCACGGCGAGATAAACTTCATCTATCAACCCCCGAACCTCGGCCTTGCCAGCCAGGCTGGGGTTGGGAAGCATTATAGACCGCTTCCAACATGCTCAAGCTAGCCACATCCCGATAGACCAAGGTTTGTGCTTATTGCTCCGTCGTCGTCGTCGTCGTGATGGCGGATGGGGACACACTACACCTCTGAATTATTGACGACAATCATTGATATGATGCCATAGAATGTCGAGGGATCTCGTGTCAAGTGAGGACTCTGCTCACACAACTTGCCCCTTGTGAAACTTTAGCTTGGTTATGGGGGCAAGTAAAAAAGTCTTGGCGACTAGGAGTATAGTGTCATTGTAGTAAGTCAGGATTCCAGAGTTTCCAGAAACTCACCTTAGGCAAGTCTTCGAATGTTTGGTACCAGAGAGGCCAAACACTCTGTGGAGATGCATGTTAATGTGTAGTATGAGATGTCGCTCTCTCCTGGGTTACACAACTCGGCTCCATTGTGAAAGAGTACACAGTACCCATTGCCCATCGCTAGGCTGTTTTCGGAGACGGGAATGATCCTTCAGGAAGTTAGCGTGCAGAAAGGACTGTCGTGCATGAGCGATATTACTTCGGCACAGTGCCTCGCTTGGCGCCAAACAGACTATTGATGCGTCTCATGGATTGTGATTTGGTTTCGAGTAATCTGACAATAGTCTCGCTAGTCGCAATCACCGTGTTTGGCTTTGCTTTCCATGAAGGCCCCATTGCTAAATTGCGCTGCCTTGGCTGGCAGGATCTGCGTGAAGCATGACCGTACGTGCCGAGCAGAGTATACGATTACATCTATCACTCCTAAGGGAGGAGTCGACGGATTTTCCTGCAGGAAATTCATATAATGAGTGGAGCGCCACCAGTCGGTATATCTATTCCACCGAGCTTGACTTCCGATTAGGAAGCATCATGCGATCCAACCATCGGGCGTTGTCGTTGCACAACAAGGCTTGTTTGCTACAGAGTAGAGTTTGGGCCCGGCGCCAACTACTTTCGGTCAACAGGGGGCCGAGATGGTCAATTTTCTGCCTCCGGAAAACCAACAAATGGCAGTCGCAAAGGACATAATGTTCTTGTCCCAAGATGTCCCAAGCCAGTGGTTTCAGGGATGGCAAGCGATGCAAGTCGTTGCGGGAGCAAATCAGAATGACGGAACCAGGATGTGGTAGGGCTGAGTGCTGTGAGCGAGAAGCACCGCTGGGTGCTCCAATCGGTAGGTAAGTGGCAATACCCCATAACTTTTGAATCTGGGCGCTGACGTGACGTGTTGCTGCTCATCACTGCTTACGGCCATTGCATAGTGGGTATGTTTCCAGAATGCGATGCAATAGTGATTGGATATTTTGCCTGCGCAGTGCTTGGGTGGTCTGCCTCTGAGGAGGAAACGGAGCATTGAATAGTGCAGAAATGGCTTCCGTAGGGCTGAATGATGGTGTGGATCATTGTAGACGCATCCAGTTGAGCAATGTCGGGCCGCTTCCGCGTGTAATGGAGGCGATTCGTAAGAACATGGCTCACAACCACCCAAGCGCAAGTTCAGGTAATAGTAAATGGTGCTTGTTCGACAGATGATTCCTATGTCAGAAGTCCGTGGTCTTTTTGATGCACTCTGCAACAATATCAGTGCCATGACAATGACAGGACAGCGATCGCTGTGTTGGCTAGAACATCGCCGCGGCCGGTTTTTGTGGCTTCCGAGGCTAAGCCCGAGGATCTACCTGTTCGACTTGCTTTCTCGGCTCTTAGACTCATTAACCAACGGAGGTACAAAACATCATCTCAACCAAAGCTCTCAAATCGAGCTATTGCTTCGGAAGGAACTCGTAGTGAAGGTTGTCTCGGAACATCGGTTGGTATCTGCAGGTAGTGGATAGCTAAAGTACCCTGACTCGGCGGGAGAAGTCCGGTCTTAGAGAGTCCCGTCGAGGGTGCCCTGAAAGTTTGTGTATTTGTTGCTCGTTGCTTTCTCAAGCCAGGAAGATGGGAAGGCGGCGCGGTAAATCTGCCCAGCTTTTTCTTCGTAGATCTGAACAATTCGAGAAGCCCTGTGACACAATATCGCCCCTCCGTGTGTATGGAGTTGACCCAGACCAGTCTTGCAAAGCAGGATGATGATAATGATGATGATGGCCAATAGTCGCGAGACTCGATTGCCTACTCGGATCTGACTCCTGCCCACCTAGCTCTTGTGCCTGCCCGTAGATACCACCGAAAAGCAGAAGCAGTGGCCACTGTGAGCTAGCACTTCTTAGGAAGTCGCGGCGTGGCAGACGGTTCGATCCGCTAGTTGGGGACGTCAACGTGCACTACTACCATAGTGCTTCGTACTATGTAGTAACTACTTTTGGTCCAGTTGAACTTTAAATCATGACCCCTAGTATTTACACACAACCAAGCACGAAAGCATGTACACAAGGTACAGTAGGGGTTTTGCGGAGTTGAACATCAATCTGCCGCACAGTCGCATCGGAAAGGTACTTTACATTAAGGTATGTCAATCAAAATGTTGTTGAAGTACGTACACAGAAGGTACTGCTCTGTTGTGCCAGTAGGTAATATAGGTAACCTTGGGTACGTACGATAGGTTGTTCAAAAGTTGACAGGCAATAGACCCTTGAGTAAAATCGAATGTCTCTTTTGCAGTGCAACGGTCTACGTGGCTGGGCAGGCAGGCAGGCAGGCAGGCACTTAGTAAGTCAGTCAACATAATCCAGTAATTCTTATTAATACAATCAGTCATTTCATCCATCTTTCGCCGTGACAAGTATTACTGCCGTGACTCGGCGCGTGCAACGATTCGTGAAGCCAAGGAGAAGTAACACGCCAGGTGGCTTCCGTCCAGTAGGTACAAGTTCGGTAGTGTGGACACAACTGTGCTGGCCCTGGCCCTGACCCTGGACCTGCTGGTTCGCTTTTCCCACTGGCGCCGGCGCCTCGACCCCCGGCCATTATACTGTTTTCTCTCCGTTTGTCTGTCTCCCCTCTTTACTCACATTATCTAACTGAACGATAGGGAAAGGAAAAAAAAGACGTCCCAGGGCTAATAAGGGCAGACCCCTGGCAGGGCATGGGAATGTAATTTTTTCAGCTAGCCGCTGTCAAGCCAAGACGCTTAAACGTAACCAAAAAGGATATGGCCGTGAAACTTATCCTTTCCGTCCGCGACGACATGCTCTCTCCCGAAGGCATGTCTCAGTCGACTTGTTTAATTGGAGTGGCATGTCTCGACAGAAGACTCAGTCCAGTGGGATTCGTGATTAACTTGGGGGAGGGGTTAGCGCTTTTTTCTTCCGAGTCTGCCTGGCCGATATCCTTGGGATGGGGATTACCAATAATGTCTTTATCGTCTGTTAGGGTTTTGAAACAAGTGATTTTGTAACAATTGGTTTATACTACGCGCTCAAGTCTAAACTTGGGGTTTCTCGTGATTGACTGTGTTTATTGAGTCTCATTCTACATTACATTGCCCATCTTCGTGTACTATGTATATCGCACAGCCTAACCTTGAGCCGTAAACAGATGGATCAACCAAGCAGGGAATTTACAAAGTACAATCATTTTCTGTGGTCATCTCTGCGCCGAGCATGACACTGCGCACTGTACGACGGCAGGTAGGCCAACAACGATCAGTGAATGATCTCAACAGATGCGGATCGGCATCAACCTGCCAAGGCCTCTCTGCGTGTAGGCACAAATGGTAGGCGACCCAGCGGCCGGCAAGATAGAGACAACAGGTAAATGTCGTGTTACCTAGGTTGCAGTGAATATCCATCTGCCTGTTTTAATATTACATTTGATATACGTAAGATACCCAAAGTGTCGAAATTCTACCGCGGTTCGGAATACATACATACTACTTAACCTACAATCGCCTGCATACATGCGTGTACAAAGTACATTATCCAGGCAGATGGATATGGAGGAAGGCGGATATGCAGAATGGTGCAAAGCACAAAGCAGCAAAAGCAGCCAACGGAAAGAGAGGGTCTCCTCTGTGCGATGCGCAACTGCAGTGCATGTGTAAAGTAATGTAATCAATCATGTACGTACATTATGTACATACCCATCAGGAGCGCTGGCCCATCTCCAACCTGCATCCAAGGACCAAGACCCAAGCCAGCCCAGCCAGCCCAGACCCTGGCCAAGTTGATGGGCACTCTCAAGGGCACTGGGGAGGGGCCCTGAGGAGGCAGCGCAGGGGAGAAAAACGACTTATACCCAGGCCGTCCCTCCCAAGTCTAAGCCCCCAAACTTCTGCAGATAACCCGTGCCACTAAGGTTCCCACTCTTGAAGCTCCGGTCCTGCGCTACAACGGACATTATCACGAGCCTCGCGCCCACTGCCTGTACTCATTGCCACTTATTTCTTTTCTTCTCCCTCTCCCTCTCCATCCTCGCTGGCGATTCTACTACGTATTTACTTTTTCTCATGCGGGGTTTTGAGCATATGTGACCTGGATTTAGTCACATCGCTCCTATTGCATGCCCACGAAAACGTTGTTGGCTGCTGCTTCTGGTCCCGATACACTTTGCGTTGAGTGAGGGCAGGTATTCTCAACTTCGCTAAGACCGTCCTTTCCCCGCCACCACCAAGACCACCATTGTCTGTCGATCTGCCAGCCCACATAGCTACCTACATAGCTACCAGCCTGCCAGAACCAAATGCTGTGCCGAGGACAGAAAGAAAGAGAAGGTCAGAAATAACGAAACAAGACAACTGCAAAAAAAGCTTCAGCACTTGCACCTTTTTTTTTTCCCGGCGCCTCAAAACTCCTGGGCTATGGTCGCTTCTCAATCACCGGTTTTCCAATTTTCTAATCACACATCATGACTGGCGACGACAACAGGAATCATCGCCCCGAGCCGGTCCAGACCGACCTCTCGGGTGATGCGGCTGCTCAAAGACAGAGGAGACCTCGGACGAGCAAGCCAAAGGTCAAGACTGGCTGTAACAATTGCAAGTATGTGTGCCAGAACCCAAAATCTTAATAATTCCGTACTTTCAACTTGTCCATGCACCCCTCAAAATCATAATTAGCCTCTTATACTAAGCTTCGACACTACATACAGGCAGCGAAGAATCAAGTGCGATGAGAAGCGGCCGGCCTGTACTCAGTGCGTTCGATCAAAGAAGGAATGCAAGGGATATCCACCACCACCAAGGCCCAGGATCTTCGAGGAGGTTGCGATTGCGCCGCGGCCAGTCACCAATAACGTGGCCATCATCGCAGCCGCCCCGGCACCAGCTCCTAGCACCATTGCACCTCGGCGCCCGACTATAGCCATTGCGACAAAACCAAAACGGGCAGTTTCACCACCCCAGCAGCGCATCACGCCGCCGCTCACTCCCATCAATCACCCCGAAAGTACTTTCACCTCCTCATTGATGGTTCATCGCCCCAGTGTCAATTTACCTTTCAACCCACAGGATGGTTTGTACTTTCAGCTATTCCGGGAACGCACAGCTGGCGAGCTCTCGGGCTTTTTCGACTCCTCGTTCTGGACGTGCAGCGTGCTGCGAGAATGCCATTCGGAAGAGGCTATTCGCCATTCGGTTGTTGCACTCGGCGCTCTTTACAAGACTCTAGAAAAGATGACAGAGTCCCCGCCAGGTTCTCCCTCGGATCACTTTGACCCGGTCGACCATGCGCGGCTTCACTGGGAGGTTGCCTTCCGTAATTATGACTCGGCTCTGAAAGCCATTCGCAGCCAGACGTCATCTGACCACTCCACTCAGAGAACCAGTCTCATGGCCACTGTGCTCTTGGCATGTTTCGATTCATTCATCGGAGATCACAAACAGGCCATAAGGCAAATACAGACAGGCTTGGGACTATTGGAACAGTTGCGGGCTGAGCGCCGCAGGGCGTTTCTGCCAAGGCCCGAAGAGCCAGTCGAGCAGGACCTCATTCAGATGTTCACGCGCCTTGCCATCCAAGCCAAGTCTTATGACATGGCATTCCACTTCCCGCAACCTTTTGTGATCCGACTCACACCTCAAAACACTGATCCTACTTCACCCACATCCGAAGGCGGCTCCCCGGTATCGACTTTGCAGTCCCCTATACCCGAAAGCTTTTCATCGCTTATTGAGGCTCGACTCGCCTGGGATGCTCTGTGCGAAAAGATGCTGAGATTCACAGAAACCATGTTCCAATACACAAGCAGCACCAGTCCTATGGGTGTCCTACCACGGCAATTGCAACAATTTGGTGTAGGCTTCAAGAACGAAATAGCGTCATGGGACCATGCTTTTGAACCAATCCTCAATTCGAGGAATGCTCCGGGGAAGAGCAGTCAGGAGAAAGCCGCCATATCTGTCCTGAAAATGTTCCAAATCATGGGACAAATACTCTTCTTGATGACGTTTAGCGATAACGAATCTTCCTTTGACGCATTCTTACCACAATTCAAGAAGATCGTTAGCCTCGCCGAGGAAGTAGTTGGAGACGAAGAAAGGGAAGCAATGGCGAAGAGGTGTCCCAACCCTCAATTTTGCCAGCATCAGTCTGGACATCCTGATATCTTTGGAGGAGGGGAATGGACTGCGAAGCACATCAAACCCAGCTTCAGCGCTGATCTGGGCATTGTGCCCCCTCTGTATCTAGTGGCAACAAAGTGCAGAGATTCTACGATACGGAGACAGGCGATTCAATTGCTCATGAGCAGTGCCCGGCGCGAGGGAATGTGGGACAGTGAGCTCATAGCCCGCATCGGCATGTGGATCATGGCCATTGAAGAGGAAGGAATGACGCCAGGCGACTCGCCAAGACCATCGACCAGCTCAACCTCAACGTTCTCGGCAGCAAGCCCAGGGGCCCGATCGATTGGATCCATCTCCAACGGCTCTCCGACCAATGGATACACAGACCTTGAAAGTGACAGACCCCTCGGTCCAGGAGGCAATGCCCGCTGGAGCATAGGTCGACGGGAAAGCCTTGCGACTAACGGAAGCATGGGCCGGAGCAGGACAATACCAGAAGAGAAGCGCGTCATGGTCCGGGCCGTTGAGTTTGATCTTCGTTCACGCACCGCAACCCTCCAATGCGGCTCCCGAGACTTGACGCCGGGCATGCAGGATTTCAAGAATCGCATCACTCAGTTCGATTGGTAATACGCCATCGAATCTCGCATCTCAACGACTTCAGGTGCTGGTCGCGAGTCGTTGCCATCACCCAGACTAATGCTCCCCCGGCCGCCCCCGGAGGGCTCACTCTCCAATTCAAATATACCCGAACGGCAGGACCAAGTTTTATTGCATATGACAAGGAAGAGGATATCAAAGTCGAGGATGGGAAAACGCATGTAGTGTGTAGTTGATGGATACGTGAGGCCACAAGAAACCTATAGTGGTTCTGGAAAAGCCGCCTCTGTAGTAATGAGGCCAAAACATGGCATCAAAGGTCGGTCAGTATCCAATATCCTGCAGCAGATCAGGATCTATAATCTCAGAATAATATCTGATATTGAAGCATTGCACAATCAAACATCATACCATTTCTAGAAGTGTGTACATGAGGTCTTCTAGTCAATCATTGTCGAATTGATACCGGACAAGATACTAGGAGTAAAAAAGGCTGCAAAGCTGCAAAGCTGCAGATCAATCTTATGCATTTTCCGATGCACAAACTCTGGCATGATTACACACGACAGAGTGCAATAATGAAGCAACCTCATGTAGTTATTCATTCAACGCATAGTGCGAATACATAGTGTGCATGAATATTCAGTACTATGAGATCATCCAACAGGCACTACCTCCCGGAAGGATTCACTCTTGCATGGCCTCCCTCCATGATATTTATTCTCACCCTTCTGCTGGCCAGATAAAAACAACCTATAATCGATGATTGTAGTCTGAAACTGACGAGACTGCACCAGCACAACGCCAAAGAAGCCTTTTGTGACAGCAAGTGAAGCCTCGAAAGTGAGAGTGCCCTAGGTTCATCAACTACTTGCTTACTGCATACCTACCCGAAGGCGGGACCCCTCATCGGTCGCTTCGTGGTAGTACAAGGAGAGGGCGTATCATCACTATCCCTTGACTCCTTTGTCAGCAAAAAGGTGTCCCTGGAACATTGGCGTTGAAGGGGGCGTGTTGATATCCACGATAATACCTGATCATATAGAGTACTCTTGATTGATGCTGGTCCGCTACTCGCGCACCATCTCATTTCGCCACACCTAGGAGACAACTTGCCTACCCTTTCATTGCCAAATCTGGTGCAACCTGAAAAGGACAAACGGAGGGACAGCAAAGAATGTCGTCGGATCCAAGCACCACGCCCTCCTCGGACCAGCGCCTGTCTTCATCGACGCCGCCCTTTACTTCCGCCCTCGGGCCCGGAGGTGAGGCGGTTGGCGTTGGCGTTGGTACGACCACGACGGCCGCCGCCCCGGCCAAGCGCACCCGAGTCCTCCTGTCCTGTGGCGCCTGCCGGGCCTCCAAGCTCAAATGCGACCGCCAGGACCCGTGCTCGCAGTGCCTCAAAAAGGGCCGCGCGGATACCTGCCGGTACGCCCCGCGGCCGCAGAAGCCGCAGAAGCCCGCCAAGACCATGGCGGCGCGACTGCGGCGACTGGAGGGTATGGTCCGTGGCATGTTGGACGAGAACGGGGTGCCCAGCGCGGGAAGGGCGGCGGAGGCGGCGGCTGCTTTGGGGCTTGGAGGAGCACAGGTTACGGCAGTGCCGGCCGACCAGGATGGAGCGGGAGAGGATGCAGGATCAAGACAAGAGAGCCCTGCTGGTGTCGGGTCATGTGCTTTATCGTCGGCGGCGGCGGCGACTCGGAATAGTGGTGTGGACGCCGGGGGCCAGGTTGTCAGCGGAGATTTGGGTGCAACGAGTTATATCGGTGGCACACACTTCGCCGCTATACTCCAAGACGTAAGTAATTTCTGACATTGTTGGTGTATGATTCACAAGTCTTGTTGTTGCCTTGTTAAGATTGGAATGGAACTCGGGATTACGAAAATTGACCACGAGAGACAGATTGATGAGCTCAAGAGCTATTTCGATTATCCCGAGGATGAGGAAGTCGATGGGACTACCAGTGACCCCTACGAGGCAGAACGTTCGCCCGAAATGTTACTACTTTCACAGAGCGGCCCAACGAGCAGGGAGGAACTGCTCTCTCTGCTGCCAGAGAAGAACGTGGCAGATCGACTTCTGATGAGGTATTTTAGCTCAAATAGCCCTTCACAACGTGAGTCCTCCTCCTCCTCCTTCTTCTGCTACAAGAATGATACACTCGTCAGCCTCCGTAGCGGTATAACTAAGTTGCATACTAGATATTCTGCACAAGCCTACGTTCAATCAAGAATACAATGAATTCTGGCGAGACCCATCCACGGCTTCGCTACATTGGGTCGCTATCCTGTTCATGGTCCTCAGCCACGGTGTCTTCTTTTGCATGTTTCAGACACCGCACGAATTGGAAGTCGACTCACCACTGCCGGCCATGGACAGATTTGCTCTGTACCGCGCTCTGGCCGGGGCAGCCCTTACGCTGGGGAAATATTCGCATCCAAATCAGTGGACTGTACAGGCCATGCTCCTCTACGTAGAGTCCGAATTCATGACGGCACCGCAGTCACAGATCAACTGCTACTTGCTCTGCGCGACACTGATTCGCATCATGCTCAAGATGGGCCTCCATCGCGACCCGGACAAGCTGCCCAATATCTCCCCGTACGACGGTGAGATGCGCCGGCGGTGCTGGAACCTCGCAACGCAGATCGATCTTCTAGTCGCCTTCCATCTCGGTCTGCCGGCGATGATTCACGGTATCGAGAGCGACACGGACCTGCCGCGCAACTTGATCGATTCCGACTTTGACCCGTCCACCAAGGTCATGCCACCACAACGGCACATGGGAGACTACACGCCGCTGTGCTACCCCATCAACAAGGCGGCATTGTGTCGCGTGTTTGGCCACGTGGCCCGGCAGGCGCACTCACTCAAGGTGCCGACGTACGCCGAGATCATGGCGCTGGACGCGGTGCTCGAGAGCACCTATGCGCGCGTGCCCAGCTTCATGAAGGTAAAGTCCCTGGCCGAGAGCGTCACGGACCCGCCCATGCAGGTGATTCAGCGGTACGGGTTGGCGTCGCTGTACCAAAAGAGCCGCTGCGTGCTGCACCGGCGGCACCTCACCGACGCCGTGCCCACGGCCGAGCACAGCTACTCGCGCCGGGCCTGTCTCGAGGGCGCCCTCGAGCTATTGCGCTGCCAGGAGACCTTGTACGAGGCCTGCCAGCCGGGCGGTCTGCTGAGCCCCAACGGCTGGTTCATTGCGTCTTTGGCCATGAACGATTTCCTCCTCGCCGACATGATCATTGCCCTCATTATCCAGAGCGAGCACTATGAAGCTGACGAGGGGAGCGACTCCCAGAATGACAACACCTGGCTTCCCAAGGGCACACCAAAGCCGACCCGGGAGGAACTCTTCACCCTGCTGAGGCGGTCCCTGTTCATCTGGCAACAGACGGCCGGCAAATCGGTCGAATGCAAAAAGGCCGCCGACCTCATTGGCGCCGTGACGCGCAAAATTGAAGGGCGGATGGGCAAGGCACCACTCAGCAGCGCCGTCTCCCCCGACGGTCTGCCAGTACACGAGGAGCAGCCCGACCTCATGGCAGGGCTCACCATTGACGCAAATGCAAGTGATGGATTCACGGGTCCGAATATGGTTGCGGGAGGCAATGACGTATTTGATCCAGCATCCTTTTTCAACCCTTCTGTGCCCGGTGTATCATATGGAGACTCTACCACAAATGCCAATATATCTTGGATGTTTGGTCCTGATGGATATGACTGGGTAAGTCTTATTTTTTCTGCCTCTGCTCATATTCCATGGTTACTACATGTACCCGTCTCTTTTTTCCCCCACCTCCTTTCTTTCCCTTTTCTCTCCCTCTTGAATTGAGCATTAATTTGTTGTGTTGTAGACGCAAATCGACGCCTTTGCAAGCCCCAATGACAACAACAACAACAATCTCGACATGCCCGATGTCTCCCAACCCCAGAACACACAAGATCGGTCCTGGCTGGATAGAAACCCCTTGGATGATCTCGATTTCCTTACGAGAACCAGCGTCACGGGAACAACTTCACTCGGCCTTCGGTAGCACCGACATCGGACTTGTGTGTGTGTGTATGATATGTTTTTCTTTCTTGGAGGGCGGGACTTGAGAATCTATTTGGAGTTGTGCGGATATACACCTAATGGTGTCTTTTCCGAACCAAGTCAAAGGAAGCTTGCTAGACTTTTTTCGTCTTGACGGAATCGAAATCACAAACGGAATCGCATTCATGATCGTAATTCAAAATAAGCATAGCTAAACTAGGTTAGTTAGGTAGGAAGTAGTAGCACGCTTCGGAAAAAGAGCATGGGGACACTATATCTTGGTCTCGGAGGAGCTCCTTGCACGGATGTTTTTCCCTTGTGGTGTAGATAAATAATAGACAAGACACATATCGAAGTACGCTACCAATCAGCGAACAACCACCTGGGCTTTTCGCCGGTTCCCGAAGCAAGGAATCATTAGATTAGTGCTCTGGAAGGTTTTTTGGAGTCTTGGAACCTCATTTTGTTGGCCCTGCGCAAATTTGGATACGGGATAGTGGAGCAAAATAAAGGAGCCAGACACACAAAGTCTCTCCCTCTCACACTTTTATTTTTAAGCTCGCAGCGCCCTTGTTTGGAGAGATCGCGGGGTACCCCGCGAATCGGCGTAGTACGGACGAAATTGAATGTGGTGGATTGGCATGAAGCGAGCGGACTTTCTTTCTTTCTTTTGATGAGGTGGCTTAGAGTAGCAGCACTATGGATGGCTGATTACTGGCCTAGAAAGCAGGAGGCGTCGTTATCTCGGAAGATGGGCATGCGATGGCGAGTAGCGGAAACCATCTTTGGAAAATATTACGAGTCGCACCTGGTGCTACGTACTCTGTCGCGGCAACATTGGCTGCTGCAGGGCAGGGTAGATACATGTATGCCCTATGTCTTTTTGTCTGGGGGAGGGGCACGCCTCTCGCGAATCTGCTAGGGCGACTATCCCAATGCGTCAAGCGTTACCATCCACAAGGGGAAGAATGGCAGGGCTGCTACGGGAAAAGAGGAGAGAGACTGGTGGAAAGATTTGTTGGTGAGAAGGCACCTGGCAATGGGGCAGGCAGTTTCGCAGTCCGCGGAAATGCTCGAGATTTCCCATGAGAAGAGGGTTCACCTTGTCCTCCTGCTTTGGAACCAGTAATCGTCAACTGCTAGGGAGATGACGGCATTGACGAAGATGTCGGCCGTCTTTGGGGAAGAGAGGAAAATGAAAAAAGTTTTTTTTTCTTCCTTCAAAATCTGCGTCGCTCCCGACTGGTCGCTTAGAATTCGTACGTAATTAGACATTTGTCTTTGCTAAGAATCGTGACAGCGTTGAAATATGACTGTCCAATAGGCCCGACGAGAGCAATCAGGGAGTGAGAAATTCTCAATGCCACCTATAGCCGAGCTACGTACACATTAGCCGATTTGGTTGACACCAGGGCTACTTGATTAGCATGGTTCAGCTTGTCGTTGGGGCAGCGATATCGCTACTATAGAGGGCGACGCCAAGTACCTTGACGGGCTCGATAACCTGGATGGACGTGCATCTCGACAATAGTCGGTACCTTTTTTTCTCTGGTGTCCATACGTACTTGGGGTCCTATCTGGAGACTCCAGCTCAGATGCTTTTAGTCTTCTGAGAGGATGGATGCGCCCTGTAAGGCGTCCGTCGTACATTACTCAAAGCAGTCAAAGCAGAAAGAAAGCTCGACAAGAGTCAGGCTCTCTACCGTGGTACTTTTACTGTACTATCGGCACATGCTGTTGCGTCGCGCCCCAAAACGTCCAGACAAGTGTGTGTGTAAGCTCGCTCGCTCTGGGGCAGAACCGGAAAACCGGGTCGGCACGAACAGCCCAGACGAGTTAGGCTGCTGGTTGATGCCAATCCGATGAGGTTGTCTTGTCTTAAACAAGACCTCGAATGAGTCGCGTGCTAGAAGGCCATTTTTTCATCCCAAGTTTCTGTGATCGACATGAGCAGGCTTTGATAACGTGCCAGACTTGGCCAAATTATCTTATCTTCCAATCAACGCATCGTGACAATCGGTGATATGAGCCATCGCCTAGTCCGGATAGATGTCGTGGAATGTCAAAGAGAGGCAATGTACATAAGCCACGACTCAAGACAAGAATGACTGGTCTCTGCCTAGCTACTCGTTTGATGAGCATAAACAGAAGCCCAACCTTGTAAGGAGGCCATTTCTTGTAACGGGTAAGAGAGGAATTCACACACACAAGGCTCCGCGTGGTTGGGCTTCCCATGTGGACCACGGGATTCGGAAAGGCTTGCTTCGGCATGCCATTCATGAGCATCATCCACTCCTTCAGCAAGATGCGTGCGTGATGGGAAATAGAAAACCTAGCAAAACTCCGCGCAAGGCTCGTGGAGGTCGTGGGTCTACATCGCGGGCTGGCGGGGTCATTGTTAGATAATAGAATGATCGATTTTGTGCCATTAATGTTCTTTTCAGTGGGCCGCAGAGGTTCTCAGACGATGTTCAGCAGACGAAACTTTGGAACCCGGCGGGCAAGCAGAAGCATGAATGTAATGCAGCCCAGGCAGGCATTTTAGGTATCGTATCACTCCAAATTAAGCTCGTACGTACGAAGTTGAATTGTTTCAACTACGAATAGTATCCATCCACACAACAAGGTAAGCATCGCGACTACCCACAAAATAATTGGACTTGCCGTTTGGGAAAGAGGAGACAAGGCGCAATACATGCTAGTAGTTGGCATGGACACACAAGTACACGTATGCAGCTTATCATCTTCACTAATACGGCGACTGGATGGCTAACTGCTTGACTATAATGAATAATGAAACCATGTAGATCATGCATACCATCTAGGTTACTGTAGTGTACGTACTTGCTGGGAAACAAAGAAAACCTCCTTCCGAAGGTCCTAGACGGGGTTCACACTTCACGGCACATGGACTAGAACAGAGTGGCATCCCGTTCAGGTAACTAGTATTCCACCCTGGACCTAGTATAGATCGAAGCAGGGTTAGTTCGCGGGCGATCATCGCCCTCCTTTCCTTGGGCCGAGTGCATACTACTAAGTAAGTACGTAGCAGCAGCAGGAGGAGAAGGACGAGATAAGCAACTGAGGAGGACACCACGTGCTCTTGAAACGAAAATTGCTCAACGTTAGAAACTTGCGCGGAAGAAAGAAAAAAAAAATCCTCAAAACATTGATGGACCCTGTTGCGTACCCAGCCCAGGGCCGAAGTTGTAAGCAGTGCCCCCTATTGCGTGAGTCTCGTGATTGCCTACTTTTGACCGTTATATGATCTATCGATCAGGGGGC